>NC_138537.1:25550226-26033698 GCF_964234715.1 Podarcis melisellensis | reverse complement strand
GCCAGATTCACCCTTGGCCAACCCTTGGTGGTGGTGGGGGGGGGGGTGATGCCAGCAGTGGGTGTGGCTATCATAGCTGTTAACTTACAGATTTGAAAATAAGGGACCAGCAGCCAAAATAAGGGACCTGCAGCCTCACCTGTTCCAGGCACTTCAGTCTTCCTGTCCTCCTGCAGTCTGGTCAAACTCATGCTGGTAGCTCCGAGAACACTGTCCAAGCAACTTTGTAACCAGAGGTTCAACTGAATAGAATCTGAATCACATGCACCACAAGGCCTATGCAGCCTCAACTTAAGATGGCTCCCCTGCCTGGCTTTGCACTGCAAAGTTTGCAGCAGCACGTGCAACAAAATGGCGTCCAGCATTCAAAAACTCCCTCAGTTTGCATTAACTAGCCACACACACACAGCTTCCCCCCCCCCACACGAGATCTCCTTTCCTTTTCCCCCACCATGTGCCCCCGCTCTAGACAGACGTTTTCGCCGGCAAGGGTGAGTGGGCTGTTGATGGCATATCCATCCGATTCCGATCCGAGCACTCAGCACAGGTATGTTCAACTTCTGAGCCCTTCTGAGCCAAAGGCAGAAAGCCCAGCCAGCAGCCAAACAAAGCCTCAAGGAAAACCACCGTCACCTCTCCACTGGGAAGCGCTGAGCAAAGGCGAGACCCCAGGCAACACGGCCGATTTGATCAGCACAAGGCATGCAAGCTCCACCCCCCAGTCGTTCTTAGACTTCTTATTGGGTGAGCAACACAGCTAAGCAGCACAGTTGGAGCCTCCCTCCTCCCTGGCCACCAGGGAAGGAGGGAGAGGAGCCGCTTCCTTTGAAATTTAAGGGACATCATTTAAGGGACATCCATCAATAAGGGACAGCAGCGGGACATGGCCCTGGAATAAGGGACTGTCCCTTCAAATAAGGGACACTTGACAGCTATGGTGGCTATCTTATGGTGTCACGCACATACAAAGGACACACACAGCTACACAGCTTCCCTCCTCACTTGATCTCTGTAAACCAGCTAAGGGGGTGGTTATTGTTCCCTCTTCACTCATCCAATGATTGATCTGATAACTGGGGAGAAGTGATTTGCCCTCTCATTTTGCCGCTGCTGCCAAAATCGGTGCATTCTTGCTGGTGGAGGGGCATTTGCTTAGGGACTGAATTAGGCACTCCTGCCTTAAGAGTTAATTTTTATGGCTCCTATCATCTACTGTGCATTTGGACACCTCTTATGATAATATAACCAAATTTGGCCTGATGGCATTCAGGAGTAGGTTCTTGTTTATGTTTGGATACAATTGGATGCTACCCCCATTTTAAATCAAGAGGGTGAACTGAACCTCGAAAAATGCACTGATTTCAACCACTGATATAAAAACTGCACTGGGTGTTTGGGTGTGGGCGTGTTTTGGTTTCTTAAAATTCTGAGCAATGCCGGGTACAAGGCTCCTGGTGATACATAAGTCCAATATTTGTTCATCAGACACATTTGCATAACATACAGTGCATTAGTTTAGGGTATTAGGCCAGGGTATGCAATGCTAGCAGTATACGAGCACTAATTTCCTATGAATGCAATAGTACAAAGTACTGGCATAGTATATCCTCTCATTTTCTATAAAGGCTACATGCATCACTGATTGGACAGAACACATATGAACCCTGACACTGATCTCTCCAGATAAGCTTATATAATGCAGTGAGTGCTGGGGTTTTAATATTATCTTGCAGGTTTTGATGCTGGTCTTCAGTGTATCTTTACATCTAATAAGAACCATCTTCTTATTGTGCCCAATAGTTTGTGCCCAACCATACTTCATCAAACAAACTTTTGGCCAATATTTTAAAATGAATTAACAGAGGCAGGTAAAAGAAATACTTTTATGTCCTTTTACAATGCCTTGTATCACAGTAATCTCACTTCTCGGGGAAGATATTATGTCTTATACAATATATATAATTTACTAAATGCTCCTTATGCTGCCAAATACAATCTGAAATCAAATTCCACCCCCATGGCAAGTCTTTAGCTCTTTTTTAAACAATGTTATAACATAACATTAATTAATTTGAGTGCCTTTTTCTGAGAGGCTGATATATCTGGGACTTAGGAAGAAATACTGCTAAGACTTAGTCTTCTTTCTGCAGCTTTGCACAAATCTCAGGACAGATAGAATCCTAGCTCTCACAAAGGTTTCATAACTTCAGAGCTTGCAGTCCAAACAGGTTCAGAGTTGCCCAGCTAGGAATGAATGGAACTGTCCATTTTGGTTCTTTCTGTTTCTCTTTTTCCCCCAGTTTCAAATTCAGCACTCCAAATTCTGCAGCAATTCACACTTTAAAAAAGAAAACTTGCATTTTTTTTTGCATCTTAGTGTGACTTTCAGTAAATAAACACATGTTTGTATTCAATTTTGAGTAATGTACATTTTTTTTGCAAGCATTTCCCCATAATACAATGCATTTTTGGATGCTATCTTCATCAATATAATCATTTTTATGCACATCTCTGTCTAATGTGTGCTTCCTTGTAGACACTGTTCGTTGGAGAACGGAAAAGTTTAGAGAAGTGTGAATTTCGAGAGATGGTTGTGTTTTGGTTAACATGTTTTGGTCAGGGACCTTGGGGGTCATGGCAGCATGCATGGTTCCATGGCTCCTACAATGACACAGCAGATCAAGTGATCCATACAATGACATCATAGATCAAGTGATCCATACGTCTGACATCAAAATTGGTTTGTAACTATACTAGGTATGGAGAATGGCTAAGAAAACAAGGCATCTCTGATAATCTGATATGCATATTCTAAATGTCAAAGGTTACTGAATGCAAAAGTGCTCTTTCCATTTGATGTGGAATTACAAGGCATGGTGATGAGGACAATGAGGAGTCCCTCATGAAACAATAAATATCCCTTAGCTGAGGTAGCAGAATGGAAACTCTTAGATTATATTTATAGATGGAAATTTACCTACAAAAGGTTTTGAAGTCTGAATTCTATGACCATTTGTGCCAATAAAATCTGACCAGTCGTGTCTATGATTCAGCTCCAGGAAACTTCCCATGAACAGCCAACTGGAAAAAGAAGAACAGCAAAAAGCCAGGCTACCTGCTAGTTCTGGGTATGTTTGGGAATTATTTCAAGTGGAGATGGTTTCCCCCTTACTCTGTTGCTGTGTGAAACGTGCAGGATAGGAGGAACATCTGTTGCTTCACTGGGGCCTGATTCATGAGCAAGTGAAATGCCAGTAGGAGGTGTTCTTTTAATAGGAGTAGCTATGTGGAACAGGAGGACCCCATCACTGCTGCTGGCATGCCAACTCTTCTGATCACATCATTTCCAGTAATGCCCTTTTCTGCAGAGCAGCTGCATAGGGAGACAGGCAGGATAAGGGCACAATGTGAATCTCAGACCTGCTGGCCAAGGAAGGAGGGGTTGGATATTATGTGTCAGGAAAACTACCTCAATCTAGCTTAGAATAATAACTCGCTTGAGGAGACTTGAGTATCTCAGCCTCCTAGAAGCCTCTAGAAGCCCCTAGAAAATGGAAGCAGGAAGGGGCTGCCAGCAATTTCTCCTGAGAGTTCCTAGGCTATAATGTCTTTCAAATCATTTACTCATTCTTCTTTGACTCTTGAAATATTTGTGATCAAACCCACTTTGGCCCTGGAAGTAAGACTGAACCATGAGGTCATGGAGACAGGCACTGACAAGCATCTACAAACTCTCCAAGCCAATAAAATAAGGTTGGGGTATAGCCCCAAATACAGAGTGATCTGTGATGAATCCTGACTTTTTTTTGTCTTCTGCCTTTTATCATTGGCTCTCCCTGTTTGTTTAATAAGTCCTTTTTGGTCATCTGATGAAGTATTTTCTTTTTAGAGTTTCATGTGAATGGACTCCTCAATCAACTTCAGTTTGGCGAAGGAATCAATTTTATGTTGTTTTTTGCTTCCCCTCTACTTATCTGCAATGAAGTTCATACAATTCCATAGCTCACATTATCATAACTGATCTATGGCTGTGTACATACTATACCTTTAAAGCATATTCTAAGCACATCTTTCCTTCAAAAAACTCTAGGCACTGTAGTTTTTTAAGTGCTAGGGGGTATTGTAACTCTTTGAGGGGTAATCTACAGTGCCCAGAATTATTTGAGGAAAATAATGTACGTCAGAGGTATAGTGTGTACCTCTCTTATTAAGAAAATAGAAACAATTACTGCAAAGTCAGCTAAGAGCTCCAAGGAATTATTTTGTTTATTGGAAATATAATGGATGTCTTATTAATTTTGAAATTGCAAGTGTTCTCCCCCAAAGCAGAATAATTTATACAGTGGTTTTTGTGCGGTAAGAAAGTTGTGAGTCAACAGTAGACAAATCTGCATCACATTAATCTTTCTTAATTTATGTCTCTGCAGGTTTTATTTTATTTGTAAAAAAAACCCCACCTCTTAATTTAATTCTCAAATGAGAGAAAACAGTCAAATTAAAAAGAAAACATTTTAGAAATGTCACCAGTTGCACATACAGGTAAATTAGATAAACTTACAAAAGGGAATAAGGTAAAATGCCCAATTTCCCTCCCGACTCCTTTGAGTTCGAAACACAGTTTTATACATGACAGGAAATACATGACAAGACCATGGCAAGATGGTTACACCTTTTTCAACAATCATAAATCAAAAGATATTTTCTGGGCCTAGTGAAGAAACAGAGAGGCCTTATTCACCTCAAAGAAATCCATCTTTTTCTGCTTGATCTATTTTACGTGTCGCTCTTTGGTAGCATAGGGTTGCCATATTTCAAACAGTGAAAATCCAGACAGAAAAGTTGTTGAGCTTTTTTGCCAAATTCGCAAAAAAAGAATTTCTGGACTTAGGGCAACCCTATGTAGCATCCATTTATTAGATTTGACTGAAGAACACAACCAGACAATAGGCCAGATCTTCATTACCCACCGAGTCTTTTGCATGTTGAACAGAAGACAATATAAAATCAAATCTGAATGGTGGAATGGAGAGTGAAAGATGTCTTCATTAGCTGAAGGACTGCACATCTGTAAATTTGAGTTCCTCTCTCATACATACAGCCTGCATGAATCTTCCGTGATTCTGTATGCAGGGATCTGCCCACCAACATTCTAAATTTAATGTAACAAAATTTATTTATATAGGTCTATCTCTCCGTTGTCATTTTGAAGCAGTTTCCAATGCACTATATGTATTGCCCTAACGAGAATTGCCCTTGTAATTTCAGTTTTTATTAAGTCATTTGAGGTAGACTTTGAAAGTGAGGTGGGAGTGGGGAAGTCTATCACATTCATTTTTGGCAAAGTTTCTGCAAGCATGATTATAGCAGTCTTTCAACAAAGCAATCATGACTGATTTTCACAGAAGCCATCATAAACAGCGATTAGCATACAAAAGCTGAGGGCTATTTACACCTAACTGCTCTAATACATTGTTGTAACTGGCTCAGTCTTGCTGACATCAGCAAAGCATGTGAGATTTTGACCAGCTTCAGCCCATCTGAAGCAGAAGCTGATACAGGCTCGTCTTATCTTGAGCCCAAGCAGAGCATCGTCACACACAGAGGAAGGATAAGCAGTATGTGCTACATTTTTAATTTTATTTACACTCTATGCTGAGAGAATACAAACATGCATCTTGCCTCTGCGAGAGCAGAGAAGCAACCCCTCTCGGAAACAAAGAACACCGAGACAACAGTGAAAAACAGGAAACCAGTGTACGTCACATCCAGTCTCCCATTCCTGTGGGAATCCAACAGTAACTCTGACTGTGGAATGCAAAACAATGTCTTGTGACTGCAGTTGCTGCTCAGTGAGGGAAATAGAAACCAACATCCTCCCCCTTTCTGTGAACATCACTGGGCAGCGTGTTCGTACAATATCAGTACAAACCCAACTTCTGCACATAGGTACAGTGTTGATCCCTTGATACAATCTTGGACAATACATCAGCAGGAATTTCATTACCTGGCATATAGGACACTGTTACGAGTCCCTTCTGAACACATTCCCTAGCATGTTGCAGTTTCAATTGCAAATGCTTCGTGCTTTTGCAGTTGCTGCTCAGTGAGGGAAATAGAAACCAACAAAGCATGCTCATGCAAAATGTTTTGAATGTTCTTATTAAGTGGTTTGATGGTTGTGCACTTAGCATATTAGCTTCTGCCTTTTTCAGTACCTTGGAACCTACTAATGCTGCCTGCTCCACCTTTAATTTCTCAGGAGTGTTTTGCAACCTAGGTTCTGTTGACCCAGAGTCCCAACATTGCTGTGTGCCAAGTCACTCTTCGGCTCAGACAATACCTTAAACTTCATTTTTGTGACATATCGTTAGTGGCAAAGCAGCAACTGTCAGCTTGTGAATGAGCAGAGGTGTATGTGGGGAGCAGCTGCTCAACAATTTCCCCTCTTGTTATTTTGTGGCTCAACATTTCCTCCCTCCCATCTGCTTTTTCATCTTGTGGAAAACAAATAGTGGCCATCTATCCCAGCCTACCACAGGAGAAAAAAAGAGAAAACAAAGTTGCATCTATCTAGGCTATCTTCCACTCAGGGATTTACTACACATTGAGTTAATTATGTGGTTTGTAGGCTTCATGGTGGCAGGGATTTGATACAGTTCATATTTACGGTAAAGGTGAACCTACCTAGTTCACCCTGGTCTCATCTGCACTATATATTTAGAGCAGTATCATACCAATTCAAAAGGTAATACAGTAGTTTCTCCCAAATTATTGTGAGAGCTGTAGTTTGTTAGGAGACCCGCCTAGCCTATTCACAGAACTACAATTCCCAGAGTTTCCTGGGAAAAGGGATTGCCTGTTAAGCCACTATGCCCTGTGCTGCTTTGGATTTTAAAAACACACGGAAATGCTCATGGAATTCTGTGTAATGTGTAGTTTGAGCTGTATTTCCATCTTACAGATAAGAAACAAAGAAACTACAGTATTACAATCTATTCAAGTTTCTAAAATCACTCCCTGATGGAAATGTAGCTGAGTCCAGATCACTCACTTCCAAGTCCACCTTTCAAGAATCTCGATCTAACTGGCTTTTCGCAAATTCTACTAAACTTTGTTATCTGGACTCTTTCATCTGTTCCTGCTCCTTGCCTGTTCCATGTCAATAAAATTATCAAGTTGTTCCATGCACTGCAATGAGAAGAGATTTAACTAATTAGCAAAGCTACCCATCTGTTTGCAAGGCTTCCTGCGTGCATGTATCCTACATATAACTGAAGCTCAAAGGAAGAGCTTCAGTTGGCTGGTTTGCAAAAGGAGCACACTTTAGTCATTAGCAGCTTGACTACACAGCGCGCTCTTCTTATGCTTCCATTTCCACTCACAGAAAGACACACAACGTCCAGAGCATTCTATTTTGAGCGAGGATGATAGAGCCAGTCATTGCTGCCTTTAAAGTACCACCATCAAAGCCAGAATACTGGACTCAATGAACTGTTCCAGTATGTTTAATCTCACTAATGATAATAATCCCCTGTAATAGGCTCAAGCTTGACCTGCAGCTATCGATCTTGTTGCATTCACCCCCATTCTAACTCTGTGTCGCAGTAGGAGAATCTCTAGCTTTCTTCACTCCTGGACTCAAGAGTGTGTCATTAGGAATTAGGTACGGGACCTTTGATATCTACCACCTGTATTTCTAATTCCTTAAGCCACATATCCACCCTTGGTCTTTTTATAGTTCATTCAGTGCAGCAGGAAACCATTCATGCTAAAGCCACATCAATCCTAAGCCCCAAAGTTATCCTTCACACATATAGAAATGTTTAAAGTACATCTAGTACTATCACGCAAAGCTTTGTCAGGTGTTAACTGCACACGCGAGCAGGTGCTTTTCAAAATTTCAGCCACAGCAAAAATGTAAACGATCCCCTTCTTTATATTTAGCTTTTTGCATCCACACTAGCTCTCTTCCCTTGACCGACTGGGTGTGCAGCTGACAGCAGGCTCTCTTCCCAACCACCCATGGTTTGAAGGAAGTTCTGCAGTGCATATCGGCAGAGCATAGCCAGGGCTCCATGTGATCAGGAACCCATTCAGAGGTCCTGCTGATCTATGGCAAATCAGAGATCTACCAGCAGGTCCCGATCTGCCTTATGCCCTCCCATTTGAAAGGTAAATCAGTGGGCATGGACTGTCTTGTCGTAATTTGTGCATAGGAATGGACAAACCCATTGAAGTCTGAGCCATCCCAGTTCTTATTGGGGATGGGACTAAGTCTGACCTTTCCTGTTCCCATGTGGATTTTTATAATTTTCCATTCAATTTTCCATTTGTTTGAATGGCTTCCATGTGTGTCCTGTACTGTTAGTTTTAGATAGATAGATGATAGATAGATGATAGATAGATATAGATAGATAGATAGATAGATATAGATGACAGATAGATAGATGATAGATAGATAGATAGATAGATAGATAGATAGATAGATAGATAGATAGATGGTAGATAGATAAATAGATAGATGATAGATGGATGATAGATAGATGAT
The DNA here is from genome assembly GCF_964234715.1 of Podarcis melisellensis. Taxonomy (NCBI): domain Eukaryota; kingdom Metazoa; phylum Chordata; class Lepidosauria; order Squamata; family Lacertidae; genus Podarcis; species Podarcis melisellensis. Next base: position 26,025,150 of record NC_138537.1, on the reverse strand, counting down.
AGATGGATAGATGATAGATAGAATTGGTCACCTATGAAGAGTGTGTGAGAGAGATAGAATCAGTTCCTACCCCAACAGGTGGTCAGTGGCGTCAAGGGTGACAGCACTAATCACCAAATTGGTGGTATATGTCAATTTGGTGGTATATCACTCAACATCCAAAAAAACAAAAGTGCTGCACCAACAAGTACAAAACAATCCCTCTGCAGTGCCATAAATCCAACTCAATGGTGTAACGTTGGAAAATGTTGATCACTTCTACCTAGGCAGTTATCTTTCCACAAGGACCAACATTAATGCCAAAATCCAGCATTGCCTGAGCTTTGCAAGTGCAGCTTTCTCCAGATTGAAGTGCAGAGCGTTCGCAGGGAAACCAAAATGCTTGTTTACAAAGCTATTGTACTACCAACCTTACCATATGCTTGTGAAACATGGACCACTTATAAATGCCATCTCCAACTCCTCAAAAGATTCCATGAACGGTGTCTCCAAAAATTTTTGCACATCACTTGGGAAGACAGGCGAACTAATATCAGTGTACTGGAAGAAGCAAAGATCACCAGTGTTGAAGCAATGATTTGTTCAACATCAACTTCGTTGTTGTGCGGATGCCTGATGATCGTCTTCCAAAGCAACTACTCTATCCCGAACTTAAAAATGGAAAGTGTAATACTGGTGGTCAACAAAAGAGGTTTAAAGACTGCCTCAAGGCAAATCTTTAAAAAATGTAGTATAACCACTGAGAACTGGGAAACACTGGCCTGCGAGTGCTCCAATTGGAGAACAGCTTTTACCAAAGGTGCCATGGGCTTTGAAGACACTTGAACTCACGACACAAAGGAGAAACGTGCTAACAGGAAGGCACCCTTTGCAAATCCTCACCATGATCAACTCCCACCCGGAAACCAATGTCCCCACTGTGGAAGGATGTGTGGATCCAGAATTGGCCTCCACAGTCACTTACAGACTCGTTGTTAAAACCGTGTTTATGGAAGACAATGTTACTCAGCTATGAGTGATCGCCAGAGAGAAGAGATATGTGCAATGCGGGAGTATATCTCATGTATCTCTAGGTACCTGGTGCAGTTTTCTCTCATGCAATGCCCTTTAGTGAACAGAATACGCCAGCATACAGTGGTACCTTGGTTCTCAAACACCTTGGTACTCAAACAACTTGGAACCCAAACACTGCAAACCCGGAAGTAAGTGTTCTGGATTGCGAACTTTTTTTGGAAGCCGAAACATGCTCCGTTTTGAGTGTAATGCTTCTGTTTTGAGTGCCACACATCTGTTTTCAGTGTTACGCTGAGGTCGGTCTGTTTTTGCTATTTATTTTGCATTTTTGTTTTTGTGGCTCTCGTTTTTTGTTTTTGTGACTGTGTAGAACCCAGTTCAGCTACTGATTGATTGATTGTGTGACTGCAGTACATTATTTATTGCTTTCATTATATGGATCAATGGTCTCGTTACAGAGTAAAATTCATGTTAAATTGCTGTTTTAGGGGTTGTTTTTAAAAGTCTGGAACGGATTAATCCATTTTGCATTACTTTCTATGGGAAAGCATGCCTTGGTTTTAGAACGCTTTGGTTTTGGAATGGACTTCCAGAATGGATTAAATTTGAGAACCAAGGTATCACTGTGCGAAATAATTAGCCACTGAAGCAACATTACATCCTTATATTGCATTAAGAAACATCAAAATATTAACCAGAAAAAAACACTGTGAAAACATTTTGTAACATCTGCACCTACATTAAAATGGTACGATCTTTTCACCTCTTCGTGATCCATATCAACAATCTAATAGTGATGGATACATTTCATATTGCCAGATAAACCACCTATGTGATTTGTGTGTACGAGGAGGAGGAGGAGGAAGAAGAAGAGGAAGAAGAAGAAGTTCTCCAATGAACTGTTTCCCTGTCAGTAAACATAACAGCCAGGAAATAATACTTTTGATATTTGCATAGTACATTGTGTCTTTTAATGCTCTTCTTATATATAGAAGACAACTATTGATCTTACTGAGGCATGGTAAGTGAAGATTAAAGCACTCCAACACTGCTGTCTACAGGTGTGCCATGGTGAATTATGGGCCCCTCATAATTTATGGGATGAAAAAGCTGGACCGAGGAACCAACTGTTAATCAGTGCATTTGCACAGAAGATCAATCTTTGATACTTATATTCACAAATCCTGTTTATTTGGCCATATTAGAGAACAGACGGGTTTGCTGGAATGGATTCTTAGCAATGATGGATGTAATTGTCAAAACTGCCAAGGTCAATGTATAACGTTCAAAAAGAGAACTAACTCATTTTGAGCACCTTCCATTTATCATTCATGTAATTTGACCCCCAGTTCTCTCTGTAATAACAGAGTATGAAGGAACAACTGCTGTGTTCATTCCTATATGCTCCCGCAGACTTCTAAATACCATACAGGTCACAGCCTTTCCATGGGACTATTTGTGTGTAACTTTTGTTTCCAGCTAAGCTGAAACTATTGGGGGAAACCTGACTTTAATAAGGAATAGATTGCCTTTGAATCTGCACATGGTTGAAAGTTTACTGAAATGCAGTATAGTTATAAAATACAGAATTACCTTTTTTCGATTCATTTTAAAAATTCTATTTACTGTAGCCCATTGAAGCCCATCATTACTTCCACTCCTCCATCACATTCCAGAGATAAGTTCTAGCTTGGTGGTATATGACTTAGTTCTCCCTATTGTAGAACAGAAGCCAAGTGCTAGTGTCTAGTACAGGGGTAGGGAAGCTTTGGCCCTCCAGATGTTGCTAAACTACAACTCCCATCAGCCCCAGCAAGCATGGCCATTGGAGTAAGCTGTGGTTCTGCAACATCTGGAGGTCAACAAGTCCCCCGCCCCATCAGTGGCTGGCTCCTCCAGAGCGCTCAGCCTCCTCCAGATGATGTGACATGCATGATGTCATACTCACGTGTCACACACAATGCACACTAGGCCCCCTTGATTTGGCGCCTGGTGCCTCTGAGTGGGTTCAACATATTACCAGGATTAGCATCAGCATCCTCAGCAGCTGCAAACGATCCACAGTTGCTATAGTCAACAGTGGTCAGCAGGGGAGTGCAGCACAGGTATTGTGGTGTTGCTCACCTGGCTACCAAACACTGAGGGTCACTGCCAGTAATCAAGAGGGAGAATTGCAAGGAGCTCAGCATGGTGCATGCACCATGGTAGAGCCAATCCAACACACCAACTGCAGTGCTTCCACTACAATTAGCTCCCCTTTACATCAGTTAATACTGGCAATGATGTCTGATGTTGGGAAGCCAGGTGAGCAAGGTTGCCTTGCCAACCACAGTTGGTGCTGATGGCTGCTCTGGAATGAGCTCATCCGCATCCTTTCTCCCTTCCAGCTTAGTTTTTCCTTTTAAAATTTCCTGCAATGCCCTGGAGAGGTGCTTCATCTCTAAACTGATATAACGTATTTAACCTGTTTGTTGTAGGTAGAGACAGAGCAAAGTATCTAAAGCCAAGCAACTTTGGCTCTGTAAGCAGGGAACTATATGTAAATCACTGTGAACTCCTCAGAAGACAAATTAGATATGGGTTAATGATCCAGAAGAGCCACACTAATATGTAGAAGCAGTGTCTTCAGGCAGGACAAAATGTACCTTCAAGTTTGGGGGGACCTGTCTTGGAGAATCCCAAGGATCTCCCAAGGATGGAAGCAATGAAGGCCATAGATTGATGATGGTGGCGGTGGTGATGGACAAGGGGAGGTATCATAGTAAGGGGTAGGGGAGAAATTCAATTCAGTTCACATTTAAAGGCAAATCTACTTTATTTGCACTTTCCCAAACAATACTTAAAGCACAGCCATTCTTTGAAATTTGCAGTTTCTGAAGATTGCAAGGCAGTGTTTCAGCAAAGTGATGTGTAGAGCAGTGCATAAACTAGGGTAGAATCTCTGTAGAAATGCATATATTGGTGAAAATTGCATACAAAAATGCATTATATCAGGCAAAATTGCATGCAACAGTTTGTACATTTGGAGAAATTTACATGAAAATATTGGTGAATGTAAACGGATGTGGAAATGAGGGCAACAGAGCTAAAGAATGGAAAATGAGAAACTGAGAGAAACCACAACGGACAGATTCAACGATCCCTAGTCATACGATCCCAGGGAAAGGGGCAAATCTGGAAGAGGAGAATAGCAGCAGGTCCATATCAAATGCTATTTAGCCTTGATTTAGTTGAGTCTGCAACATGACAATTGGGCAGTAACACCTAAAGATCACAAAAGGATCAGAAGTCCGCAGGGCATCTGAAAATGCCCAAGCAAGCCCCCAGGGTATCTGGGAATGCCACAACCATCATTTCATATAATCAGGTTCATTTAAGTGCTACCACTTAATGAGCCCGCTTACATTCTAGGCACATAAAGTTCATCAGTGCAAGTATGGAAATGGATAATAATTTGAAACCATGTCAAATGTTGCTGCATGTATTCCTGTAGGCTTCAGCGAAACAAAGCTGAAAGGCATTTGGTGTGTCAAAATGGAAAACAGAAGAATCAAGCCACGTTTGAAGTGTATCTCTACGTCTACAGTGCAGCACAATCTCAAAGCTCATTTTGGAATCAAAGATGGATCACACAAAATCCCCAGCAATCAGACACAGATTGCTACCTGGAGATGTCACATCAAACCGTTTCATTTCAGCCATGAAAACTTTCGTTCCCCCTTTTATAAAAAATTGCTGCTTTGAGATTAATAGCACAAGCCGATTAGTCACATCCAGAATGCAATTAGCCACAATACCAGTGAATGCCAGTACAATGGTGTTCTTTCTTTTTTCCCTTTTTCTTTTGGCTGAGTAGGTGGAGGAAAGCATAGAATATAAAAGCCTGTCATTTTCATGAGACAGTGACTATCAATTCTCAAATCCTCACAGGTGTGCTGTTGAAAAATTTAATTTCACCAGGATGATCAAAACATTTTATTCTGCTGTTCCACAAATATCAAAATAATTATGAAGCTACTCAAACTTTTATGTTCAAATAGATCTTGCCCTTTTCTTTTCTTTCTTTCTTTTTGCTTTGCCCTCGTGTGCCATGGCCAGCATCAAATTATTTTGCTGCCTGCTGTAAGATATATTAAGCAGTCTCATCTAGGGAAGTGTGGGAATTCAGGGTCACCCACCCTCCTAACGTTAACACCTCAAAGAACATACTCGAGGCAGCCCGGTTAGCAGAAGAATGGGGAGCTCTGTGGAAGACTCAGCTACTCCCAGGCATATCGAGTTCAATATTTGTCTTTTGGCCTATCAGTAACACATTACATTTTGGCAATTTGTTAATTAAGATGAGATTTGCTACTGTTAGGCAACCTGTTTTTGGTGTCGTTCCCCCCCCCCCCTTCGAAAAAGGACTTCGTTACCATCTAGCTCAACGCAAGACAAACAAAGCCGCTGTCAATATTCATTTTAATTAAGCCAATGGCATTAGCTGCTTATGACTTCATTCAGCTCAATCCCAGTGGGCAACCTGAAAGGCAATTCTCACCGTTACTTAGCTCCTGCCGTGTAATCCACAAGAGGCTGTCAGCTTGCTGTGGTTTGTGACCTCTGACCCAATCACTTTCTTCCTTTTAACACTACTACTTTTGCACATTTAATGAACTTTGTACATGGTTAAAAAGATGTCAGCACAGAGGAACGATAGACCCTGCTGTGAAGGGCCCCATTTTTTCTATAAGTCTAACTGACCTTTCACACACACACACATATACACAAAAGGGGGGTGGGAATAAAAAAAAATCAATATGGTTACTTAGTCACCAGTCCAATGCTATCTTTTATTATTAATATGCTAAACACATTGCTTTCAGAGCACTGACACCTAAACACCCCTAGACATACAAAAATGACTTCTCATTAATAACCATTATATTAATCACTGTTGCCCAGAACTAGAATCTGGCTGCGAAATCCCCTGGTGGAAATTGCTATAATTGTTCAAACTACAGGAATGAATATTTTTTCCCCAGCATAATTACTGCTGTCTCCTTATTGAAAAATATCCCATTAGATAGCAGCTTTTAGTTACGTAAATCGTGTTGATTAATTTTTAATTTCTGGCTTTTTAATATGACATTGCCCATGTAAAGATCTTTGATAATTTAAATGGTTAGCTGAACAATTATTACAATAACTTTACAGCACTTCAAATATCCATTTACTTATTAAAAGTTGCTCGCACAATTAACTCCTGGCTAAAAGTTTGGGGAATTGCTGTTATGTGCATCAAAGCTGCTGCCCGTGGTGTTGCAACAAGGCCCCAAAATTATGTGACAAGGACCTTATCTTGGCTAGTGACCAATGTAGCTGACCTTTCTGAGGTTCACCACTCAAGCAGTGGTTCATCTACAGAAGAGTGCTATGGTCACACTGGTGTGGTAAGGTCCTCAGAAACTTGACTGCAAACCCATCAACACTGACAGAATACAAACATTTCCATGTTCTGCTGGCCATTTTTGTGGCAATGAAGATTACCAAGCTTGTGCTGAGGTCATGGTTAGAGTGCTTGGAAAGGAGTGCCAAGGTGAGAAATATCATTAGGAAACAGGAGGTTTTAGGATGCCAAAACAGGTAAGAGGAAAGGGGCAGGAGGTGGGACCGCATGCAGTAATGGGAGACAGCTCTATCCCATGTAGCGTCACAGGATCCTTTTACATAACGCAAGGTATTTCAGTGCCTTTAATAGTGCATAACAAAGGGTTCCCTTTGTATACAATTTGTGTGCATCTTTAGGAGGACTTTGACAGCTAATGGCTAGCTGCCTTTAACATTGGGATTTCATTTACCTTGGTCTGAAGCAACCACTGAGGCCCATGTTGCTTTCCCAAATCACATAAAGATCTGCAGTCAAACAAAGCATGCACATAGGAAGGAGGGTACTTAATACCATATTCAACTATTTGCCATCTAGCTCAGCATCATCTACTGTGAACTGGCATTGGCTCTCTGGAGTACCTGGCAGAGGTCTTTCTTATCACCTCACCTGTTACCTCACCCTTTAACTCAGGGGTCAAGCCCAAACCAGGCCCACCTGCCCATATTAGCTGACATTATTGATAATGTCAGCTGATGGGTTTAATCCTGCATTGGTTTAATACTGCATTGGCTGTGTGATCCTGTTCCTATTAGGAACAGGATTTTAGAGCCAAGGCAGCAGGATTTAATCCCCACTCATCAGCTGAGCACAGATTGAACCCCTGTGGCAAAAGCACCCTTTGAAGCAGCTCCCATGTGCAAGCTATTTCAAAGAGGCTTTTGCAAATACTTTAAACTATCTCCTGCTCTTCTGTTTGAGGAGACTCTGATGGGAGTGCAGGGGCAGTATTAAAGCCTTTTGCAACTCTCTTCTCTCCCTCTATATATCCCCAATCTCAGAAGCTTAAAGGGAAGCACAGGGATACGTTTAACAAGGACTGTGAATCTCCTCCTGTTCCTCCTTTAAGCCTCCAAGATCAGGGACCTAAAGGGGGAAAGGGTGGGAGCAGACTTGAAGAGCCCTTTGCGAGTCTCCCTGTGCTCTCCTTTTAAAGCTCTGATAGGAAAGTTAAATAGGGGGTGCAGGGAGATTTGCAAAGTGCAAAAACTATTGACATATGGGAGACCCTGGCTACCTGTCCAAATTGGCCAATGAAGTAAAAAATGTTCTCGACCTTAAGTGAACAAGTGAACAATTTTCTGCCAGTCTTCAACATGACATCAGAGAGAAAGAGCAGACTCATGTACTTCTCTGAGCATTGCTGTACATGACTTTCCTCCAAAGCCTCACATTGGCTTACACCTCCATTTTACTACCTTCTTCATGACCCTGTTCTAGGGAATCACCCTTCCTGTACCTCCTCCTCTGGTATGGCAATAATTATCCCCAGGTTACAAAACCAGAGAATGTGTGCAATTCCATCCCAAACTGGCCAAATTCTTATTCTCAGCTCAAACCAGCACTTCTGCTATTATCAGTCAATCAATCAATATCAATCAATATTTGTATGCCATCCTTCACCTGAAGATCACCGTGGTTCACAACTTAAAAATACAAAATGAGAACACAAAAAGCATGGTAAAAACAAAAACAAACCAATAACCTCCCCCCAAAACACATTTAAAAGGACATGGAATATTAATCAGCCAAAGGACTGATTGCAGAGAAATCGGGTCCTCCCTTAAAGAGGGCACGTATTGTGGTGAGACCTGGAAAACCAACACCCTGTGTCCCTCGAAGCTGGGTACAATCTGGCCAATGGGACACAGTCCAAATGGTTCAAGAGACCGATTTATGCCCATGCACGTGACCCAGAGCTTCCTCTTTCAGCGCGTGCATTCAGAACACCCACCCACCTCTCCCTACTTTTAGGGCTTTGCACTTGACCTTGCTATGCCGTTGTGTGTCGTCTGTCATTGGGACAGGGGCATGGCAGGAATTTTCCCCACTTGGCTGATTGGCTGTTGCTATTTGGGTTTCGTCTGCCGTGTAGCAAATCGTCACAACTTGTAACGTTGTGGATAGGCTCTGGTTCAGGTGATAGGGATGGGAGAATGCTCTTGCCATCCCTATGTGAAGGGTATTCCGTTAAAGGAATCCAGGGACTCAATGGTTTGGTCAACCCCTGAGAGGCAGTTGTGCCCGTGCCTGAGTCCAGGGGGACATTTGGGTGGCGGAGATAGCCTGTTCCCAGCTTTCCGCTTATCCAGGTGTTCACCCTCAGCTGACCTATGCTGGAACCCTGGGTCAGCACTACCTGCATGGCAGGGATCTAGTTGAACCAGAGCCTATGCAACCAATCACTTTCTGTAATCAATAAAGTTGTGGCCTAAATTCTGCCAAAAACAAACCAAAAATTTGAGTCATGTGTGAATTTATGTACTGGAGATGTTTCTGGGTCTGAACACACAAAAGTTTTCACCTGGTGCCTAAAGACATGTAATGAAGTTGCCAGGTGAGCCTCCTTGAGGATAGCATTTCACAAACAAGGAACCACCAAAGAAAAGGCCTGCTAGCTTGGAAAACCTCTGTTGTATCTGAGTTAAGCTCATTCTGACTATTACTAACTTCATATCCTTCAGAACTTGAACAGCTCCTTTGAATCAGTGGGAGAGCAGTAGAGCTTGGTACCCTTAGATTACTGAGGGCACCGCATCCAAAATCTCCAAACAACCTCCTCCAGTAATTTCATGTAGATCTGTGCTCTCCAGAAGTTGTTCAACTCTCAGCCTGGCCACCATAAATAAATAACAGTTCAGCAACATCTGAAAGGCCACAGTTCTCCACCTCTGATGAGGATGTTTTAAAGCATGGGGGACATGATAAAAACCCATGAGGCACAACTGTCTAATGACTATGGTAACAAACCCTGGTTCCACAGGACTACCTTCTGGAATCAACCCTTCAGGAAGAAATAGATCCCAGATAGCATAGTACCCCAAATTCACTGTCCTATCTCTATTAAAATTGTGTTAACCTCTGAGATTTCATACCGCAGACCAAAATGCAGGCCACCAAGTTCAGGCATATACTTCATAAATATCATATTGTCAAGTAACCAACATGTAGAGGACATTCCCTTCTTTTCAATGCAAAGGGCTGGTGGAGTTATTTGAGTACCTTAAACCCGGGAGAAAATTAGTTATTCTTACTGTCCTTATTGCTGTGTAATACACAAAGGAAAGAAAGTATAGAAATTAGGTTTTCTTTTCCCCCAAACCAAATTGCTTCGAGGTTTGTTCATTGTTCTACAGTCAAGCAGTATACATAAACCTTATGAAATAAAATAATAAATATATTTTAACCACACTCACTTGTTTTGAGTGAAATATTTAAAGTACTAAGCACATTCACAAACAAGTAATTGTTTCAGGATATGAAATTTTAACTTTTCATCAGCTTTCCAATGCTATGACTTTGTAGAATCATCCCTCCACACCCGTACAGCTTGACATTCAAAATATTGTGGCTTTGGGAACAGTTGGGTTAAAAGAGAGGGAGATTAGAAGAAATTTTGTATTTGGAACACATTTTTAACAACCCTGTCCAAGATGGATCTTGTCGATTAGCAGTATTAATATGCAAAGGATAACATCCTTACAGCAAAATAGATAGTAGCAAAAGCTACCATGTCAAATTTAATCTCTGCATTTATTATTCCCATGTCCCTTTTCTGCCCTGTTCTTCCTTGGTGGTCTTCTCCTATTTTTGTTAAACAGAAGTCAAAGGGGGGGGGGGGAGATACTGATTGATTTTTTTTTTAACTACAGTTACAGATAGAGACTTTTCTGTAGCTTAATTTTATTTTTTTGAAATTTCAACCCTTGGAACTCTTGAGTGGCTCACCATTCCAGTATTTACACAGATGTGAGCACAGGCAGTTTGTAACCATCTACCTCTGCCCTTGTGGTCACCTCTGCCTCTGAGCAATCTTTGGGAGGTACATTAATAGCATTTGTATTAGATACACCCTCCTAAGATCCAATATTTTTATTTCACATTGTCCTCATGGAATGTAACTTAATACATATTCTGAACGAGGACAGACGTTTACTTAGCATTTTATGATAAATTCAATAGCGCACCAGCAGTGCTTTACAAGGGTGTCTCAAGGGCCCATAGAACAAAACCCAGTCCCAAGGAGTGTGTGTGTGTGTGCGTGCGCGGGTGCATGGGGGAAGAAGGGGGGTGTACAAACACATTTTAAAGGACAGAAGATTGTTTTTAAAAGGTGTTTTTCTTGGAAGAGCGAACGTGATGAGTATCTTTCAGTCTTGCTCTTTGAAATTAAAGTAAAATAGTTCAAGGCACATTTATGCAACGACGGAGACATATTGGGTAAGAATTATGGTAAAAGATAACATGATCCCTGGATAAGGCGATTAAACTGAACGCTGTTTTGGTTGTATCTCTCCTGATCATCTTTCTCGAGCTATTTTTCAGTGCAATGCAAAGAAAGAAAGGGAGGGGGAAAGGCTCATTGCAACTAAAGGGGTATTAGAAAGCCTTATGTTAAGTCTCTTTTGATGCCGCCTTATGCTCTTATTATATGGTATATGGGGTGAAATTGGCAGCAGCCTTTTTCTGCAGGCTCTTCCTGCCTCATAGAGCTTTGCTCTTTCAGAGACCGCAGATGTCCATGTCCTGCTGTCAGCCCAAGTGCTAGACTCCCACTGGGATTTTTACTCAGCCAGGTGTCATGGCTGCCATGCTGAGTGATAAACACTAAGCAGAACCTGTCAGGGGAATATTTGCATGATGGCTTTTCCTTCAGAATCAAAAGCCTTACAAGATGCCATTGAAAATCTCAAAAGAGTGACTAAGCATTTTAGCACTGCTCTGGCTAACTTACGTAACTAACACGTATGGGTGGCCTCCTGCAAGTAGTTCTAATAACTCCACTTCTTGGGTCCATATTTCTTTGTACCTTTCTTTTCTTTTTACCCTGAAGGAAGCATTGTCTTTCATTGTGTATCAAGCCTAATCCTTTGTCAGCTTGAGTCTTGTTAGCATAGTTGCAGAGAAGAAACCACATGTTATATTATGTGTAGATGTGGGTTCTTTCCCTCTTAAAGGCCATTGCAATGAAAGCGCCACTGTATTAATGGCTCCAATGCAGCATTTATGGGTCCTTCCATTGCAAAGTAGAAACATTCGTCAGTCTCTTGGGGTTCATCATTAGTATTCATTATTTTATTTTTTTTAGAAATGAAAGAATCCTACTTGCAGATCCAAAGGCCCTTCACAGTTGTCATCAACCTAACATTGGCAGAATAAAAAGGAATTGCCTGAAAACATAGTAGTTAAAAGTTAGGTGTTGTAGGTGGGTTTTAAAAACAAACACAGAGTATTGACTGGCATTAGCAACAATTCCAGTCTTAAAACCCATTTTACTCAGCAGAAATTATAGAGGGCACCTGAGAAAACACACAAGGAATTTTCTGTGGTGGGTGTTTATGGAGCCAGATAAAAGCCTATGACCACAGCTCAGTCTCCCAGAATTTTTGATACTTGAAGGATCTTTGTGAGATTGGCATTGTGAGAACATTGGCAGGGGCACTGAAGAGATCCACTGCTCCCCACCAAGGGATTCTTACCTGATTGTAATGATGGTGGTGATCTTATACCTGCAGTGGCAGGTAGTTTATAGTGGAGTAACCAAAACATGATTTCCTGCTTGAAAAGTTTAAATGACATGCACTGCTTATTCCATTTTACCTGACTTCCTGTACCACAGAAGATCACTGGTGCATCACTGTGATGCCATTTTTAAAATATGGCTTGTAAGATTGCAAGAAAGAAAATATTGCCTCACTCCTCCAAGCCCACCTAAAAAAATAAACCTCTTTGATGTGGCTCATTTGGCCTAGACTAGGCTGTGCAGGGCAGGGAGTGATGGCATAATAGTGCCACTGGCTGTTCCTCCACAAGCTCTTTGCTAGATGCAGCTTATGTACAATTGAAGTTTTCTCATCAGTCTTGGTCCCATGTAGCCAGTCCTTCATAAGGTCATGCTGGGAAATTACTATTAGGGAGCTAGCCTAATATTCACAAGATGCTTTGAATATGGATTTCATGGTGATGGCCTCCATTTTACACTGCTGCCATAGGTCATAAGGACATAGAGATCTGCTTTCTACCAAATCAAGCTCTGTATTGTTTACACTGACTGACAGCAGATCTCTAGGGTTTCAGGCAGGGGTCTAGCCCAGTCCTAACTGAAATTGCCTGGGATTGAACCTGGGACCGACTGCATGCAAGGCAGATGCCTTACCACTGAGCTACAGCCCTTTCAATAGACCTATATGGGACCTCAATTTTCTGATGACCATGTGTTGGGGACATGCAGCCGGGAGTTCTTGTGTTCATCCTGCTCCACTTTTGAGCATCAATGGTCCATCTGGTTGACCACTGCTAAGATGAGAGAGTTGGACTAGAAGTAACTAATTAACCACTTCATTTAAAATGTTTTTGAATCTATCTTTCCTTAGGCCTTGCAACTCTATTGTGGCCAATAATTCTTCATCCAAGAGCTTTGGTCAGTGTGCATGGTTAGTAATATAAGAAGAACCCTGATGGATTAGACCAAAGGGTTTTCTCGTCCAGCATCCTGCGTCCCATAATGGCTTACTAGATGCTGATAGCCCTTAATTGGGACGTGAGAGTTACAGTACTTTCCTGCTCCTCCTCCTGAGCAATGGCATTTAGAGACCTATTACTTCTGAGCCTCGAGGTAGACTATGGTCACCAAGGCTGAGAGCCACTGAGAGCCTTATTCTCCAACAATTTATGTAGTCCCTTCTAAAGACCATCTAAGGTTGGCAGCCAGCGCCACAACTTGTTCTAGATGCTTTATCCCATTGTAATGTCACCACAATGGTGTAAACAGCTTAGGCTGAAATATAGTGACTTGCTCAAAAATGAACCAGTGATTGAATATCATGGTTAAGCAAGGATTTGGATAAGCATCTCCTTGGTCAATGTCCAACAATTCTCTGTCTACTCTGGGCCTCTACTCTGAAGCTCTGATAGCTTCATTACAGAAATATAGGGAGAAAATTCCACCTTTTCTTTGAAATACCTTCTCAAAGTTAAGAATGTTGGTGCTGCATATAGTACCTCAATAGATGCCTTTGTTTTATTTATATATTTGACATCTGCAGGAACAATGGGGGGAAAAGTGATATGGTATTTTGTGATCCATTCTACACTGTTGTTCTCTGTGGGCATAATCTGTGTTTCTTGCTGTGGCTGAAACTTTATTACAGTCTCAGATAATGCAGTTTGCTGGCTAGGAATCTACCCACAAACTCCCCCTCACGTTTTGTGAAATGACAATGTTCAAAAACTTTTAGTACCTTTACTCCTGCTGTTTGATGGAGTGTAATTTACCACACATATCTGCATGCATATTAATTTTGAGTGTCAGTGACTTTATTTTTTTTTAAAGTTCCCGATGTACATGCCCAATTATTATTTCCCCCTCTTACATTAACCATTTATAGTTCCTATCAGAGGAATAGAAATATGTGGTCTCTGTAATTGAACAATTTATAATGCACCATAAAGGCAAAATCATTTATCTATCTATCTACGGTAATTCTTAAGATAGCTATGTTTTTGTTCCTAGTATCCTGATCCTATTCATTCTTCATCTGAACATGACCTAGTCCTACGTGAAGCATGTATAGCAGGCACATCCAACTCTATAGAGACTGCGATCTACCCCCAGTATAAAAAAACAGGACATGATCTACCCATTGTCATTGCCCAGAGTTGTTGAGATTTTTTAAGGGGGAGTGACCACAGTTGTTGAACTTTTTTTAGGAATGAATGGCAGCAGTTGTGGATTGCATACAATCACTCACCCAAATGTCCGCAGCCCCCCTTCTCCCTAACCTCTGCCAGCAATATGAAAACTTCTGATAAGTCTGAGCTCCATGCTCAGACTACATTTTAAACCTGCCTAAACAAAGCTGCTACATCTGTTACTCTTCAACAAGTATTGCCATGTGAGTGAATGTTCTTTTTACCTTTTACAAGACTGTGTGAATGTTATTTTAAGGGGAAGAAAAGAAGAAAATACCAGGAAAATCCAGTCTGCCTGAAAGCATCCTGGGTTACTTAAACTAAAAGATTAAAACTAGCCTAACTAAGCTTCCATTTGAAGCTGCAAAAGAGATAGCACTCTGCTGAACTCACAAATGTGAGGAAGGAAAGATAACAGCTAATAAATGTATCCTCCCCTAGCATCTATCCACATCCCAACATTACTTAGTGCTGCAAAGGCTGCAACCCAGAGCATTTTCCATTTGGTAAATAATTTACACTGAAAAGAACAAGTTACTCTAGTGGCAGAATACTTAATGGGACTTTATCAAAGAATAGCCTTGCTTGGGTATTTTTTTTCCTTTCATGGTTGCAGCTGATGTGGCTTTCCTCTTTTAACTTGGCTTTCAGCAGAGCATACTGTGCCTGTGGTAAAGGGCCTCGGGCCTGCAATATAATATAGAATGGAATACTGAATCCTGGAATTTATATTTATTGAGGTTATTTCCAGCTGACCACAGCAGCTCAAAGTGAATTCATGTATTACAGACATGTTTGCTTAATATTCTCCAAAACTTGTCACAATAGAAATGGCTGCCTATCGCTCTCCCCCCCCCCCAATACATGAACACTATTAATGCAGTAGGGAAATGCAGCCAATTGCAGCTCTCTGACATGTAAACCAGGCATAGGCAAACTCAGCCCTCCAAATGTTTTGGGACTACAACTCCCATCATTCCTAGCAACAGGACCAGTGGTCAGGGATGATGGGAACTGTAGTCCCAAAACATCTGGAGGGCTGAGTTTGCCTATGCCTGGTGTAAACCCATGAAGCATATACAGAGGGTAGGAGGGATATATAGCTGCCTCAAGCAGTACAGGGGGTTATTTGCCTTTTAGCAGGTGACAGAGTTGATCCTGTAATGCAGATCATTGGGCATAAGAACATTAGAGAGGCCTGCTGAACCCAGCACTCTTTTAAAACTGTATTATTATTATTTACTACCTGGTGGTTTGCCGTCCTCAGGTCTCTTTAGGAGAAAGAATGGGATAGGAATTCAATCATCATTATCATCATCAAACCATGATTATACTAATAAGATGGAACAAGTCACCAGTGGGGGTGGGAACAGTGGAAGGGGAGGAAGACCATGAAGATAGAAACGTAAGAAGAGCTTTTTGCATCAGTTCAGTGACCCATCAAGTCCAGCATCCTGTTCTCACAGAAGCCAACCAGATGCCTACAGAAAGACCGGAAACAGAACCCAAGCATGACAGTGTTCTCTTCCCACCTAAAATTTCCAGCAGCTGGTATTTTGAGGCATACTGCCTTTGACAGTGGAGGTAGAAAAAGGAAACCAACCCAGGGAGGAAAGGACAAAAATCATATGAAAAAGGGAAAAAATAAATACACTATCACGTATCAAAATGACTATTGTTCATCAGATAGGGACATTGTGGGAGTTGTCTTTGTGCAGTTCTGCACCTGTTTTAGAACTGACACCTTTTCAGCATTGTTTCAAACATTAGGAGAGCTCTCAGGAGTTCTGACAGCCAAACAACTTTGTAAATATGAATGTCAAAACCCGCCAGTGTGGGAGTATTTCCAACGATGCTGGTATGTTTGATTGATTTCCACTTTGGAGGTGGACTTTCCTGACATTTGCTATCAAAAAAGTTTGCATGGTTTTAAAGATTTCTGGATGTATGGCTTGGTGTGCCCCTTCCTTTTCTAGAGCGGTTAAGTCAGGCTTCCTCAAACTTGGCCCTCCAGATGTTTTGAGACTACAATTCCCATCATCCCTGACCACTGGTCCTGCTAGCTAGGGATCATGGGAGTTGTAAGCCAAAAACATCTGGAAGGCTGAGTTTGAGGAAGCCTGGGTTAAGTTAAAGAAACGCAGAAAATAGAACTGTTTTCTGTGAGACATTGTGTGGTCCAGTGGGTTATGAATTGGTATGTTTTCTTGGAGATGCAGACTGTCTACTCTAGAGATACTTTTGGTTCTAAGAGAACCAATCTCTCAGTTGTCCATTTGATAAATGGGAAAAATAGTTAACTAATTCATGAGACTGTTGCAAATACTGTTCACACTCAAGTTTGCCTAAGACAAAACTGGAGGGGGAAAATGGAGGGTCCAGTTCAGGGGAAACAACTACAGTAATTTCCAAGAATGCTAAAAGATTTCCAATCTTTGGGATGAGAGTCTAAGAGGTGTCATGTATGGTGCCCTGAATATCCCATTCCCAATAGTCTTTCCAGCTCTGCAAGCCACAAGTATCCTGAGCTATTTGCCACCTATATCATTTTGGCACCAGTTCCCTTATGTTCTCATTTACAGAAATTAACAAAAAACAAATTCCACTGTACGGGCTTGGCCCAAGGCCCCACCCCGGTGGCAGGCAGAAATTAACAATTGCATAAATTCAGAGAAAGCCCTAGTGGCCAAAGCTCACATCCCTTGCCTTGAAGTAAAAGAGGTGATTTGTTTAATAGCCAACCAATCACTGCCCAAGTCCTCCAGTTTGGTCCCCCAACCCCTGCAAAATGCTTCCCCTCAAATGCTGAGGAAATAAGGAAAAAATCCTTGAGCCCAAAAGAATTCCCAGTGATACAAATTGTCCTAAATGAGCCCCTGACTTATAAACTGCTCCCTCCACTCCGCTCTTTCATGAGTCTAAGGAGATCAGAAGCACCTGCTCCCATTTTTAACCAAACCACAAATCTCAGTTATGCCTCAGAAAAAGTGGTTTAAAATAAACTATGGTTGTGGTGGGGAAAGGAAGTATCTGTGGGATTGAGTGTGGTTATATAAAAAATATTTTTAAGGATTGTATGAAATGTATGTTTATATGTATATTCGAAATATGTACGTATTCATGTTGAATTATTTTAATAATAAAATATTTGTGTTAAAAACAAACAAACAAA
This sequence comes from Podarcis melisellensis, assembly GCF_964234715.1. Taxonomy (NCBI): domain Eukaryota; kingdom Metazoa; phylum Chordata; class Lepidosauria; order Squamata; family Lacertidae; genus Podarcis; species Podarcis melisellensis. The sequence continues at coordinate 26,007,625 of NC_138537.1, read as the reverse complement.
CAAACTATGGTTAGTGAGAACAAACCAGGAGCAAACTGATTTCAAATGCGGACATGTTCACCAGCTAGAGTTTAAACAAACCACAGTTCCCTGAGTTTGGACACAATGTGGAAATGTGCTTTGTTTAAAATCTGAAGCAGATGTTTCAGATCTTTTTACACCAAGACAAGACAAAAGATCCTCAGGTGCACCTGAGAATCATGGATTTGCATAGTGGAAAAGCATGGTTTCCATTACATTTTAACTGGTACTGGAATACTTTTTGGCATTATATAATTTTGTTGCATAGGTTGAATGATTTTCAGCATTGTGTATGTTTTCAGTATAAATGTGCCAAGCTGATTCACTCAGCTCTGCCTATTTTGGACTTCAGGACTTAGATCCAATGCAGTGCTTTGTAACTATCCCAGCAGCAGAAGAATTTCCACTTGTGCAATGGGACTCTCCCCTCTCCTCCTTAACACACACCCTGTACCCTCCTCACATCTGTTTTGGAGGCTTAGCAGGAAACCCAGAACAGATTTAAGGGGCTGAACAATGGAAGAAGAGGGCTGGGAAAGTTCCATTGTGCAAGTGGAAATCCTTCCACTGATGGGATGGTTACTTTGTGCTGCACTGTATGCAAGCCAAAGTCGGCACTCTTAGAAGCGCAGCCTACACTCGAGTAGGACCCCGGTAGAGAAATATGCCCGACTGGCATGTTCTCTCCCTCCTGGTCGATTGTTCGGGAGCTTCAAAGGCTTTCTTTAGCTCGAACATCACAGCGACTGATGCCAACCAACACCGGCACACTTAGGGATCCGCAGAGTCTTCGCAGCTTGCGTAACAGACCTCAGCAACTCAGCATTTTGGCTAATCTACTTTATTTACATATAAACATACACGGAGCACTGCAACATGGCTCCCTCTCTCTCTAGCATCAGACAGCAAAGAGAAAAAGAACAAAGGACAATAGTCCCACTTCATGGAACACAGTAACACAAACATCCTGTCTCCGTCACTTCCCACTCTGTGTAGTCAAAACATATACTGTCATGTGATAGACAACAATCCTATGACTGCAGTTGCAGAGCAGGAATTCTAAGAGGCACAACCTGGGTCCTACCAAGCAACAATAATATGCTGAAGGACTGCATATGGCTTAATTTGGCACAAGATGTACAGGTCTCCCATAGAGTCAGTCCTTTCACTTTGGCCCTTCCTTGGTATTACTAGAATCTTCTGGGAAGAATGGATATGGGAAAGGTTGTACTAGTCTCCTTTTACCACAAGATTCAAAAATCTTATGAATTTGTTGATTCTGTTTCAAAGCACAGGTTCATGACACTTCTCCAAAGAAACAGCCAGATCATTCTGTTGGATCACTCCCTGCTTAATCGCAAGCATGAGAAATAGCTGGGAGTTTCTACTGCCTCTCTATTTGTTGTAGCCCCTGATAAATTTAGATGTAAATGTCACTTGTACACACCAGGAAGGACTCTTGGGTCTTACACATTTCTCTCCCACTGCCCAGCAGTTAAAATAGGTTTGGTTATTGAAGGATATATCTCTACGGCTACATAAAGAAGACGCTAGAGACTTTGTTGCCAGAAAACAAACATTCCCACAACTGTTTTTGCATGCCGCCATCTATCATATTGTTAAAGCTTTATATCAGCCATTGCATTTTAAATGCCCATAAGAATTTTCACACATCAGATTTTGCTCTTACTTGGGGGAAAGGGGAAAAAAAGAAAAAGAAATCTAGCTTCCCTTAAGGAATGGTGGACAGGGAAACCAGATATCAAATACTTCCTGCTTTTGAGAGGAGATGTAATACTCTGAATGGCTGACCTGCATATGACCTTGATCATGGGAAGGGGTTTGTTTTGGTAGTCTGCTGTAGCCAGCTACCTGCCGTGAGGCTGGGGATTCCTACTGGAGGGAACTCTTAACACTGTGCTTAAAAGCACATTTATTTGGGTGGAGTTATTATTGTAGAAATATTGCTTTATAGGTAGAGTGATTGATTGTTTCTTTGACTGTTCATATATATAATTTTATCCTATCTCTTCACACATGCTGAAAATGGATTATCACCTTTTGTAGCTAAACATGTTAAAATAGGTTTTAAGCAGATCCTCCTTTTTATTTTTTATTTGTTCTGCATTCTGTTCACATCCCACCTTTCATTCAAGGAGCTCATCTGCTGATGTTATCATCACAACAGCCCTTTGAAGTAGGTCAGGCTAAGAGACAGCGATTGGCCAAGGTCATGCAGTGTGCTCTGTGGTTGAGAGGGGTTTGAATTCTGGTCCTCTAGATTCTAATCCAGCACTCTAACCACTACACCACACTAATTCCCTGCCTACCCTCCCAATAGTTGGCAGTAAGTAGCATTAACATCCCAAATAATGCCAAATCCCAGGTACAATGATGAATATAAGCGCGCGCGCACACACACACACACACAACGATAAGGAAGAATACTCTTCATATATATATGAAGAGTATTCATATATATATGAAGAGTATTCTTATCTACTTCATGCTATAGATGGGGGCTTTAACCATCATTAACTAAAATAGGATCATAGGAATCCGCCTGATGCCATGTCAAGCCATTGGTCCATGATCTATCCCACTATTGTCCACACTGATGGGTAGCAGTTTGCCAAGGTTTCAGACAAGGGGGATCTCATTGTCTTAATGCTATATTGGGTTCAAAGTTATGCTATCAGGGCTACGGAATATTAGTTATATCCAGCTGCAGTTAGTTGTAGAGTGACCACTCATTTTGGTAGGCAGCAGACCCAGACACGCCCTGCCAACTTCCGTTACTTAAAATGTCAACACCCAAAAAGTGTTTGCTTGCCTCACTCCATCCATTCTACCCACAATAGAACTGATCCCCAACAAGGAAGAAATATCTGCTTCTCCGGTATCTCAAATTCTGAGTCTGTTGTCAAATACAGATCCTGGATCTAGCTGAATACTGTGCATACGGTAATCTCATCACAATGTGCTAGAGATACTTCAGTTGGAGACAGCTCAGGTTCACCAGAAGATTCACCATCGGGAATAGCTCTGCATTTTGCAAACTTAAATGATGGGGTTGGGGGTGGGGAGAGAATCATTGTTTTGGGCTCTTCTTGCCATTCCATATGATAAACTGGCTGGGGGGAAAATTGGCTCAAGCATGTTCCAGGTGCTTCCTGAGTTCTGAGAAGCTACATCCCATTCTAATCTGATCCATGTGCTTTGTAAACCAGGTGACAGGCACTGATGGAATGGCTGAAGAAAGCACTTGGAGTGACATCCTGTTCAATTGTTCAGCTACATCATTGTCAAGCCCAGCAGTGTGGGTCTTATCCCCAGCGATTTGTGGAATCTAGTCACCTCCATAAGTCTTGTCTGGGCAAAGGTGTTTACCAGCACAACACAACTGAAAACTCATAAGCTCATGATTTGTCCATGACCATAATTTATTCATGGTCTCCGCAATGAAAACCCTTCCCTCCAAGTCAATGCAAATACATCATCTTCCCCTTTATGTGTGTCCATTCATGGTTAGATCACTTTGTAAGTTGGTTATGTGGGGGACATTGCAGAAAAAGGACGCTTCCTGTTATTTAGAAATTTATGTAGCACCTCTCTATTTTATCAACTTCAAAGGCAGCAATAAATCATAACAATGAACTAAAAATGAACAGTAATATCATCAATGAGAGCAAACTCCTCTTTCTGCTCTGGAGCTTAGGACTTATTCCTGATTCCTGTGATGAAATCTCTTTTGTGGCTGATGTCACTGCTGGAGAGGTGACTTATTCATGCTGGAATCAGAACCACCCGTTCCTTCCCTATTTCATGTTGCTGAAGTTGTTTGTTACGGGGCACCTGATTTCTCTTTGTGAACTGCCCTGAGACCTTCGGGTATAGGCGGTATATAAATTTAATTAATTAATTAATTAATTAATTGCAGTTTCATGTTTTTCAAGGACATAATAGGCTATTGCCTTCCTAGTGGGAGAGTAGAGACTCAGCTACATAGATACAAATAAAACATTTTAAGTGTGTTGTAAAGTGCAATATACAAAAGTGAGACTAGATGGTGATGGTTTTATAGTAAATTCAATGTATTCAAAATGTGTGTGTGTTTTTAAAAGCATTTTAAAGCATTTTTATATGTGTGTAGATTCCACCTAGATAGATACCACCAAACCATGTTAACTTTGCCATGTTAAAAGGTCATAGAAATAAAATTGGATAAGCTGTCACATTTTGGGGGTATGATGAAAATGACACCTTCCATTTGAGGAGATCAGTGAACAGCGAAAAGGCGCCACCATTTTGGTTCAGATAGCAGAACCGGTTTTATGGTGCCCCCTTAGTTGTAATAATTTGCAGGATGTATCCATTAGAAATTGGGTCACTGAGTACCACATTGCTTTGGTGATAATCATTTTAATGTATTCTAGACACAACAGCTATCTAAAGGAAATATAAGTACTGACTGTAAGAACCCGTTAGGTAAAAAGAGAAAGATTGTCTTACAGAAAAAAGATACTAAAAATGTTCCATTTCTTGTATGGGAAAGAATAATCACTTTGCAAGCAGGCTGGGAGGGAAATAATATATAGGAAAAAACCTTTGTGGTTTCACTAAAAAAAAGAAAGAGAAAAAAAGGTGGCAACCTTACCTCAGCGTGATAGTAATTATGTATAAGGCAAAATGTGTTCTTAACTCCAATGTGATAGTGTTTGTATATCAGGTGTAGTGTGATTTTTAACTTTAGTGGGTTAGTAATTAAATTTAAGATATATATGAATAATACATGTTGAATGAACAGGAGCATTGTTTTAAGAAAAGAAGTGAAATAACCAGTTGGAGATGTTGTTACAGAATTTGGAAAGTGCAAGCTTGCAGATGTTTATGTTACCCATCTTAAAAGATTCATAAGAACATTGAGGATTTATTATTTCCAACCCTAAAGCAGAATAATAGCTCTTTAGATCTGAATATGGCCATTTCTTGAAACAGGTTGTTTTCAAGCATCGTTGTGATTGCAACTAATTGGCCCATAACTGACTTATCAAGACCAAAAGTCATTTAAATTCAGACCCTACAGTACCTCCTGGGGAAAACTTTGCCAAAGCAAGGTCGATTCTGATAACCTTTTCAGTAGTTCTACAATGTAAACAATATTATTCCATTTCATGGAAGCCTGTTGGCTGATAATTTTATAAGACAAGGGCTGCACAGCTTTTTAAATGCAAGCGTTTCCAGGAAAGAGAATCTGAATTCTGTGTTAACCACTGTGCTGTTTTCAGCCCCTGGATAAAAGGTGGGGAGTATGCAGGTAGAATTCACATGAACAAGGTTAACTGGAATGCCACATTAGAAGAAGAACTGTTGAAGCCTCCTTATGAGTTATTGAAGGAGCTTTTATCAAAAGTGGCCCAAGGCTGGTGTCTTAACCCAAGGCAGCTCTTTTTCATACAACCATGTGTCAGCGGGGGTGCCAAGTACTTGGCACATAAAAACTAACATGGTGGGAGTGCCCCAAAATGGCAGAGTTCTGGGGCAAGGTATTGAGTCAGATTTCCCTCCTCCCTACCTGGCTCTTTTAAATCTATGTGTAGATGTGGATAGATATCTAAAAAAACAGAGAACTCATTTCATACCTATTAATGCTGGTGAGAGCAACTGTGGCAAAATTCTGGAAGGCATTTAATTTAGACAACTTCAATTACTGGTATTCAAAAGTCTGGCAATTTGCTTTTCGGGGGGGGGGGGGATTCAGACAAGTTGAAAGTAGCTAGAGGCCAACCTGTAAGAGACTGCTTTTTGCAGTATGGCATGACTTGGTTTTATTTTATTTACAAATGAAGAAGCCCAGGGCCACATGGTACCCCTTACTTGTTCCAAGGTGTAGATATTGTGAGCCATGTGAGTTATCAAGTGATAAATGACCCGTATGAGATATACCTCTGCAGCCAAGAGAGCAAAGAAGCTATTACTTATCAGTTGTGGCTATTTTTTTTTAATAAAAAAAATCTTACATTATGGTCATTTATATGTGGACAGGTTGAAGAAGAAGAAGAGGAGTTTGGATTTGATATCCCGCTTTATCACTACCCAAAGTAGTCTCAAAGTGGCTAACAATCTCCTTTTCCTTCCTCCCCCACAAAAAACTCTCTGTGACGTGAATGAGGCTGAGAGACTTCAAAGAAGTGTGACTAGCCCAAGGTCACCCAGCAGCTGCATGTAGAGGAGCAGGGAATTGAACCCGGTTCACCAGATTACAAGTCCACTGTTCTTAACCACTACACCACACTGGCTCTCTAGGGGGCCATAATGTTCCTTGACAGATCATAGCCTTTTCCACTTAGACTACCTACAATTGCTCCTTGGACCAGAGATGAACAGTGATGAGTCCAAACTGAATACATGGTGATGTAGTACCACATTAGCAGCACACCTTGTTCCATTGATGAACCCTACTGACATGCTCAGTTTAGGGTCCTGTTGATTCTTGAGGTGGAGAAGCAAGGAAAATTATATAATAACTCTGCTGCTACATGCCATGCTACTATTCATTCAGTGCCTCATCCTTTTCAGCTCCAAATATGGGTATGGTTTCTTGGCTGGACCACTGTCCTGCTTCTCTGGCAACCTCGCTGCATCACTGCTTCTGCAACGGTGATCTGATGGACAACTCCCTGACCTTGGCAGTACAGTAGGAATTAAAGCCACACAGGAGAAGAGGCAAAAGGGGGGAACTTCCTGGCAATCTTATTTCTACTAAGAAAAAATTGTGTTATTGGGCTGTGAATTTTAAAGGTCTTGCTGCAGCCATCGATGGGACACTAAGAGTGGTCTTTTCAAAGATTTTAGGGAGTGGACAGGCTAGTATGGGAATTGATGATATCTCAGGTATCGTGGACTCAAACCATTTGGGGTTTTAAAGAGAATCACCAAACTTTGACTTGTCACCGGCAATTGGTAGAGCTGTTCCGGAATGGCTGCATGATGATCCCATGAACTCACTACTCACTAACATATTTTCTGCCCCGTTCTGGACCAAGTGAAATTTCTGAAAGCTCTTGAATGGCAGCCCTACAGAGAGAGAATTGCAGTAACGCAGCCTGGGTGTAACCTTGACATATGTCATTGTGGCTGGGTCTGAATAATGTTGACAGGGGGCTCACCAGTGGGCAAAGACACCCATCAACACAGCCCCCACATTTTAACATCAAAATGCACAAACTGGATCCAGAAGGATCCCCAAACTGTAAAGCTGGTTTTTCAGGGAATGTTTAATCTAAAAGAGGCTGATTGTAGTCTCTTGTAAACTCCAGTCGGCACTCCAGATTAGCAGTATGTTTTTAAAAAGCATAATTAAAATGTTTTCCAGATTTGAATCATGATGACACCGAGTTTTAATCATGGGAAATGTGTTTATAAGTAATGTCTTCTTTCATTTAGATGATCAGATTTCAAGCCGTCTTTTGGACAAAAAGAAAAGAAGTGTAATCAGCAATCTTGATATGTGTGAATCAGAATGGGCTACAGACATATTTTGAGGTCTAGCCTACAAAGAAACTTGGATGTTATATTCTTGAGCTTTTAAATATTGGAGGTTTAATTCAGTTTTAAATGTTGTATATTGTATATCTTATTGTATGCTGCTCTGAGACCTAGATGGTGGAAAGCGGGATGTATTTTTTAAAATTAAAAATTAATAAAAATGTGCAGGGTCTTCTCTTTAGATGGATATTGAAAGACAGATATCTCCTCTACATCAGCAAAGTAGATGCTCTTCTCCCTAACACATTCTGCATCCTTCCTCCCCCTCTCTAAATATCAATACAGGTGTCTCCCTTAAAAATATTCAAGACTATCTCTCCTTTCCCTGCCCCCAAACCATCTTTCATTGGCAAAGAAGGTCTCACTCCTATTTCTCATTCCCATATTCTGTATCTGGCTTCACCTCCCACCAAAATCTCAATCTGGATCCTGTCTCACCTCCCCCAACACAAACATAGCTGCATTATACTACCTTTCTCATGCATGTACGCAGACAGGAAATATACGGCCCAAATGATCATTGCACATATAGCAGACAAGTTGGCACAATTTTTTCCAATGTCAGTGTTGCTTTAAGAATGAATCTTTCCAATTTTGGAACAAGTGGCAAAGGAGAGCATTCTTTCTCAATGATTGAAACGTATAAAAAATTGTCTTAGTTTTTGCTGCCCCATGACTATCCTGTCTTCACCTGCACTACTCTCAGTTTGAAAACAAGGTTTTGCAAAAAAGAAAAAGAGAAAGAATTTTTTTTTAAAAAAAAGAAATTTAAAGTTGTAACTTATGGCAAAGATGAAGAGCCACAAAATTTATGTTTAATGTGTATTTACTATAGATGTATTATACCTGCATGTTCTTGGTGCAGTAAAGATTGAGTAAACTGTTAAATTAATTGATTTTATTCTTTTTAGATCCCAAACTTTTCTATTGCCCTTCAGAGTTGTGTTTTGGGCACTGTGTTCATTCCTGATGGATAGATAATCTAGCCATGGCTATAATTTTGGTACACATTTAGTGTCAGTGTTTTGATGGCAAAGGCCTTACTGTAGATGAGAATTAACACAGTGTGTGGGTTACAGACAGTTTTCCACAGCTGCAAGAAAATTAAAACAATTCACTAATCTTATTTTCTAATTCCACTCTGTGCCACGTGGATGCATTTTTCATTGTGTTGCTCAGACACACATATTACAAAGTACAAATGTAACATTTATGCCTATATCATCTTTCTAAGTAGTAAGATAATACAGACATAACTGTTACATTTTTACATTGCAATGTGTGTGTCTGAGCAATGAGATGAGAGCTATTGTGCAGTAATTCATAAGTAGCATGATTATAGAAAGGGGGAAAACACACAGCAGTGCCACTTGGTGCTCTGTTGAAGATGCTGATAATTTAGCTTTTCCTGACAAAAGCACAATTAGTGCATTTTGTTGCACAACATGTTGCACAATCAGGTTGCATACAGTATGTACCTGCTGCAATGATGACTGATCTCCCTTGACATTCCTTTAAGGGATGGAAGTATGGATCAGATAAGCTAAAGGGATCTGGAGCCCTTTCAGAACTTATGGCACTGAAGCGATTGTAGTTGCGTGTTGAGTTCCACAATTGCCACCCCCAAAAAATTCACACTTCACACATCAATTTTTGTTTGGTTTTTTGGCATAATTTTTGGCCACAACTTTATTCAAATACAAAATGTGAGTGGTTGCGTAGGCATTGGTTATGACTATCTGTCCATGCCCTCAGGGACAGAGCTGGCCTTCCGGACACCAACGGAAGCCAGTGTGGGAAACAAGTATTGGGTGAGAAAGTGAAGTCGGGCATCAATCTCCCACTTCTCACCCTCATGTTCCTGTGGGGCTTGCACGGCCCAAGTTCAACTCCATGAACAAGGACGAAAGAATGGCAAGCCCCTGGATTCCTTTAACGGAATTCCCGTCGCATCATTTGGAGGGGTAGGCACTTACCCCTCCAAGCACCACATTAACCAATGCCTAACCGCCAACCTTACAGTTGTGACGATTTGCTACGCAGTAGGCGAAAACCATAGGCACCAGCCAATCAGCCATATGGCAAAATTCCTACCAGGCCCTCGCACCAAGGCGAGCGACCCCATGACAGGCATAGCAAGGTCAAGGAACCGAAGACCACCCCATTAAGGGGAGGGAGGGCGGGTGATCCGATGCAAAACGGCCAAGAGGGCGTCTAGTGTCTGGCCCCCTGTATTTAAAGCCTCTAACCCCTCCTCCAACTTGGCAACAGCAAATCTGCCCCAGCAACCCCATCTTAACCCTTTAATAGGCTTGGGTCTCTAACTGCCTAGTCATGGCATGGTGGCTTGTTACCCCAACCGCAACACGTGCTCTCTGTTAGTGAGAACACGCTTTGCGTGTTGAGTTCCACAATTGCCACCCCCAAAAAATTCACACTTCACACATCAATTTTTGTTTGGTTTTTTGGCATAATTTTTGGCCACAACTTTATTCAAATACAAAATGTGAGTGGTTGCGTAGGCATTGGTTATGACTATCTGTCCATGCCCTCAGGGACAGAGCTGGCCTTCCGGACACCAACGGAAGCCAGTGTGGGAAACAAGTATTGGGTGAGAAAGTGAAGTCGGGCATCAATCTCCCACTTCTCACCCTCATGTTCCTGTGGGGCTTGCACGGCCCAAGTTCAACTCCATGAACAAGGACGAAAGAATGGCAAGCCCCTGGATTCCTTTAACGGAATTCCCGTCGCATCATTTGGAGGGGTAGGCACTTACCCCTCCAAGCACCACATTAACCAATGCCTAACCGCCATGGAGCCCACGGCTCCCCGCCAAACCACTCACAACCCCAACCAAGCTCTCAGCTTGGCCACCACTGCACCCAGCCAAGCCTCATTCCCTGAGGCCGAAAGATGCACACCATCATCTCTGAAATGGGATGTAGCCTGAAAACAAATTGAAGGATGGGAAATTACATCTCCACCCAACTCTCCAACCTTTCTTGCCACCGCTTTATTAATACGTTTTCTAACCCTCTCAGTGGCTACCGGGCAACGACTGCCCTTCCAAATGCGACGGTGCAGTAGCTTGGACCAAAATATTTTTGCTGTCGGCATCCATGCCCGCAGCGTCTCCATGTCGCCCAAAATTGCAGCACGAAGTGAAAGACAGTCCGTGGATACCAGGTCGTTCTCACCCAGCTGCACTACCACAGCCTCAGGAGGGCCTTCCAAACGCAACTGCTTACGGATCCGCGGCAGGAACTCCGACCAACGCATTCCCCGTCTGGACAGCCACGACAGTTGCACATGCGGAGGGAAGCCAAGATTAGGACCCATCCCGGACTGTTGTGCTGCAACGCCAGCCCAATGGACGATGCTGTGCCCCACCAGCCAGATGCGAACAGCCTCCAGACCTAAGGTACACAAAACCACAATGTAAGGGAACAAACTTACTAACGGACATAACCTCTAAACGCATTCGACTTCCAGCGACCCATGTCCTTTATTCTAGTGGCCGACAAGCCCCAGTGGGCCGCCGTCGTCGCCGCCCCAATCCTAAAAGAATGTGGGGCAAAACCATCAGTTGGGCCACCACAGGCCCGAATCGCCTTTCGCATCACGTGTGCAAACTGGCGTCTCGTCAGGGGCAACCCATTCTCATGCCGAAGCAGGGGCCCATCACCAGAGGCACGCACTGCTAAAAACTTTGTGAGATCCTTTACAGGACAAGGGCCATTTGCTCCTGTAGCAGGGAGATGAATGAGCGCACCCCTGCCCTCCTGATCCGTCTTTGAGTTCCTAACAGTGATTCTTAGCTCTGCGGGGAGCAACTGGACGTCCCGGAGCAAAAGGCCCCTGGATCGACCATCACTGATATCTTCCAACACCAGCTCACCCACTCTCAAGGCGCCGAAGAATGCGATAGAAAAGGCAGCTGAGAAAAGTCGAGCCTCGTATGCCGACCAGCACACCTCCCGCAATTTTTTGCGCATTTTGCTCAACAAGTCAAAGGAAATGGGGCGCCGAGAAGCCGGCTGGGAAGGACGAAGTCTGCCCCAGCCCTCTAGGGCTTTGCGGACCATAAACTTCGCACAGGGGTCTTTGTCGAAAGTCGTTCTACAGAAAAATGTTATGGCCGCTGCATGCATCCTAATAGTTTTTGCAGCGCGCCCCAGCTGGAATAAATGCGCCAAATAACTCAACACCTCTGAAGAGGTGGGCGGGAGGCCGGTTAAATCGCTGGCCGGCCGGGAATGGAACGCCAAGAAATCAGACCAAGCCTTCGTATAAGATCTAAGAGTAGAAGGGGAAACAGATGCCGCTACTCCCTGCAAAACTAATTGCTGCCAAGGTTCCAGAGATGATCCGGGAAATATTCCGGACGTATCCGCGCCTCTGGAACCAGAAGTCTGAACCGCTCCATCTGAAAACGGGACAGAGCATCAGCAATTTCGTTAGACACCCCAGGAATAAAGCGTGCAGAAAACACTATGTTATAACGTAAACAATTGCAACACAAAAACTCGCAGTAAGGCCGACACCCTGGGTGCACGTGACGACAGCTTTGCCAGCACATTCACCACTGCCTGGTTATCGGTCCAGAAGCAGACTCGACGGTTCCTGAATTCCTCGACCCACAAATGCACCGCCACTGCAATGGGAAAAAACTCGAGAAATGTTAGGTCCCGTGTAATCTCTCCCCCCTGCCACGAAGGCGGCCAACGCTCGGCGCACCAGCGCCCTTTCCAGAAAAGGCCGAAACCCAAGGAACCTGCAGCGTCCGATTGCACCTGAAAATCATTACGCAAGTTCAACGTGTCTTGCCATAAGGATACCCCGTTGAATTCCCCCAAGAATTCCAACCATATGGAAAGATCGGCCTTCACCCCTTTTGAAAGGCGTACCCGATGGTGCGGGGCCCTCAGTCCCGCAGAAAGGCGAGCCAGGCGTGAACAGAAGGGGCGCCCAGGCGCCACCACCCTGCACGCGAAGTTCAGGTGCCCTAGCAAAGACTGGATTTGCTTAAGGGACACCTTTTTTAAAGGAAGCAACTCCTCTATTACTGTCCTCAAGGCTATCAGCTTATCCATTGGCAAGCTAGAAGTCTGAGCGACCGTATCCAGCATGATACCTAAGTAAATAAGCTTGGTAGATGGGCCCTCCGTCTTCTCAACGGCAAGCGGGACCCCCAGCTCTTGCGTGAGGTCAGCAAAGGCATGCAGCAACACCGAACAATCACCAGTGTCATGAGCAGAGGCCAGTAAAAAATCATCCAAATAATGAGTGACCCCACCCAAACCGGTTTTGAACTTGAGGGCCCACTCCAAAAAGGTGCTAAAAGCCTCGAAAGCAGCACATGCAATAGAACAACCCATAGGCATGGCCTTATCAAAGTAAAATTTGCCCTCAAACTGAAAACCCAACAGCCAAAAGTCATCCGGATGAATAGGGAGGAGGCGAAACGCAGATTCAATATCGCATTTTGCCAACAAAGCACCATGACCAAACTTCCTAATCATCTTGATAGCCTGATCAAGAGATGCATACCTCACGGAGCAGAGCTCCTGAGGAATAACATCATTGACTGAGGTACCTCTGGGGTGTGACAAGTTATGAATCAAACGAAATTCACCTGGCGCCTTCTTTGGCACTATACCCAATGGGGATACATGAAGATTGCGAAGGGGGGGGGCACTGAAAGGACCAGCCATGCGATGCATGGCCAACTCCTTCGCAATCTTTCTGCGAGCTACCTCAGGCAGCTCACGAACCGACTTTTGGTTAGAAGGATTCCGTGCCAAGGGAGGCATGGCTACTGGAATCCGGAAACCAACCGAAAAACCATCACTCAAGTAACCAGCAGCCACCCTATTAGGATAAGACTGCAACCAAGATTGTAGAGCCGGCAAACAAACAGGGGAATGAGCCAAGGAGATCAAAGCCCTATTTTCCTGTTCCTGACGTGGAAGGGAGAGGGGTGTTTTGCTTGGGGGGTTGCTGTGCACCCCCCTTTCCTCCACGAAAAGGCCGCCTACTCCCATAACACGAGGAAGCCGGATGTGAACCGTTGCACTTCTCACAGATGTGGGCGTACTTACACCCTTGGCGTTGACAGGAGCCCTTATTAAACTCCCAGCATGGCAGGCGACGGCTAGACCTAAAAGGCAGAGCCTTCTGCTTCTGAGGCTCCGACACCTTCTTATCAATGAGTGGAGCTACGTAGGTAGTCCACACGTCCAGATCCTTACGATCCCAGCGCGCTGAGGGAATCTTAGCAGCTCGGCGCCTGAAGTTCTCATCATATTTTATCGCAGCTTTCTCACCGGCTTTAGTGAAAGCAGAGCGAACAATAGATAGGTAAACTATGAGATGCAGGGACCTCTTTGGATAAGCAGCGACCACCACTCCGGCAAAGACTTGGAAGCAATCGAGCCAGTGTTCGAAGGTCCTGTCTGCAACCGGGGCGCCCTGGCGCTTTTTCAATGAAACTCCTTTTTCCTGGTCCTCAGAAGGAGGGGCCAGTTTGAAAATGTCCACATAACGACCATTCAAGACTCTAGACCGCAGTTTTGTAGACAAATGCGAACCTGGGATGATGTCTCTGGCGGAGTTGGTAGAGACTTTAACGTCAGGTACCAGCACGCCATCCTTGCACTCCTGTACGGCACCATACCTTGCCCGATGCGTGTTGGCCCTACGCTCCCAAGCCCACCGAGGAAGCCCTGCGGCCGATTCTCCAAAACCCCAATAAAGTTCCCTTGAAGTGCCAGCCTCATCATCAGAACTGGACGATGACGTACCAGAGTAGGAGGAAGATGAATCGCCCCTCCTCCGCTTGGCGTGTCTCCGGGAGGACCTCCTGTGGCGACGTTTTCCACCCGAAGACTTCTTGGCAGGAACTGGTAAACTGTCCTCCATGGAAGACTCAGAATCAGGGCTCAGCTGAGATGTACCTGGAAGCTGAGATGTACCTGGGGCTGAGTGAGGAGAAACAACAAGTGAGAGACCTGAACCGGAGGCCACCTCATCCGAAGGTTGGGTGAGCACACCTCGGCGTGGAGAAGCCACCGAGGGGCTCTTCCTTCCCGCGACCCTCCCAGAGGAACGGCGTGGCTTCCGTGAACGGCCGCGAGCAGCAGGTAAGTCACGGGGATGGGCTATCTGTGAAACAGTCATCAAACCCCCAGATGACGGGGCATCTCTCTCTTCTTCACTAGATGACGGTGACACCTGGACTGGCGCCACCGCTGGACGCGGACGCCTCCCTGATGTGGAAGGCGAAGCGCACTGTTGAAGGAGACCATCCATTTGGGCTGCGAAGCGAGACAATGCCACTGGATTGCCGGCTATACTTTCCACCAAGGATTGTACGCGTCCCACCGGTTGACTTGGGGTGGGTGAGCGAAGCGCCTGTGATGGGCCTTTTATAGGCCGTTTTGAGCCGGAGGCTGCACCGGGACGAGCGGCAACTTTCTTAGGAGCCATACCTGCTAATATGAATCAAAATAAAATTAACAATTGACAATTGCCGTAGCCCGGCAACGCCGCTAGACGGTTAATGAGTGCACAGAAATCAAGAATACTCCAGAATGCTAGGAGAATAAGCAATAAAACAAATCACAAGCAGTTCAATGTCCAGGTAACCTATACAAACTATCTATCTATTTATCTATCTATCTATCTATCCACCTATTTATTTATTTATTTATTTATTTATTTTATTTATTTATTTATTTATTTAAATCCAGTTCTTATTTAATACTCTTTTTCAACCCAATTGCTCATATCCAGACTGCTGGATAAAGACAAACAATTAACTGGGTGCACTACCTGCTTCAGCCAGGAGAGGGCACCCTACCCCACTACAGTCACCAAAGGGAAGGTGCAGCGCTGCACTGAGCCACTAGGAGGAGCTCCAGGCCACCGGCCCAGCTGCAGTTACCCAACTCAGCCACCGGTGGCAGTCAAGAGCAGGCAACCAACGCGAGGAATCCTCCTCCCGGGTTGTCGCGTTACCAGGGGCAAGATGGCGGGCGCGATCACGGGCCGCTGCTCCCGATCCCGGGAAGCAGCCCCGCCGATCGCTGGAGAGGGGAGGAGAGGCCGCGCGAGGCAGCTGCAGGCCGAACCCTCAAGGCCGCCGCGTCAGCCCGGCCGCCCTGCCGCTGTCGAAACCAGCCGCCGCTAGGCCGGCCGGTCGCGCTCCCGCGCCGCCCACGATGCCGGAGGCAGAAAGGGGGCCTCGAAGCGGTGCCGCGCGGGATTTGCCGTCCGGGCGCTCGGCCCGGCTCGCGACCGTGCGGCACCGGGGCCAAGGGGGCACCCCCGCCTCCCTGGCCTCGTCCCCCGCCGCGGCCCAAGGCCGGAAAGGACTCGCCCGCCGCGGCTCGGATGCCGCGAAAAGGTAAGGAGGGCGAGGGTTTTAAGAAGTGGAGGGGGCTCCTAGCCTCAGCGGAACTACCGCTAGGCCCAAGCGGCCCACCCGAGCCTCCGCCAACACCCCTCTGCTCTAGGCCCCCAACCGGGCGCAGCAACAGCACTGTCCGGGAGAGGGAGGAATTAAATTCGGGGCTAAACAGTGGCGGGCAGCCGGCAGCGGGTGGCCAAGTCGGGAGAGGCCCGAAGCCTCAGCCAAAAGGCAGGGCCCAGTAGGCCGGGGGGGGGGACCCACCCTCTAGCCTCGAAGAAAACTGCTGCTCCCAAAAAAGAAAGGCAAATTAAGGGATAAAAGGATAAGGTTTACAAAAAGGGGTGGGAGGGAATGGAGGAAGGGAAATGGGTGAATCAGGTTAAGAAGGAAAGAGACGAGGAACAGCAACCCCAAATAGGCCCCGGTAAAACCGAAAGCAAAGGCAGTGTACAACCGTCTCAACGCAGCTCCTTGATCCGATGCAAAACGGCCAAGAGGGCGTCTAGTGTCTGGCCCCCTGTATTTAAAGCCTCTAACCCCTCCTCCAACTTGGCAACAGCAAATCTGCCCCAGCAACCCCATCTTAACCCTTTAATAGGCTTGGGTCTCTAACTGCCTAGTCATGGCATGGTGGCTTGTTACCCCAACCGCAACACGTGCTCTCTGTTAGTGAGAACACGCTATGTCATAACTCACATCAGCCTCTAAGATTTATGTTCATGCCCATAGTGCATCAACCTCTAAGACACACAGCAACACCTATGACAATAGTTGGCATAAACCAAACCATGACTTTCCAACTCTTATTTCATACCTTTCTTTCTAATTCTGGTTGGCCAGGTGATTACAAACCATGGTTTGTCAGCTTGGACATCTCAAGCCAAGTCATAGTTGAGGTTGCAACCCAATACCAGCTTACTAGTGAGCAAGTCCCATTAAATTCAGTGGTATGTACTTCTAAGTAAACATGTATGGGATTGTGTTGCATGCTTCCTTAACCGTGATTTGATAGGATGTGTGAATTAACCTATACTGGGCCCCTGCAATTAATTTTTGAAAAGTGCTCCCATTTTGCCAAAGGCTATATTTGAAACTGTCTTGCCAGTATATGTGGGTAGCCCAGTAATTTCAAAAGAACCTACTTATGTGAAAATGTATTTAGGCAGAGGGTATTAAATCCCATTAAAACTCATCGCAGCCAAAGCATCAAGTTATTTTCAGAATGCAGATGCCAGCATTTGTACAGTGCTGTGTGTACATGGAAAACATTAATTTCTTAATTAGGATCTGATAAAGAACTTTTGAAGTTAGTGGAATTCCTTTCTTTGAATTCAAGGGATAGTGAATGAGATTCCTAAAAAATATGCAATAGCAAAACAAGCTGTAAATTGAATGAAAAAAGCAATGTAACATTATTCCTTTTAAGTGTTATTTCCTTCCTTTTTATTTTTCTGCAATCAGTATTTTTCACTTTACTGTAATGTTAATTTTCCTCACCCTTTTTACCTGAATTTATTACTCCATCTCATTCATTTTAATTTTGATGCTTATACTTTCCCTCTGAAGTCGTATCTCAAGGTTAAGGCCCAGTTGCCACATTGTACTACAGTGAAATGCTAGTCAGTGCTTCTGTGAAGGTGATGCTTTTGAAGACCTTGCTCCATTCCCAGTCACCTAGAACTTCAGATTTTTAGCAGACCCCAAAACTTAGTGAATCTTAAATCTCACCACATGATGGTGTATCCAGCATGCCACAGGGGAAGAAAAAAATATATGATATGTCACATCGGAGTGATGTAGCCATGACAAAAATGATGAATAATTGGACTTAAAAATAATATATTTTCACTTTTTTAATATCCTCTACTGTTGCTATATACAGCTTCTACAAAACAGGTGTAGCATAATTACCTGGGGTTTAGAACAGGAAGAGAGACTGATGTGGGAGAGATATTTTGTTGCAGCTGCAAAGTCTGTACTACATATTGCACCAAAGAGGACTGGGCAAATTCATGGAGAATAAGGCTGTCAGTTGCTGCTGGCCGTAACGGCTATGGTCTACTTCCATAGTCAGAGGGAGTAATGGAGGAAACATAATACTAGTTGCTGGAAATCTCTGTCAGGGAGGCCACTCTGAGAACAGAACTGTGGACTAGATGGGCCATTGGTTTGATCCAACAAACTCTCATAAAATAAAATAAAAACCCCTTTGTTTGGCAGCTTTATTATTTTATCGAAAATTAACAAATTTATTCAAATCAAATAAAACTCTTCAAAAATAAATAATTCACTATGTTCATTTCTTCAGCTACTCCCTCCTCCATCTTTCCCTGGTTTTCCCTGTGGCAAAGTCATGGCAGATATAATTCCTTTAAGGAGCTTGAGGTGGCATACAATAGATGGGTTTCACTTCCCAGCTATCCCATTGCAGTTATACCCTGTAAGGAAGATAAGGCTAAGAATAAGGGACCGACCCAAGACCATCCAGTGGGTGTCATGCCTGAGCTGGAAAATTGGGGGCTTAGAAAATTGTTGTTGTTTAGTAGTTTAGTCGTGTCCGACTCTTCGTGATCCCATGGACCAGAGCATGCCAGGCACTCCTGCCTCCTGCAGTTTGGTCAAACTCATGCTGGTAGCTTGGAGAACACTATCCAACCATCTCGTCCTCCGTCGTCACCTTCTCCATGTGCCCTTCATCTTTCCCAACATCGGGGTCTTTTCCAGGGAGTCTTCTCTTCTCATGAGGTGGCCAAAGTATTGGAGTCTCAGCTTCATGATCTGTCCTTCCAGTGAGCACTCAGGGCTGATTTCCTTCTGAATGGATAGGTTTGATCTTCTTGCAGTCCATGGGACTCTCAAGAGTCTCCTCCAGCACCATAATTCAAAAGCATCAATTCTTCAGCGATCAGCCTTCTTTATGGTCCAGCTCTCACTTGAGGGCCTAAAGAAGTCTTTTTAGCCTGAATCTGACCCAGGGCATGCCTGCCGATCTTAGCAGTAACAGGACCTGGGTTAAGCAAGAGGCCTAAGGTTGAGCACCTTTCCTGATCACCTTATGCACACACAGGAGAGGACCCGCGACCAAATGTCTGGCTGCAATGGAATATGATGCATAGTTGCAGGGGTTTTTTTGTGCAGTGGCTTTCGGGCTTTACTTGGAACCATAACCATGCATATTTATTAACTAGGAGCAGAGGATTGTACCTTCCTTCTTCAGTGCAACATGAAAACTGATATATTTCTCCAGTGGCTTCCTGCCACCAGCAGTGGCAAGTGCAGTCTGAGAGCAGCTTTTAATAAAAGGGATTTTGCTTATCAGAAAATATTAATTGATAAAAAGTACATTTTAAATTAATATGACAAGGCACACGTGTGAATTATGTGCTAATGTTCTGTTTAGTAAGTGGCCTAGGTTGATTTATTCATGTAGGTAATTATGTACAGCGTTATTAGTGTAATTCACAGTTAGATTAAATTAGGAAAACACACAATAAATTGAAACTGTAGTCATATTTCTTCTTGCTGTGTAAGGAACTGAGATATATTGATGTAAGTTCTAAGCGTACTACATAAGTTGAATTCCCCAAGCTCCAATGGGATCAAAAAGCATTAGACATTCACTTAGGTTATATTAGGTCCCAACCATTGGATGGCAGTAAAATTCTACATCAATCACTTTAAGCAACGGAAGCCAGGGAAAAAGAATAAGATGACTTTCTTTTATTATTTAACAGCAGAAAGCTCGCTGGTTTTGCATCTCGTACAGTCAATGTAAGCACGAGTGCTAAAACATGTTTTATTTTCTGTGGTTAAAAGGTACAGTACAACATACAAATCCCTGGCTTTCAACACTGTTATATTGGATTGAAGGCCCTTTGTATCCTCTGTGTGTATGTGTGAGAGATGATTATTATTATTATTATTATTATTATTATTATTATTATTATTATTATATTTTAACATGGCTGTTTACATAGACCTGTTTTGTTATAATTTGCAGTAACCATTTTCTACTTCATGATGTACGCAATGATAACACAACCATTTATGTTTTGTGGGTCTGGTGGTGGTTTTTTTGTTTGTGTTTTCATTTGCTTTTTTAATGGGAAGTTTCATGTTCTAACTCTACGGGCCAAATTTTTCCCATCGCCACGAAGCACAGCTCAAGACAGTTTCTGAGCATGATGTCTGAATACAGACAGATTCCTCCTGTGAAATGCTAGGGAACATCATTTCCCTTCAACTCAGTAGGACATGAGCAGTTCTCAGCACTTCGCATTATTTAGCCCATAGGAACAATGGAAGAATTTAGGCCTCTATCACAGTTAGCATTACTTCTTTTTTTCTAATTATACTGCAATTAGAAAAGACAGCCCATTTCAAAATCTGAGCACACTTCCCAGGCTCTTAAGATACCACATATGATGCTGTTCCTATTGCAATAATTAGGAATTTTTAAATAGATGATTCATTTTTTAAAAAAAAAACTTCATCAAAAAATGTGCCTATACTTCTGAATTTTTGAAGATCCTATATATTAAATCAAAAGTGTCTTTTAAAACTATCTTTAAAATACTTACTTTTTCTCTGTAAGAAGCATTGCTTAAAATATGTACAAAATTATTCCACCTTGAATAATTCAAGCAGCGTCAATTAATCAGGATAATATATCTGCACACACAAAAACACACATGGAGCAGTTCATTGGAGGATGCAGGTTTTATGGGTATTTTTATGAAGAAATGTGAATTCTTGTGCTGCTATGGTGGTATTCATAGATGAAACCTTATTTAGTAAGCAGAATTGCAATTTCAATGGCTATGAAATGAATCAATTGTTTTCCTAAATGCATGCAGGGTGGTCTGACTCAACTGACAGCTATTAATCAGGATTTCCTGGGATTAAACCACCAACACCCTGGCAATTTACTTACTGACTTTATAGTGAAAGCATTTAAAAAGTTTATAGTTGGGGGTGGGGGGACTCATTAAATGTTCAAATATTGAAGTAGCATTCCAGCAAAGATACCAGTGGCAGGGGCAAGGCTTATGAACTTTATTTCCTGGGAAGTGGCAGATCACGCCATGGAAAATAATATTAATGTTTTATTAATACAACAGGACCAACTTCAGTCATGCTTAATTCTGTGTTAGACTGTGTCTTCTCCTTGGGAATTTTGCAACGCGTTGAGACAGTGCTCAAGATTAAGTACAAAGGTAGTTGTATTAAATTGATACTCATGTTCATTTTTCTTCAACGCCTACTGACTGTAGGTGCTTTATAAACAAATTAATGAGTGATACATTTTATCATGAGATATAGATAGGCATCTAGAACTGCGTATGTGCTGCTGCTTATCTTTTTCTCTCATATAGCACTAGTTTGCATTTTTTCAAAAAAAATATCTATCACTTCATTATCCCATCCTTCTTTCCAGGAGTTTTTGGCAGCATGCAAAGCGTTCTCCCAACTTCACAACAACCCTGTGAAGCTGGTTAGTTTAGTAATGGTAAATGACCCAAAGTCCAGATCGAGAGAAGAAATAGTACCACTCTATTCTGCTTGCTCAGACCACACCTTGAATACTGTGTCCAATTCTGGGCACCAAAAATTAAGAAGGATGTTGACAAGCCAGAATATGTGTAGAAGAGGGCAACCAAGATGATCAAGGGTCTGGAAACCAAGCCTTGTGAGGAATGGTTGAAGGAACTGGGTATGGTTTGCCTGGTGAAGAGAAGCCTGAGAGAAGATCTGGTAGCCATCTAAAGGGCTGTCACATGAAAGATGGAGCAAGCTAGTTTTCTCATGCTCCAGATGCTAGGACCCAATCGAATGGCTCCAAGTTACAAGAAAGGAGATTCCAACTAAATATCAGGAAGAACGTTCTGGTGGTAAGAGCTGTTTGATGGTGGAACAGACTCCCATAAGAGGTGCTGGACAACCTTTCCTGGGAGGTTTGATTTAGTTGAGATTCCTGCATTGCAGGTAGTTGGATTAGATGACCCTCAGGGTACCTTCCAAATCTACAGATCTATGATTCTATTTAAGTATGTAGTGGAGACTGAAGCTGCTTACAACAGGGAGGATATTGTTCTCAAGAGTGCTCATTTAGCATGCTTGACACCCATGGATTTCTCTAGGACAGTGGCAATAAATACAAGTTACATGGCCCAGTATTCTTAGAGGAAATCCCGATGGTAGCGGCTTTCTTTTATTATTTTATTATTTTGGGCAATTTTAAATACTTCTGGGCTTAAGTATTCGGCCCAGTGGTTTTTATATGTTTTGTGGAGAGGGGATGTGAGGGGAAAGTTTGTATTAAACTTCAGCAGGAAGTCAAATTCTAACTTTTGGGGGTCCTCTTGTCTCCCCCAAGAATGGGAACAACCAGGATTTTTTAAATAGTTTAACAGCTGGAGCAGGCTGTGATGGAGAGACATGGAGATGGCATTTAAGATGCCTCTGAATCCAATGCTGCAGTGCTGGGAAGGAGAAACCCTTTTGAGATGTGAATGCTGTGAACTCGCTCTCCAGTGTGGTGTAGTGGTTATGAGTGGTAGACTCGTAATCTGGGGAACCGGGTTTGCGTCTCCGCTCCTCCACATGCAGCTGCTGGGTGACCTTGAGCCAGTCACACTTCTGTGAAGTCTCTCAGCCCCACTCACCTCACAGAGTGTTTGTTGTGGGGGAGGAAGGGAAAGGAGAATGTTAGCCGCTTTGAGACTCCTGAAGGGGAGTGAAAGGCGGGATATCAAATCCAAACTACTACTCCTCCTCCTCCTCCTCTTCTTCTTCTTCTTCTTCTTCTTCTTCTTCTTCTTCTTCTTCTTCTTCTTCTTCTATTTCTCTCAAAACCCAGGCTACAAATGCATGTAAAATAAACCGTATTTCATAAAGACACTGCAGACTCCGCTGTGCCTCGGTTTTCCCCAGGAAACACAAATGCAATTCAAAATGCATAAACAGTGGCACAAAGCCTGGCTAAGTGCCAAGGCCCATGGAATCTTGCACCACTCGGCAGAGATTGGGATGGCATTTAGCAACCTAATAGAAAGCGTAGGGGGACCACCTAAGCATCACAGGGAAAACAAGAGGAAATGCATGACCAAAAATCAGGACTAAAGAGAACAACGATATGCATTAAATTTGCATATTCCTATTTACATGTGTGTCTTGTAATTGGGACTTGGATAGACACTGTTTCAAAAAGAATGCTTTGTAAAATAGAACACATGGCCTTTCTCCCTAGCAGAGAAGTAAATATTGACCGCTATATGCAAATGAAGCTACCTGATACTCTTTCAAACTCTCTGCCGGTAGTGGTTCTCCATGGCAGAGGTCTTTTCCATCACCTGATATTGTTTAACTGGTGATGGCAGGGATTGACCCTCAGACCTTATGGGTACAAAGCAATATGTGCCATCACTGAGCTGTGATCCCTCACTAGGCATCGCAGTGGTGGTAGATGCATGAACAGAGTTGGATGAGTTGTGTGGCTGGCTTTGGAAATGAACCGAACAATATGGGAAATGGGTGAGAGAAGAATGAGGCAGAAAACCGATTAGGTGCATATTATCCAGCGAGAGAGAGAGAGAGAGAGAGAGAGAGAGAGAGAGAGAGAGAGAGAGAGAGAGAGAGAGGCAGGCAATAAGGTGGACCAAGCAGATTGCTGAAATGTCAGTGAGTCAGAGCAGCAGGGGAGCAGCTGGGCTGCAGGTGCGGAACTGTGAGAGCAGCAGCAACACCAGCAGCGAAGTTTACAAAGTGTCAGTGTACGGTGCCATCATCAGAGGGCAGGCCTGGAGCTATGAAGATGCCAAGCACCTCTCTCAGCACTTTCTGTCCTCTGGTGCTCTAAGCCCTGTCTTTGTAGATAGTCTCTCTTCCCTTTCATGAAAAACTAGAGGTGACAATTGGGAAATCTTCCGGAATTTTTTATTTTATTTTCATGAACCACTGGATGATTTGATGTTTTGGCAGTTCCTCGGATAACAGGATTTATTATTTTAAAAAAAGGCTCTTCCGTTTATCCTTTCCTAAAGTGAGCATGATGAAGGCGGAAGATGATGCAAACACATCTTGCCTGGTTATGGGGCGGGAGGAAGAGTCTTGTAGACATCCATTGTGTCACCGGCACATCATTGCCCACAATGTATACAAGTTGCTGGCTTACAGCAAATAACTTTATAACATATTTGGTTGGCATATATTTTGTCTCTCTCTGAGGATGCGACCTCACAATTTTGCTCATAATGTGAGTAGGCAGTTACATTTTGCCGCAGGAACGACGACTTCCTATCAGATAGAACTATGCATAGACTGATGGTCCTACGTCTGGCTGAAGCCCTGAGGTGTATATTTTAGGTGGAACTAGATGTGACACATGACACAGGACTGCCACCCAAAATGGCAGCCCTGTTTCTAGTTCTCCCCCTGCTCCCTATTTCCTTGTCTACATCAGTGGTAGCTGCAGTGAGATGCATGAGGAATATCTGATATTTAGCTAGTCAGTTTTTAGTTTTATATCCTGCCCTTCACTGAAAGCTTGCAGGTTGAGTTACATCTTCTTCTTTTTGAAATAATTTTTATTTGATTTTACAAGTGTAAAATTATAAAAATACAAAATGTATAACCATATTTAGAGATTTCTCTGAATCTTCAGACTTCCCACCCTCCCTTCCATGGGTCCTATTGTCAACCTTTCAAATGCATATTATTTCATAATCCATATTCTATATCTTTACATATGGTACATGATAATTGCTATGTTACAAGTGTTATTAGAGTCCTCCCAGTGTTTTGATCTGCAGGCTGAGTTACATCAACAGCAAAAAAAATTCAAAAAGTTATAAGCAATTATCTAGAATACATATCTGAAACCATATTAAATTGTATATATGAAACTATATGAAATTTCCAATCTGATAAAAAATACAAAGGCATGCCTGTGGTGAGGAGGAACGGCCCAGTGTTGAACTTCATGTCTAGTTTTGCCTTTAGTATGACTACAGAGTTTCTGCAAGTCATGGTTTCACCAACTGAAGTCCAACACTCTAACCATTTCATCACCTTTTCCAGTTGATTATTGTATGGCTGTCAGCTGATCCTAATGGATTGGGTATTATGCCACACTTCTGCCCTTTGAGATGTTTGTGTGTGTGTGAGAGAGATGAAGAGAGTTTTATTTTTTATTTTTTTCAAAAAAAATATTGGTTTTCCAAATTTATATCATAAAAAGAAAATGTCAAAAACAAACAAACAAACATTTATCCTAACTGTAATAATTCCCCTTTTGTTAACATTGTTCATATAAATCATTGTAGCAATTTTCCAAAACTATTTTCACATAAAATGTACTTGGTCGATTAACATCTTTCTTTCTTTTCATTTTAACGAGAGATGGAGAGAGTTTTAAATATAATGGCTCAAGTTGTCAACAGTCCTTGGCTTTACTTGGGGGGTCTGGATGTAGGAGCTGTGGCTTGCCCCCTGGGGAGGTCACTTCGGTGCTGCTAAAACAGCAGTTTGACTTCACCCCCAGAAGCATACTCCATTGTCGCTAGATATAGACGAATGCCAACAAAAAATGTAATGTCCCCCCATCCCTCTAATATTTTCTTTTGGATTTGAGGATACTTTGGTGACATGCTTTTTAAAAAATGCTACAGCTCACCTAAGCCATCATGGAGTGAGCCATTGTTCCACTCACTCAGCATTGATGGATTGTGTGAGACTGCATTCTTCCCAGTCATTGACATGTGCTCCTCATTTTGTTGAAGCCCCACAGAACTTTGAGTCATAGCCTGTGCTGAATTGTTAGTGATTTGGGCATAGAGCTCTCAAGTGTCCTACAGTTTTACATGCTTTTTTTTTTTTTTTTTTGCTGTGATTTATAAGCAGAAAACAGATTTCGAGAAAAGCATAGCCTGATTTGCATGAAATGCCTGAATATGTATAAATAGCCAACCAATTGGCTTTACCCATATCTCCTCTGCCTGCTGTCCAACCCCCCTCCCTCTCCCCCATTCATAAACAATTAACAAACATGCTCAGAGGTGAAATTCATCAAATAAAACATTTACTGTGTGCACTTGGCCCAGCTCTGCCATTAACCGTATTTGTTTCAAGCCATTATTAGTTTTCAGCAACATTTAAGATGTCTGAATTGGTATTTATATTCAGCCTCTTGATATGCAAATTACTTATGCTAAATTCTGCAGCTTTGACTCACTTTGGATTATCAGCATTTACCTGCAAATATTTGAATAAACACAAGTGAGACCATCCTTTTACAACTCTTTTAAGATCAAAGAGCCCGTATTCTGCCTTTGAGGCTTGTCTTTTAAACCTTGCACAAACAATTAAAAAGATTCCCCCCCCCCCTCACCTTCCATCCTTAACAGTCTAACAATGAAATTATTTCTTTCCTCTCCAAATAGTCTTATGCTGTTGTTTATATACCAGCTCCCTCAAAAAATGCTAGACAGATTTTGGGATAGTTGGGTATCAATCTATTGTTTTAAGCCTGCCTCAGAGAGAGCGGGGGCCAAACAGCATGTCGAGCCCCCCCTTTTTTTTACTTTTAAAAAGCAGCTTAAAAATGGAGCTGTAGAGATCTGAGCTTCATATCAAAAGGATGTTTGTTTGGCGCCCCTATAATATGACTGTCTAAGGAATTAAGCAGTTTACCTGGGGCACATGATGTTTAAGAATGGCATGTGGGAACAGAGCCTGAGAGTGAGCTTATGATACATTGAGTGAAGATACTGTAACATTTGGGATTCAAATACATTATCAGATACACTGTGAAGCAAATCAGATACATTACTGAGTAAAGAAGGAAGCGTGTGTCTACTTTTTGTACATAAAAAATATGAAGAGAGGTTGTAGGTGCAAAAGTAGTACAGTGGTACCTCGGGTTATAGACATTTCAGGTTACAGATGCTTCAGGTTACAGACTCCGCTAACTCAGAAATATTACCTCAGGTTAAGAACTTTGCTTCAGGGTGAGAACAGAAATCGTGTGGTGGCGGCGCGGTGGCAGTGGGAAGCCCATTAGCTAATGTGGTGCTTCAGGTTAAGAACAGTTTCAGGTTAAAAAGGGACCTCCAGAACGAATTAAGTTCTTAACCCGAGGTACCACTGTAAATACAATGTCTCCTATGCTCTATCTTCTCTGTACTTTACATAGGTAAAGGTAAGGGTACCCCTGACCATTAGGTCCACTTGTGGCCGACTCTGGGGTTGCGGCGCTCATCTCGCTTTATTGGCCGAGGGAGCCGGCGTACAGCTTCCGGGTCATGTGGCCAGCATGACTAAGCCGCTTCTTGCGAACCAGAGCAGCACACGGAAGCGCCGTTTACCTTCCTGCCAGAGCGCTACCTATTTATCTACTTGCACTTTGACGTGCTTTAGAACTGCTAGGTTGGCAGGAGAAGGGACCAAGCAACGGGAGCTCACCCCGTCACAGGGGTTCGAACCACCGACCTTCTGATCGGCAAGTCCTAGGCTCTGTGGTTTAACACACAGTGCCACCCGCGTTCCTCGTACTTTACATAACAACCCACTAAAACAAAACAGAATTAATTTGCAGGCAGAAGTAATTCCAATTCTTCTGTCCAAAGATTTAGGAACCAATATATACATTCACACCCACCTTCCTTCCGTGTCACCAGCTTATGAATGTTCCTATGGTCCACCCTGCAAAAAATGTACTGATTTCAACTGTTTATAATTCATCCCAGAAAATATGCTTGAAATAGTAAGCGCATGTTGCCTTAGGTTCATGGATGGTGCATTCTTCCACCACCAGGCAAAGAGGATTGTTAGCCAAGTAACAGGTGACCTGGTGAATGTAATCTGCCACATTCATGCATTAAGCTTGTCTAACACTACCAATACGGCAATGCTGTTATACAAATCTTGGGTGCGAGCGCACTTGGAATAGTGTACAGTTCTACTCACTTCATCTCGTGGAGGATATTGTAGGGTTGTAAAAGGTTCATAAAAGGGTAAGTAATAATAATAATAATAATAATAATAATAATAATAATAATAATAATAGCAATTGCATAGACCGCTACACAGAATGAAACCATTAAAGTGGTGTACAGGCTAGAAACAGAATAAAACACGGGGACACAAGCTCTAAGAACAATAAAATCAATTTAACAAACTCTGAAAAAATAAAACCAGCCATACAAACTAAACAAACAACAAAAACCTTCCATCAAATGTCACATCGGTCTTCTGTAAAGAGTTTACATCTCAGGGAAAGCCTTCCTAAACAAAAATGTCATCAACAGGGGCTGATTCAGGGGCTGGCACAACTCCCTCATAGGGACATTTTACAGCATTTTTAGTTTAGAAAAAAAGTTGAGTAAGGTGGAACATGGTGGTAGTGTATGAAATAGTGCATAGTGTAGAGCAGTGTTTTCCAACCTTGGGCCTCCAGCTGTTTTTGGACTACAATTCCCATCATCCCTTGCCACTGGTCTTGCTAGTCAGGGATGATGGGAGTTGTAGTTCAAAAACAGCTGGAGGCCCAAGGTTGGGAAACACTGGTGTAGAAAAAGTTGACAGAGAGAAGTCTTTCTCCCCTTCTTATAATACTAGAAACTAGAGAGGAATGCGGGAAGATTTGGGACAGAGAGGAAAAATTATATATAGCTAAACTATAGCACTCACTCCTCCAGGATTTAGTGATGGCTGCCGTATTGATGGCTTTAAGAGGGAATTAAAGAAATGTGTACAGGATAAAGATATTACTGGCTATTAGCCATGATGGCTATGTTCTACCTCCACTATCACAGGCAGTATGTTTTTGAATACCAATTGTTTGGTATCAAAAGGGTCAAGAGCACAGCAACACTTCACATACACAGCAGGTCAACAACTGCAGGATGTTGGACAATGGGCTTTTGGTGTGATCCAGAAGAGCTCTTCCTATGTTCTGAGACCCAGGTATATTGGGCTTGTGAGACATAAAATTCAACCATGGTTTAGTGTTTTGGGAATGAGGGTAACCTCTCAGACTTATGCTCCTCCATCTGGCACAGAGTTCACTTCTATTTTTTATTGACTGAAGTTTGCCATCTAAACCTGGGAAATATGTATTTAACCTTAAAGAAGGCTGATCGCCGAAGAATTGATGCTTTTGAATTATGGTGCTGGAGGAGACTCTTGAAAGTCCCATGGACTGCAAAAAGATCCAACCTATCCATTCTTAAGGAAATCAGCCCTGAGTGCTCACTGGAAGGACAGATCCTGAAGCTGAGACTCCAGTACTTTGGCCACCTCATGAGATGAGAAGACTCCATGGAAAAGACCCTGATGTTGGGAAAGATGGAGGGCAGAAGGAGAAGGGGACGACAGAGGACGAGATGGTTGGACAGTTGGCTGGTAAAGACCCTGATGTTGGGAAAGATGGAGGGCACAAGGAGAAGGGGACGACAGAGGACGAGATGGTTGGACAGTTGGCTGGAAAAGACCCTGATGTTGGGAAAGATGGAGGGCACAAGGAGAAGGGGATGACAGAGGACGAGATGGTTGGACAGTGTTTTCAAAGCTACCAGCATGAGCTTGACCAAAGTGCGGGAGGCAGTGGAAGACTGGAGTGCCTGGCGTGCTCTGGTCCATGGGGTGATGAAGAGTCGGACCCGACTAAACGACTAAACAACAACAATGGTCATAAGAAACAAGGCAACTTGGTGCCATGATTTTTGAAGCCAGCTTGTTTTCTCTTGCCACATTTAAATGAATGACATTCACGTTTCTTATAGCATCCTACATTTCCATTTTACATAAATGGGAGCAAAAACTTACAATCTCCTCTCAAGTGTGCTGGAGGAGGAGAGTGGAAGGAAGTCTGATGGGCGGTTAGTCTTGTGTTCATAATGCTGGTTCAAACTGTCATTGTATGAGCTAGCTTTTAGCCTCTTTGACTTGATTAGGTGCCAATCAGTTTCAATCCAAGTCAAGTTTAACTGAGTTATGAATTGGGATGCATATTTCCTGTATGCACCAAAATATTTATACAGTAGCAGTTTTACTGTAAAATGGAATAAAGCTCTCTCCACTTTGGGGGTGGGAACTTGAATTAAACAAATAATTTCACAGAGTCTCTCAGGAATATGTACAATGTAGAAGAACAACTGTTTCAGCAAATGTTCAGTGCAAGTCCCTAGAATCCATAAAGGAAATCACTAGCTACTGATGTCTGGTTCCATTAAGATCAGTGGCAAATTACCGCAATGTATTTTAACTGCAGTAGGTGATTTTTTGACAAGCTAAGATGTATAGCTTACAAGCTACCACCTTTAATATAAGGCCAAGTGTGAGCCTTGGGATATTTTTCCTTGAAAATGTAACAATTATTATAGCACAGATGTCAGCACAGTTTCTTTGATTCATTGTTCTTTAGTTAATAAGAAAGCTGTCAGAGGATATATATATATATATATATATATATATATATATATATGCTTTCGTAGATTTTCACGGGTACAGGAATGCAGGTTTTGGTGTCCTCGGGTGTCTTCCCGTGTAAAAGTTGGGGTGTCTAGGCGACGTTTCGACGAGGTCTCACTCGTCATCTTCAGGCTGGTGCTTTCGGCTTCTTGTTACTGGAACAGAGCAGGATCTCAGTGTTTGAGTTCCTATAAATACTGTTGAGGGGGTGTGGTGTATAGCCTCCAATGTTCTGGGCAGAGAGGAAGTTCCCAGGCTAGTGTGCCTTTTCTTCTTTTGTTCCTTAATTACTTGAGGGATATCTTGAGTGATTTCTTGAGTGATATCCTGAGTACCACTTAGGTGGGTCATTAGGTGTGGATTAGTTGCTAAAGTCTTTGTGTCTTGACCTCTTGAACTTTGTGAAGAGTTTTTCTGAGAAGATGGCTGTACTGCACTTAGTTGTGCTCTGGCTTGGCTTCGTGTATAGGGGCGAGCTGTGGTTTTGTGGCCTGTGTCAGCCAGATCTGTGTAGGGATTGCAGGGGGGTGCAGCATCCGGAGGTGCCACCATGGTTTGGCTACTGGATGGTGTCTGTAATTTATCTGTGGAGAGGGTCTGGGTTTGGGTCTGGTGTGGTTGATTGGTGAGCACAACTAAGTGCAGTACAGCCATCTTCTCAGAAAAACTCTTCACAAAGTTCAAGAGGTCAAGACACAAAGACTTTAGCAACTAATCCACACCTAATGACCCACCTAAGTGGTACTCAGGATATCACTCAAGAAATCACTCAAGATATCCCTCAAGTAATTAAGGAACAAAAGAAGAAAAGGCACACTAGCCTGGGAACTTCCTCTCTGCCCAGAACATTGGAGGCTATACACCACACCCCCTCAACAGTATTTATAGGAACTCAAACACTGAGATCCTGCTCTGTTCCAGTAACAAGAAGCCGAAAGCACCAGCCTGAAGATGACGAGTGAGACCTCGTCGAAACGTCGCCTAGACACCCCAACTTTTACACGGGAAGACACCCGAGGACACCAAAACCTGCATATATATATATATATATATATCCCTGGGCTTAGGAGTCAGAGATTGCTTGACCATTTAAATGGAACAGGTTAAATAGACCATCCCTTCCAGATATGTCACTGTCAAATCAGTTTCGGTTCAGAGGTCCAAAAATGTCCAGTAAGGTAGGAAGAAAATATATTCTGGCTGCTTCATCACAAGAGCTTTCTGGGGAAGCATCAACATGGTACCTTCCTAACAGTTCATAAAAATGCAGAGGATTCCCTTAACAATGAGAAAAAAGTGCTCCTCTTTCATTTCCCTCCCTGCATTCACATTGGATTGCTATGTTAGCAAAGTCAGCCTTCTTTTTTTTTGGCCATCCAAAAGAGGAAAGAAGTACATCTGAACACTATAAAAATTGGGGTGGGAGGATGTGGTTGTAATTATTTTCCCTAATTTTCAGGTGATAGGTAGCTGAGGGGTGTTTATTTGTGTCTTAAGAAAATAAACGCTTTCAATGTCTCAGTTTTACACACACACACAAATCAGTGGCACATCTGTATCTATGCATTCTCTGTAGTCTCCTGCCTCATAAGGAAACACAGAGACTGTAAGCCTGCAGGTAGGGGTTGTCTTGATTTGATTGTATGTATGGTGCTCTGGAAGCCTTTTTGGCTCAAGAGTGGGGTATGAATAAATAAATAATAAACACTGTGAGGCATGGTTTGTGCAAAATGCTGCACTGCGCTTATTAAATATGGTTTATTAAACCATAGTTTAGTGCAATTTGTGCATATTGCCTTGCAGCTTAACTGTGGTTTATTTATTGCCAGCAAGCCAAGATTTAAAACCATGGTTTTGGCTTGCAAACCTTGCTTAGCTCTAAACCATAATGTAGCATTATTTCACAGGAACCTTTTGGCCTTCCTTAACCATGGTTTGTTTGATGACATCATCTCTGGTGCTCACCAACTACTAAGGGATAAGACAAGAGCTACTGGAAAACAAAACAGACATAGAGAAACAAGTCATGGTTTGTTTGATCTTCTTTGAAGCAACTAATGGTTAAACCTTTTTTTAAAAAATAAACCATGGCTTAAACAACCATGACATATCCTACAACATTTCTCTGATGAAAATAGAGATGTTCTATTCAATAATAATAATAATAATAGCAACAACAACTTTATTATTTATACCCAGCCCATCTGACTGGGTTGCCCCAGCCACTCTGGGCGGTTTCCAACATATATTAAACATAATAAAACAAACATTTAAAAACTTCCCTAAACAGGGCTGCCTTCAGATGTCTTCTAAAGGTTGTATAGTTACTTATCTCCTTTGCTCAGGGATCACATAACTCTATACCTTTCACATTTCTCTGATGAAACTAGAGACACCCTACCATACCCTCCAACATTTATCCAATGAAAATACGTATGTTCTAAGGAAAAACAGGACAGTTGAATAATCCTCTGATTGAAAATTGTCTCAGTTGGTTTTATTTTTGTATTTTTCTATTGTAACCCTGGGACACCATGGTGAAGAGCAGGCAAATAATCCAATCCTATTATTATTATTATTATTATTATTATTTACTATTATTCAGTTGTACTTCCTAACAGTGGGTATGATGCAGCCAAAATTAGTAACTTTTAAAGTTTCATTTATTTGAATAAGTAGAGGTTAAGGTAAAGGTACCCCTGCCCATACAGGCCAGTCGTGTCTGACTCTAGGGTTGCATGCTCATCTCGCTCTAGAGGCCGTGAGCCAGCGCCCTCCGAAGACACTTCCGGGTCACGTGGCCAGCATGACAAAGCTGCAGCTGGCGAGCCAGCACCAGCGCAGCACACGGAAACGCCGTTTACCTTCCCGCTATAAAGCGGTACCTATTTATCTACTTGCACTTAAGAGTGCTTTTGAACTGCTAGGTGGGCAGGAGCTGGGACCGAACGATGGGAATAAGTAGAAGGTAAAGGTAAAACTGTATTTAATTTTGACTTCGCTTGATGTTGTTTTGCTACTTAGAAGTCCCTATAAGTTGTCGCTCTGCATACAGCAGATAGTCTGACTAATACAGAAAGAACTCTGCAGACTGGCATGTGCAAAAACAAGTGAAGATGCATGGAATATTTTCTTTCTATTATAAATGCTGCCCTAAGATAGTAAAAGCTGGTTTATACTTCTATGGCCACAGTGTGACATTTTAAAAAGTGTCATATGACTGATGTGATGAACCATTTGTTTGTAGTACCACATCTCATGGGCTGAATGCTTTTCATTATGGCACTGCAAACTATTGTAAAGAAAGTTTTTACAGATGACATGGCATACCCTCCAAGATTTCTCCAGTAAAAATAGGGACGTCCCTTCCCATCATGAAATTTTTACTATTTATACCCCGCACATCTTACTGGGTTGCCCCAGCCACTCTGGGCAGCTTCCAACATATATCAAAACATAATAAAACATTAAACATTAAAAAACTTCCCTATATAGGATTGCCTTTAGACAGTTTGGAGATCGGATAACTCCATACCCTCCAACATTTCTCCAAGAGGGACATCCTAAGGAAAATGGGGACATTCTGGGATCAAATCAGAAACTCGGGTGGCTTCTCTAAATCAGGGACGTTCCTGGAAAATAGGGACACTTGAAGGGTGTGACGTGATGGAAACTGCTTAATCTTCCTGGTGAGCAGGTTTTTTTGGAGAGGTTTAAAATGGTTGCCTTGTGGTAGATTAGGAACCATTTGAAGTAGAATGGTCTTAATTTAAAAGGTGTGAATACTGCTCCCTTGAAACACTGTTTTATGAACTCAGTCAAGATGAGAAATGTGGTTCTCTGTCACACACTACAGTGGTACCTCTGGTTACAAACTTTATTTGTTCTGGAAGTCCGTTCTTAACCTGAAACCGTTCTTAACCTGAGGTACCACTTTAGCTAATGGGGCCTCCCGCCGCTGCCACGCTGCCACTGTGCGATTTCTGTTCTCATCCTGAGGTAAAGTTCTTAACCTGAGGTACGACTTCCGGGTTAGCGGAGTCAGTAACTTGAAGTGTTTGTAACCCAAGGTACCACTGTATATCATTTTTCAGGTTGATAATTTTCTGTAATTAAAAGCTATTTAAGTTGGACTTACATAAGAAGCTTGACACTGAAGTGGTACAAGAAGAACTTAACAGACATTTGATTATATTCAATGGGCTTGTCGTCTTCTGCTCATCCTATGCATTTTAAGGTCAAAGTGACATCACTAATCACAGCATTTCTATAAATCTGTAGGAAGATGATGTTATCCCTCATGCACTGTGCTGTTTGTTGTTATTTATTAAATTCATATACTACTCTTCTGCCAAAGATCACAGGGCAGTTTACAACACAAAATAAAAGTATAAAATACATAATAGAATAGTGATAGAGGTGATAGGGAAGGCTATCCAAGTGTCTCATTTATTGTTAAGGAGAAACTGCTCAGAAAAAACAAAGCAGATAGTCCAGAACAGGGCAAGACTTATGTCAACACCACAAGAGCTACGAACAGACAGGGATATTTAAGAGCGAGGACTGGTGGAGCTCAGGCTTCAGCAGAGCTGTCTTAGTTTGCATCAGCAATGACTCTAAACAGCCTCTGATCTCTCTGTATGAGCCCATTTCACGCTGCAGTCTGAGAAGGCAGAGGGACAATATAATTGCATCCTACACAGAACAGAAGTAAGACCTGGAAATGAATTAAGATTTCTTGTCAGGCTGTTTTCTTCTCTTTCTGGGCATATGGGAAGGGAATTGAAACCTCTCTCCCAGTTATCAGTGTTGTGTGTGTTTGTGGCACTCTTTGAGATCTGTTGATGTAATGACAGTGAAAAGGAAGTGAACCATGGCCTCAACTGGATGCACAATGTAGGCAGCTCTGGAGTCAGGCATCAAAGTTAGGCACAGCCAAAGGCAGGTGAGTGTCATACTTCCCGACACCAGATTTACCGGTAGCTTTGGTCAAGGCAGAGTGGTCACACAAAGTCACAGACAGAGCTTGTGGGAAAAGTGGAAGAAGGAATGTACAAAGATGTTGAGATTCAGTTGATTTCCAAACTTGACCCATTTAAACAGGCTGTAAATATTTGATTATTTTGTGTGGTTTTTTTGAAAATAATATTTATTAAAGTTTTAAAGGTTACAAAAAGAAAAAATAGAAAACACCATATTAAACAAAAACAAACCAACACATCACAATGAGGAAAAAGAAAAAAAAGAAAAAGAAAAAAACAGAAAAATAAAACAATTAAAAAACACATTAACCTTCCCATAACTTATCTTTCATTTGCTTGTTTCCTTGACCTCCTCACACCTCCCTTTTTTTGTATTCTAGTTCGGTTAGCTATTTCAGCAAATCCTTTCCCTCTTTTCCAATTTTTGTCCTGTAATTTATCTTAATATAATGTAACTTTACTTTCCCTCCTTTCACCAATTAACAGTCTGTTTTTTCTTAATCCTTTATAACATTTCTGCTAAAACCACATAACTTCATTCCAACATCCTTCTAACATTCCTTAATTTTACAATGTTTCTGTAAATAAACTTTAAATTTCTTCCAATCTTCTTCCACTGACTCTTCTCCCTGGTCTCGGATTCTGCCAGTCATTTCCCCCAGTTCCATGTAGTCCATCACCTTCATCTGCCATTCTTCCCGGGTGGGTAGATCTTGTGTCTTCCAGTACTTTGCAATAAGTATTCTTGCTGCTGTTGTAGCATACATAAAGAAAGTTCTATCCTTCTTTGGCACCAATTGGCCGACCATGCCCAGGAGAAGGGCCTCTGGTTTCTTCAGAAAGGTATATTTAAATACCTTTTTCATTTCATTATAGATCATCTCCCAGAAAGTCTTAATCCTTGGGCATGTCCACCAAAGGTGAAAGAATGTACCTTCAGTCTCATTACATTTCCAACATTTATTATCGGGCAAATGGTAAATTTTTGCAAGCTTGACTGGTGTCATGTACCACCTGTAGATCATTTTCATTATATTCTCTCTTAAGGCATTACATGCCGTGAACTTCATACCTGTGGTCCATAACTGTTCCCAGTCAGCCATCATAATATTATGTCCAACATCTTGTGCCCATTTAATCATTGCTGATTTCACCTGAGTGTTCCATTTCAACAGAAGTGTTCATCCTGAGTGTTCCATTTCAACAGAAGTTTTGATTATTTTGGTTTTATTTGTCTGCTGTGTAGTTTCTGTTCATGTTTTCTTTTTAAATAGTTTTACTGATTTTGTGTAATTTTGTTTCGTTTTTAATTGTGTCCCTGATTTGGAGTCCTATGCCCCTGAAAAGCAAGCTATGCATTTTTTAAAAAACACATACATATAAATAAATAATGCTAGGGTAGAAGCACTTTCATAAACCTCTCAACTGGGAATGAAAACATTTCAAGGTCCAGCCACAATTCCAGGTAATAAACGCATGGGGAAGTCTCCATCTCTTGGAGTCTCCATCTCTTGGACTTGGTCATCAGGGAAAGGGAGATGGTACCCAAAAAGCCTTTGTAGCTGTGGTAAACCTGTACTTCATAAAGAACAGGACCTAATTAATTTATCCATAAATTCCCTTGCCCCTTCATTCTCTAGTCTTGCCATTTTCTTTGCTAGAGCCATGGGAGAAAGATTGGTGGTGGTTGTCATTTTGTTTTTAATGTTTATATGAGTGTACATGAAATTCAGTCAATGGGACACAAAGAAGAGGAAAATTCTCCACAAAGAAGTGACATGATTTTTGTAATATCCAATTATAGTCACATTCAGAGTGAAACCATTTTAAGTGATGGAGTATCAGTGGATCTGCTCTGACTTACTTGGCTATTCCCCATAGTGTGGAACAAAGGAGAGGGAGGAATCAAATATAATGTCAAGGCATTGTGCTTAGTAGATGTTTTGTGGTTAATAGATAAGGAACAATAGTTTAAAAAGGTGCCTTCAAAGAGGAATTTTTGTTTTGAATATATTGAGATTATTGATTAAATTAGGTGCTAACATAAAGGCAGCGCTGATTTTTTTAACCTTCAAAAAAGTTCAGTCTTCCATGGTGCACTGAGCTGCAAAACAATGTATACCATTTTTTCCTCCCCCACCCTCAGGATCAGGTAAATGAAGTTACAAATCTCATGTATAAGACTGTCAATCTTAATGGGTAAGTGAAGACAGGAACGAATGTGTGGCATATTTTTCCTTAATGTTTTGCCCCTGGGTGGTTTTCTGAACTCTCCACACAGATGTTTTAAATATGATATGCCCTTTCTGCTAGGATGCTTGATACAAATTTCCTTCAGAAATGTACTAATTTAGGGGAGGCGATGTTTTCCCTTGATGGTGGGACCGAGATCCCACAAATGCTACAAAGACATTTTCCCCCCCTTTCTTTCGGGATAAATGCATAATAACCAGAGGAAAGGACATCGTCTCTTAAGGGTGGCTAAATAACCATATATTTAGTATACATGCATACATACACAAAATATATTTTAGATGTAGATGTCCTCCAGATGTGAACAGACTAGAAACGTACAGGTTCTTTTTTCTCTGGGTATTCATTTGCTATATAAATCTCCCAACACATTCTTATCTGTTATGTAAATAAGATGTGGAATTCCAATAGTGTATCAGTGTTCTACAGCAGATGGTATAGTGAGATTTACCACACCATTACATTTAATGGGATTGAATTCATTTGGATTTCTTGAGGCTTGTACGGTCCTTCTCCATGCAGCAGCGTTGCCAATGTTCCTGATTATATATGATTTGAGAGAGTGCTTAAAGAAGGGGGGAGGAACCTTTTATCTTAGAAATATGTGTGTTTTCTGTCAAAGTTTAAAATGTGTATGTATTGCCTTTCTCAGGATTTATATGCCCTTTGAGGAATAGATAATGAATATTCAAAAAGAAGTTGATGACATTCTAAGATATTTTGTAAATTCTGAATATTGAGTTAACTATTTTCATACAAGGATCTCTAAGATGTGTCCCCACTCCCACCCTCTCTCTGCATCAGTCTGAAAAGGAAGATAGCAGATAGGGATACCATCATAACCCCTTGGGTTTTTACCATTGAATAAATAATATCTGGATTGTACATATGGACCATAAAGAAGGCTGATCATCAAAGAATTGATGCTTTTGAATTATGATGTTGGAGGAGACTCTTGAGAGTCCCATGGACTGCAAGAAGATCAAACCTATCCATTCTGAAGGAAATCAGCCCTGAGTGCTCACTGGAAGGACAGAAGCTGAGGCTCCAATACTTAGGCCACCTCATGAGAAGAGAAGAATCCCTGGAAAACACCCTGATGTTGGGAAAGATTGAGGACAAGAAGGAGAAGGGGATGACAGAAGACAAGATGGTTGGACAGTGTTCTCAAAGCTGCTAACATGAGTTTGACCAAACTGCAGGAGGCAGTGGAAGACAGGAGTGTCTGGTGTGCTCTGGTCCATGGGGTGTTGAAGAGTCGGACACGACTAAATGACTAAACAACAACAACAACAACATGGAAGTAGAATTCAAATGTATGGGCAGGGCAGTACCACAGAGGAGAGGAAGAAATGAAGGTGGAAAAACCTCCAAATCTAGGAGACGTGGTATGCTCAAACATAGGAAAGTTCATAATCATATAAAAGGTAAAGATAAAGGACCCCTGGACAGTTAAGTCCAGTCATAGGTGACTATGGGGTTGCAGCGCTCATCTCTCTTTCAGGCTGAGGGAACCTGTGTTTGTCCACAGCAGCTTTCCGGGTCATGTACCCAGCATGACTAAACCGGTTCTGGAGCAATGGGTCACCATGACGGAATCCAGAGTGCACGAAATGCCATTTACCTTCCTGCAGCAGCGGTACCTATTTATCTACTTTCACTGGTGTGCTTTTGAACTGCTAGGTTGGCAGGAGCTGGGACAGAGCAACAGGAGCTCACTCCGTCACTGGGATTTGAACCACCAACCTTCCAATCAGCAAGCCCAAGAGGCTCAGTGGTTATGATTTTTATAATCACATATATATTAGTGTATAAAGAATCATATAGGTATTAGCATGTATTGCACTTTCTTCTTCTTCTTCTTCTTCTTCTTCTTCTTCTTCTTCTTTTCTTTTTTCACTTTATTTTTTACAGCTGAAAAAGAAAAAAATAAATTTTTAAAAGACAAAAAAGATGGATAGATTTTTCCCCCTTAATGAATAAATGCCAAAATAAATACACATCCACAATTTGCTATTACTTCTGTTACTCACTTGTTACCAGCACTAACTTGTTCCTACCTGTCTTTACCATTTTGTTACATAGTGCATGCAGTTATGAACAAAGTAAATTTTATCCAGGAGCTGAACCTAGGAGCTTAAAAAACAAAAGGCACCACAGGTCCTCTGTGTTCTCTTGGCTTGCCCATAGGATTTAGAGAGAGAAGGAAATTTTTAAAACAGGAAAATAATATATTGTTAGAGTTGATTAGCTGGCTATAGTTTCCTAGATACAGTAGATTTTCTCCTTTAACACAGCAGGGGTGTGCATGACTTATGCAGGCAAAGCCTACTTTACCAGAGGTTAAATTTGATCAAATTGATTAAATACAGAGGCTTTTTTTTTTTTTTACCCCATTCTGTCAAGACCATTTGCTGGTTTGAAGCATGTTCTCATTTTTCATCTGGTTCTGGAGCTTGCCTATTCTGATGTTGAGAATGATCTTTACTCCCACAGCTTCTGAAATGTATTCATTCCATGTATACGCTGTATGATTTTAAATATACATTGAAACCACATTGAACTTCAGAGACACAGGATTTCATGTGTATAATAAATCCATCTATAAATTCAGTGTCTTCCAAATTCCATTAATTAATGTGATGTTGAGCATAAGAAAATAATCCTAATAATAAATTTTGTTTGTTTGTTTGTTTGTATTGGTAGTGAGTTGCCTCAAGCTCCCTACAGATGTTGTTGGACTACAACTTCC
The DNA here is from genome assembly GCF_964234715.1 of Podarcis melisellensis. NCBI lineage: Eukaryota > Metazoa > Chordata > Lepidosauria > Squamata > Lacertidae > Podarcis > Podarcis melisellensis. The sequence continues at coordinate 25,967,187 of NC_138537.1, read as the reverse complement.
ATCATCCTTGATCATTAGTCATGCTGGATGGAACTGATGGGTAGTGGGTTCCAACAATGTCTGGAGGGCACCACATTCCCCAATCTAGTTCCATCAGTTCTCAATTAAACTACAACAAAATCTGTCCTAGAGGTTCCCCCAAACCCCTGGAGCAGATGTGGGGAGGGCACAGGATGCATGGTGGGAGAAATGGGGGGGGGTCCCCATTGTACAAGTGAAAATCCTTGTGCTGACCAGTCTTGTTAGTGGGGTATATAGAACATTTCCTTAAAATTTGTACTTAGGGTTTGCTGTGAGTCATGTTGCCATATCAAGTTCCATGCATGTAATGATACCTGTTGCCTCAAATCCCTTGTCCGTCTATATTCCTATAAATCTCTATATGCTGCAATATTACTAGTTCTAGTTTAATTTAAATTGTAGGGTAATAGCCAATGGTAATTATACTCAGAGTAGACTTATTGAAATGCTTAAGTTAAATCAATAGATAATATTGGAAATAGTGATTTCAATTTATCAACTCTTTGACTAGCATTGGCTCTATAATTTAAATGGAACTACAATATATCTCACCATACTGGGGAACACTGACCAGATGACTTGTGCACCGGCTCAGCCAGCTGTGGTTGGACAACTTCAAGGTCCCTGCTTTTCCATCTTTAAATAAATAAATAAATAAAAATAATTAAACTGGAATTGGACTGTAAAGTAGACTGAGCAGTCAAACAGATCACCTGGTTACCGTCTTCCCCACTATGAATTGCAAGTAAGTTGAAATTATAGTCATTATTTCTAAATTTGTATCTATAAATTGGCAGATGCAGATTTTATGGAAACCTTTTGTCCAGGCATATATTTGGTTTTGTGTAGGTGTTCATCCTACAAAGACATCTGGGTGACCCTGTGGGAAAGAGAATGCTGGATATTTACATCCTTCATGCGTCGACTCATACATTCAGAGCCACTCATTATCTTCCCTTCTTTCTTTATATGTTTTCTTCCCTGCCCTTCAATCAAATAATTTTCAAGGCAATGTACAAGCATGGATGGGGACATGTTGCTCTTTCCAATTTTGTGATATTCTTCCTGGGAAACAGCAGGAGCAACCTCCCACTGGTCCTTAGTCTCCTGGCCTAGGGAAAAGTTGATGGCACAGATTGAAGTGTGCTAATAAATACCATTTGCCAAGCCAATTTTTAAATGCCAGTGGCTACAGGATACCTGACTTTATACACTTGTGGTTTCAGTTTGAATAGAACCATTAATTTTCCCATGGGAAGAGCTTTAGTCCCACCATGCTCATCAGCCTTGTTTGAAATTTTGGCTGGGGAGGGGCAAGAAGTGGAATGAAATAAATTGCTAAAGATGGGTCCCAGTCATTGTAAGTGTATCTAATCTTTCAAATCACTGAAACTTCCCTCACATGTAGCATACTCTTCAGTCCTCCTCCTTTATCCACACTCACAAAGATGCTCAGTAAAGCATAAAGGAACCAGCATCACTTATCCTTGGCTGAAGAAACGCATTTGAACATCACTTTAAAGGTGTCATAGACCTTAGCTTTATTGGTCTGAATAAACATTAGTCTTGTGAACAGTGAAGCACTGAAGTCTGAATAGTAGTAATTACCATGAGTATAAGACACTGCCATTAAGCACAATGAGTGTTTCCCTATTTTTCCATGTCAATGAACTTTTCTATTTGTAAACAAACAAGGGGGGATCCCTACTTCGTAAATAGCAGTTCAGACTCTGTTTTTTCATAGTCCAAAATGTGGTGTCTGAAAAGACTGTGACCAAGTTATATACTTTAGGGCTTTGTGTGGGAGGGGGTGAGGTGGTATTTATCTCTTCTGAATCTATCTATCCAGGTACCCACATCACTGCATCACATAGCAAGTTCATGTAAGGAGTGTGGCAGCAATACAGCCAACAAAGAGCCACCAGAATACAAGAGGGAAATAGTGGGTATATGGGGAAACCCTGAGGTTTGCAGAATTATCAACAATATTCCCCTCCCCACAAAAAAAGCCCCTGTTAACTGCATCCAGTGTTAGTTTTACTGAAGAGCAAGCACATTGAAATAAATGGTCATTAACTTCAGTGGGTCTACTCTGAGTAGAATTTAGCTGGAGGCAACTCTAAGAGACCAAGTCAGCCCCACAAACCCACCTCAACTCCCCCTCCAGTCCCAATAGGATTGAGTGTGCTCAGTAACCTTGAAATACTGTGCACCTTGGAGGCCAGATCTTCCATCTCCTGAGCAGCCCCTCTCCCCAGTGCCACTCCTACAGTGGCCCCTTGGTGAATAGGAGGCGCTGCTGGTTTCTCACCCTTGTTTCTGATGTTAATTTTTACACACACACACACTTCTTTCTGATGTAGATCTTCACTCACCTCTTCTTCCCTGGTGGGGAAGGATGGCGCCATTTTGTGGTTTGCCTCAGGTGCCAAAATGTGTTGGGCCAGCCCTGGTTAGAGGTGATGATGCACTGCAACATTTTTTTCAGGTTGCACTTCTGAACATGTAATGTTCTTCCATTACTTCTTCCTAGAAATTTCTCATGTCTAAAAGCATAATAAAAGGACATGATTCATGGCAGACATAGGATTATCTCTTGTTGTTTTTATAGCACCTGGAAGATCCGTAGTGTAAAACAAGACAATGCCTGTCATGATCCTCAGAGAAATATAGATGTCTGTTCTAAGCCTGCCACGCCTGCAGACATTAAGGAATGAGCACAATCTATTCTACAGATGTCAGCATTTTCATATTGTTCAAACTTTTTACAACAAACTGTCTGCATCCTTATATTTTTGGAGGGTGGGGTAGGTAACAACGTGAATATATTGTAATCCTCTTCCTCTTTTCTTCATTTTATTTGAAACCCATGATGCAATGTGATTGCATACATGCTTCAGAAAGTTTGCTGGTGCAGCCTTAGAAGTAAAAATCTCATTTTGTTGTCTTTTTAGGTAATTTGTAAAAAAGTTCCCATTCTTCCTTGAAGTCCCGATTGTCCTTATGATCTGGACTCCTTGGCAGGTTTTGAATAAACATCCACAAATTTATTAGTTGAACACATGATAGATCAGGCAAAGATATGTACAATTTTATAACGTGCAGAGAACAATATGTGTAAAGAAATCAGAGAAGGAAGCTGAGGGAAGTCCTTGGTGCAGGGGGAGGATTGCTGATTCATTGATGACAACCACAGAAAAGATAAACGAAGAAGAAACTAGCAGGAATTTAAGGTATAAATAGTAAAACAGTAACAAATTACCAAAAGAAATAAAGAAAGAGAAAATCTCATGATAGGGAACTGAGGCTCAGGCAGAATCAAATGTTACACCATTCTCTCCTCTCTCCTATAGTCCTCCCACACAATGGCGGAGAGCAGGTGGGGTTGGGGCTGGTGTGCATCCCGGGGGCGGGGCAATGGCACCTGCAGGGGCGTGGGGCGTGTCCTGTGGGCGGGGCACCCAATGCAGGGTGCTCCCCCCCCACTCCTCTTCCTCCGCCAGTCCTCCCACGCACCCCAACATTTGCTTCAGAGGGCCCCTCAAGCTATCTGAGCACATTTTGAGGGGATGGGAGGAGAAGGAAAGTAACACTCCATTGCATAAGCAGAAGTTCCTTCTGTTTGCTCACGGACTGCACCATGGGCGTAGCCAGGGTTTTTGTTGGGGGGGGCAGGCCTTTTGTTGGGGGGAGGCAGAACCTCAGTTAGCTATGTATTTTTATTGATTTTTATTAATTGGGGGGCAGCTGCCCCTCCCTGCCCCCCTACGCCGCTTAGCTATGCCCATGGACTACACCTGAAACAACCAAGACCATTGCACGGCTGAACTGGGATGCAAAACTCCCCTCTGCTCTCGTGGTTCATTCTCTCTGCTCTCGTGGTCAGACAATAAATAATAAGCTGAAAGTTTCAAATGCAACGGTGTTAGATGCCCAAAATTAGCCGACAAATGCAAGCACCTAATTGCTAATAAAATGCCAATGGTGAATCAGATTAATGCTGTCTTTCTTTCTCACTGATGTTCTGCCCACAGAGACACCTATGAAGTACGTAGCACTTGATACGCTCGTGGTTCTGCCTTTGCCCTACAAATCTAGTAAGAAAGGTTGGAGTGGAGGACAGATGGGGCCATGCTAAAATATAGAAGCAGCAGGAAACAGCTGTGGCCTGTTAGAAACAACAGCTTAGAAAACACGTTTCCTTTTTTTAAATTTTTTTTTTTTTAAAAAAAGGCTGAAACTATGGTGTGCGACTGAATCGAGCTGTGCCAGGAGTGTACCCAGATGGACAGTAATACTACAATTCTCAAGAGTGCTGGCTAAGATATGGCAAGACCGAGTCTTCCATTTGTTTGGCAGTGTTTAGAAAGCACTAAAGAGCATCCCAAATCAAAGCTAAGATCATCATCTCATATATTCACGATATTTTCAAACTAGTGCGAACTGCAAAGTACTTTGCCATAAGTTCTTTCTTTCTTTCCTCCCCCTCTCCCTCAAAAAGTCCCTGGAATTCACAAATTAACAGACATTAATGCGGCTCCCCTGAATCCCATTAACATATCCCCAACAGCTCAGTGCATGCTACTAGATTTATCCTACCCATCCAATGAGTAATAGTTAAGACACTGAAACACTGAAACAGTTATGGGGGTGGGGAATCTTTTCAAAAGCATTTTTTTCCAACTGCAAACACGTTTTATGTCTTTTGCTTTGGCATATTTCTTTATTTTATATATTTTTATGGCAACTGGCTGCCAGGAGAGACATATCACATCCCATTGTTTGTCTAAAATGCCATTATAGTCACACTATACATTCTGCTGCCACTCTCAAGGACAGCCTTCCTTTGGAAAGAGGAAGGAGGGTGCCATTTATGCCCAAATATGAGGGAACAGCATTCCCTCAGAGTAATGAGCAGCTGGTGCTATTGTCCTGGTGTTTATGAGATGTATTAGGCACAGTGGCACATTTGGAACTGGTTGAGAGGCGGGGATGCAGAGATGCTGCTGTTTTACTTTTATACCCACCCACCCTCTTTTATTTCAAGGAGGGATTTTGGATTGAATGGTCCCACTTATTTTAGACAATGCAGTAGAAATCCAAGTGCATTGTGTTTCGCTGCAAAGTATTCTTGTAAGGTTATACTGACAGCTGAGATTTTTTTTTTAAGAGTTAGAACTTTTTTCAGATGGTGTTTAGAAGAATTTAAGGGAAAGAAATGAGCGTCTGCAAATCAAGCTTAAGGCAGAAGGTTCGGATGACTTACCAAAATCACTGGTCTATCTTTTGAGCCCCCCTTGAAGGTCTTCTTAAAAAAAAGAAAAACACCCATGTTTGGCTCCACTTTCAGAAAAGAAGACATTCTGTGCCTGTACTTTGCCATCATACAGCTGAGGAATCTGGATCCCGTCACTGAAGATTCACGAAAGTACAATAGATCAATTAGGGCTGGTTCACATGTGCATGCTTGTCGCTTAGGGCCTGTAGCAATGAGGGGTAATTTGCATGTGTGAATGAGAAATTCCAGGCAGAAGTCTGGTTCTCTGGTGTGGTGGCACTGTAGAGGGAAGAAGGTGAGAATAAATTGTAAATGATCTATTCAGTAGTTGGGAAGACAGTTGAAAACTGATCCTTGAGGGGAGGTAGGGGAAGAAGGCAAGGAGCTGGGAGTACAGTAAATAGACCGCCCCTGACTGCAGTACAAAGAAAGCTGTCCAAAAGCAGTTCCAGCAGCTGCTCAGGAAACAGGGCAAATATCTCTTCAGATTTTCCGTGCATTCAATTCAGAAGGTAACATTGTATTTTAAGAGGAAACCGCAGTGGAACAATGAAAATAATAATAATAATAATAATAATAATAATAATAATAATAATAATAATAATAATTATTTATTATTTGTACCCCGCCCATCTGGTTGGGTTTCCCCAGCTACTCTGGGCGGCTTCCAACAAAGATAAAAGATACACTGAAATGTCACATATTAAAAACTTCCCTGAACAGGGCTGCCTTCTGATGTCTTCTGAATGTCAGGTAGATGTTTATTGCTTTGACATCTGATGGGAGGGCATTCCACAGGGCGGGCGCCACTACCGAGAAGGCCCTCTGCCTGATTCCCTGTAACTTGGCCTCTCGCAGTGAGGGAACCGCCAGAAGGCCCTCGGAGCTGGACCTCAGTGTCCGGGCAGAACGATGGGGGAGGAGATGCTCCTTCAGATATACTGGACCGAGGTCGTTTAGGGCTTTAAAGGTCAGCACCAACACTTTGAATTGTGCTCGAAACGTACTGGGAACCAATGTAGGTCTTTCAAGACCGGTGTTATATGGTCTCGGCGGCCGCTCCCAGTCACCAGTCTAGCTGCCGCATTCTGGATTAGTTGTAGTTTCCGGGTCACCTTCAAAGGTAGCCCCACGTAGAGCGCATTGCAGTAGTCCAAGCGGGAGATAACCAGAGCATGTACCACTCTGGCGAGACAGTCTGCAGGCAGATAGGGTCTCAGCCTATGTACCAGATGGAGCTGGTACATAGCTGCCCTGGATACAGATTTGACCTGTGCCTCCATGGACAGCTGTGAGTCCAAAATGACTCCCAGGCTGCGCCCTGGTCCTTCAGGGGCACAGTTCCCCCATTCAGGACCAGGGAATCCTCCACACCTGCCCGCCTCCTGTCCCCCAAAAACAGTACTTCTGTCTTGTCAGGATTCAACCTCAATCTGTTAGCCGCCATCCATCCTCCAACCACTTCCAGACACTCACACAGGACCTTCACCGCCTTCATTGGTTCTGATTTAAAAGAGAGGTAGAGCTGGGTATCATCTGCATACTGATGAACACCCAGCCCAAACCTCCTGATGATCTCTCCCAGCGGCTGCATGTAAATGTTGAAAAGCATGGGGGAGAGGACAGAACCCTGAGGCACCCCACAAGTGAGAGCCCAGGGGTCTGAACACTCATCCCCCCCCACCACTTTATGAACACGGCCCAGGAGGAAGGAGCGGAACCACTGTATGACAGTGCCCCCAGCTCCTAGCCCCTCAAGACGGTCCAGAAGGATGTTATGGTCAATGGTATCAAACGCCGCTGAGAGATCCAGCAGAACTAGGAAACAGCTCTCACCTTTGTCCCTAGCCCGCCGGAGATCATCAACCAGTGCGACCAAGGCAGTTTCAGTCCCATGATGAGGCCTGAATCCCGACTGGAAGGAAAAAGGCTTTTGGAACCAGGAAAATTAATCGGTACACGATATAATCAAGATACGGATCAAGTTTAGGTCCAAGCTATCTAAAAGTCCACATTCTGTCATATGAGCCTTCCCAGGTTATGAGATTCTTAGGGGAGGCCCTTATCTTGGTACTCACAGGCACACTTGGTTGGAAAGCGGGGAAGGACCTTCTTAGTGGCTAATCCCAGGCTTTGGCACTCCCTCCCTGGAAAAGCTAGACTGGCTATCTTCTTTTTGTCTTTCCACCAGCAGGTGAAGACCTTGTTCCAACAGGCTTTGGGGAGTTGACTGCTTTTAATGAAAGGGGTGGTGCCGTACTGTTTTTATTGTAATTATTGGTATGGTTTGAACATATTTTATATATGTATACAATGGTACCTCTGGTTATGTACTTAATTCATTCCGGAGGTCCGTTCTTAACCTGAAACTGTTCTTAACCTGAGGTACCACTTTAGCTAATGGGGTCTCCCGCTGTTGCTGCACCACCACTGCGCGATTTCTGTTCTCATCCTTAAGCAAAGTTCTTACTCCGAGGTAATATTTCTGGGTTAGTGGAGTCTGTAACCTGAAGCGTACGTAACCCAAGGTACCACTGTATAGTTTTAATTCTATTAATGTTTAATTGTTTTTAATGATTGTTTTCTCCATGTTTTTAGCCGTTCTTGTTATCTGTATGCTGCCTTGAGTCCTGTCAGGGAAAAAGGTGGGGTATAAATAAATATATCATCATCATCATCAAGCAAAAGTGTAAATGAGCCGTGTGTGTGTGTGTGTGTTAGATTACTTTTTCTCCATTAAATAGGTACTGTTCAGTTTTTGAGGACTGAAATCTTTTAGCAAATCTCTTTGGATTCTAGTAATTGTCTTCATTTTGTTTTCTCCCATCAACAGGTATGTAAATCATGATGATTTCCTTTGTTTTTCGATATTGAACTAAAGCTGGACGAGCTGAGCTCAAAATTATTAGGCTCAGCTTCCAAATGCTGCCCATTGTACTTCAAAGACTGAGCCTTCAGTGTGGACTGTTCTACCATCAGCCATAAACCAAGCATTGGTTTCCAGCAGACTTTCCAAACTCGGTACCCTTCAGAGGTTTTGGACTACAGTTCATATTATCATTGTCAACTGACTATGGCAGTGCTGGGAAGTGGTGTTCAGGACATGTGGAGGGCATTGGGTTGGGGAAAGCTAGTGTACAGTATCTGGCTGAAAGGTTGTCTTTCCAACTCTGCATAAATTCAGAGTGCCATCCATATAGCTGAATTGCCCATAAAGTGGAGAGAAACAATTGATTGTTTCTTTATTTACCTCTATTAGAAAATGCCTTGGCAGACGTAGCCATTACCATTTTCTGCTTCCTCAAGGAAAAGATATTTTACCCTCTTAAATATATTAGGCTCCTGTGTACTGTTTTTCTCCATTTGGTACCCTCGATTCTTCCTTCTGAACACTTGAATGCTCGCAATCAGCACACAATGACACTCAATAATAACAAGTGAACTACAAACACCCCACCATAATGTCGTGCTAATACCAGATATAGCACCACATAATACCAGCAATGTGGAACAGCTTTGCTCTGCAGAGATTTGTTTCTCTCCATATCTACATCTGTTTTTCTTTTCCCTCTGGTACATCTGTTATGGAGCGTATCCCCTGCTGAGCACAATGAGACCTTCTTTCCGCTCCCCCCTCACAACACACACACACACACACACACACACAGTAAAAAAAAAAAGTGTATTTAGGAGCCCCAATTTGACATTCTTAGAAAGTGAAAGATGTTGGCCTAACACTGTAACATACATTGTGTGGTTTTGCTTTCTTTGGTTTGATTAGATAACACTGTGTATTGTTTTGTTAGATTTCATGCTGCATTACCTGAAAACTTTCATTTTTCTAGGAAAATCCTTCAGATGTAGTTAGAATCCAACTCCTGTCAGCCCCAGCCAGCATGACCAATATACAGGGATACTGGAAGTTGTATTCCAGCAATATCAGGAGTAGCACAACTTCCTTACAGTATTTCTTCATTACATGCTCCAAGTAATAGTATCGGAACTTGCAAAGGAATTGTCAAAGTGATCACTTCTATCAATTTGTTAATGAGTAGAATTATACCAGGAAAAACAATTTGTCAGTCTGACCCAACATTGTCTACATTGGCGAGCAGTGACTCTCTAGAGCAGTGGTTCCCAACCTTTTTTTTGGTCATGCCCCATCTAAGCATCTCTAAAATACTGATCCACCCCCTGTGACATATAATTCTTATTATTCAAAAAGTGAACTCCTATTCCCATGGAGGAAGCCTAAAAAGCCATTCACTGTTAATAACTCATTTTCGAATTGCCTTCCTTAAAAATCAATTGCCCCCCTGTGGGGCATGTGCCCCACATTGGGAACCACAGCTCTAAAGTCTCTCCCAGTACAAATTTCAGACACTTTCCAACTGGAGACACTAGCAAGTTATTTTTGGACCTTCTGCATGCAAAGAATATTCTCTACCAGTGAACTGTGCATGACATTCTATAGCGGATACATCCTAACCATTCTCATGGCCAATCAACTCAGGTATACAGTCACATGGAGGAAAGCATGAGTTGCATTCAGAATTAAGCACAAGACTCCTGCTTGCGCAACAGGATTTCCCCCTCTTTCATCCCGCACGTAGCCCCTCAGACTGCTCTGGGGTTTCCCCAGCCCTCCAGTTAATATTTGGGGGTGTCCTGCACAGGGAGAGGAGGGCAGTGGGGATGCCATTGTGCAGGTGGAAGTCATTTCATTCATGCACTTATTTAGCTGAAGACTGTCCATCATTTCAGCTGATCCAACCACATCAACAGGAGCTGTTTACTAGCAATTATTCATGTAACACTAACAGTACAAAGGGTTTTCTTTCTTCAGCTGACCTGCTTGTCCAGTATAAATAAATGGACCACTGCTGGAAAATGCCCCCTGTCAATATGGTAGCACCACTTTCTATCTTATTTCCTCTCTGCAGTTTACCCTCAGGATCTGTCTGAATAAAGGATTTAGGGTAGGAGACGCTGACATGGTGTTCTCCAGATGTAGCTGGACTACAACTCCCCTCATCTTCAACCTTTGACCCTTGACTTATGATCTGCCATGTTCATGCAGAAATGATATTGTGGAGAAATGTCTCTGATTAGAAAACTGTGTTGATTGCCTGAATTAATTTTGAAGGGCTTCTGTTCAGCACAGGATGGGGAGCCTGTGGCCTTCTAGATTTCACTGAATTCCAGTTTTCATCTGCCCAAGGCAACATTGCCAATGGTCAGGAATGACAAGCTGATGCAACTGAAGGATGCATGGTGCACCTATACAGTGGAGCAGTTACATGTTGACACCAAGGATTAATTTTAACTCCAGGCAACAAGGCCAGTGTTGATATTCCTTGTTTGCATGATGTTGCTCTTTCTCCTCAGTTGAGTATTGCTGCAGTCAAATACAGTGGTACCTCGGGTTAAGAACTTAATTCATTCTGGAGGTCTGTTCTTAACCTGAAACTGTTCTTAACCTGAGGTACCACTTTAGCTAATGGGGCCTCCCGCTGCCACCGCGCAATTTCTGTTCTCATCCTGAAGCAAAGTTATTAACCTGAGGTACTATTTCTGGGTTAGCGGAGTCTGTAACCTGAAGTGTATGTAACCTGAGGTACCACTGTACAGCCTTTTCCTATTTCACGGGGAAGATGTCTTATTATTGTGTTCTTGAAAGGACATTCTGTCCTCAAATCAAATTTGTTAAACTTATGCAGTATTTCATTAGTTCCTGCCATTTCCTATTTCAAACTCTTTGAATTGTAGAATGGCACTCAATTGAATTTCTATTTGGATTTCTTCCAGAACTGAGTGCAGAATACAAAATAAAAATATTGGTATCCCCCCCCACGGCTCCCTTTGTTGTTTTCCAACAATAATAAATATATGGCAGAAGAATTGGAAATGCAGCCTATTTCTACAGTGTTGGTTCTTTTGCATTCATTAGATCATATTCTGTCCTGGCAATTTTTATCTTCAACTGCTGCTATATCCCAACCCTTCAGATGTTGCCGTGAATAAAGGATCGAGTTCTGTTCTCTATTGACATTAGTGCAGGTCTGAAGTAAAATCTCTGATATCTATAATGAAATGGAAGATAAAGTTTAGTTCATCCCCCCCTCTGAAATATTCTCAGATTGTTGTTTGAAAACAATTATGTGTGAGAAAAGCAAAAATGGAACAGCATGCTTTCAAATTATATCCTCCTTTTTTATCCATTTGTATCTTGGTGTTAAAAGGGGGGAAGTGATGTAAAAGTTTGAGGTTCTCTTTGAATTTTTATATCCCACCCCCCTTTTTACTGTGGTAGCCATAATTTCTCATTTTTAATTGAAAGTGCATCATTATAGTGCTATTTAGAAGAATGTCTCATTTGCACAGACATCGTGGACCATTTAATTATTGCAAAACTGCCTTTGAAATTTCTGTCCCATTTCTGAGAGTTGGCTGTGGCTGCTTCATACCTATGCATACAACAATGGATTGCTTGATACTTGATACTGGGAACTGCAGTTTTCATCAGCAACATTCAGTGATGTCTATGTGCTTGTGCATCAGAAAGCTACTTGCACAACGAAAGCTCCGGTTTCTCCTCTCTCCCCTCCACATTCCTGAACACCTCAAAAATGCTCTGGAGACTCCACCAGCCCTTTGGATTAGATTTTAAAGGTGCATATAGGGGCAACATGGGCGAGGAGGAGAAGGAGAAGCTCTGTTGAATGGAAAGACTCCCTCTTGCACTAAGTTGGATCTCACCCAGTCGATTATTTTGGATATTTTAAATTGTTCCTCCTTTAAAAATCAATCTTTGGTGTCCAGATGTGTGTTGTATATGTTTTGGAAAAAGATATGAATGCTTAATTTGAAGGAAAAAATGGATAAACGTGTGCAACATGCATACTGTAATGAAGTCATGTTTCGGCAGATATCTGCTGTGTGGTCTCTTTAAGAGAAACAAGTACAGTGGTACCTTGGGTTACAGACGCTTCAGGTTACAGACGCCGCTAACCCAGAAATAGTACTTTGGCTTAAGAACCTTGCTTCAGGATGAGAACAGAAATCGTATGGCGGCGGCGCGGCGGCAGCAGGAGGCCCCCATTAGCTAAAGTGGTACCTCAGGTTAAGAACAGTTTCAGGTTAAGAACAGACCTCCAGAATGAATTAAGTTCTTAACCCGAGGTACCACTGTATTACCTGCAAGGGTGCCTCCTAACTAGGTATAACCAAGAAGCAGGGAGATAAGAAATAAACAGGATGGTGAATTTTGTTGCACAACAGTGTTGATATGCACCCAAGTCCTATTTATGCTTAGGCCATGACAGAAGTCCCACAGTGCTCCTTGGGGTTGCATTGCAGGAGATGTGGGATTGCAGCCTCACTTTTTCAACTGACTCTCTCTCTCCTCTTCTCCAGAACAGAACCCAAAACAATACATGTAGAAAATGTTTTTGTACCAGCATTTCATCACATATAACCTTTCTTAACACTGTTCTTTTTATTCTGAACTTGGACAATGACATGTACATACTGTAATCAGGCATAATCAAGTACAGTGGCACCTCGAGTTACAAATGCTTCGGGTTACAAACATTTCAGGTTACAAACTCCGCTAACCCAGAAGTAGTATCTCGGGTTGAGAACTTTGCCCCAGGATGAGAACAGAAATCACGCACCAGTGGTGTGGCGGCAGTAGGAGGCCCTATTAGCGAAAGCGTGCCTCAGATTAAGAACGGTTTCGGGTTAAGAACGGACCTCCGGAATGAGTTAAGTTCGTAACCCAAGGTATCACCGTACAGTACAACTCTGAAGACATCCTGGACTCAGGAATATCTACCCAAGTGCACAATATGTTTGTCAGTTCTAGACAGATGGAAATACACAGAAACCTGTTCAGACCATTGATCCATCTAGCCCAGTGTTACCTGGCAACAGGAACCTTTCACAGCCCTACATGGAGATGCCAGGTATTGAACGTGGGACCCTTTCCATGCACAAACATGTGCTCTACTGCTGAGCTCCAGCACCTAATCAGCTTATTTTCCAGACAATTGTTTGCCACATATTTCTAGTCATAATTAATTTTTTCAATCTGGTTTATAGAGTTCCTGCTTCTGGCATCTCATCTCTTTCACAGCAGCTAGCCACTGAATTAAAACCATTGCTGAACAGCAAGAAAATCTGTCACTAAAGCATGTTGACAAACAACTCTGCCCTGCTCACATTTCTGTTTTCTCTTTTGTTGTATTTTCATTTGAATGTGCATGCATGGAAGCCTGGTGAGTGGCTATTGGGAGCTTCCCAGTTTTACCTTGTCTTTTATCATATCTTTTAAAAATGATAATCTAGTTTCACCTCTCCTTTTATCATATCTTATAAAAACAATAATCTAGCATTCTGCGTTTTCAATTTGGAAAGAAAGGAATGTCCACCAAAGACTTTTAAACCCCAAAACATTTATCATTATTGTGTTGCATTCAGGTGCAGTGAAATAACTGTGTGTTCTCCGCAATTACCTCCTCCCTTTCATCCCTTAGACCTGTGGTTTTTTCTCTGGGCCACAATTTCAGAATAAATATTTGTTCACATCACACCGATTTCTTTATTGATAGGAAACACATTGAAAACAAAAATAACAGTGCTTGATTTATAACATAGGGCACAACTGCTTTATAATATGATCATGGAACATGCAGAAAGTACAAAACAACACAGCTACATAAGAACATGAATCATTCCTAAAATATGATTCTAAACAAGCCTCTTACATATGTACCTTAAAATGTACGCAAACTCAATGGGAAGTGTGAGCTTGCTTTTGCCAGGTATTACACACATGTTGCTGTATGTCGCTAGAAGTCAAAATAGCACCCCTCTGGTTTTGTTACAGCACCCATCACCCTGACCACTGGCCGTGCTGGTTGGAAGCTGGAATCCAACAATTTATGGAGGACACCACATTGCCTAGTCATGGAGTAAAGGCTCCTCTGTTTTCTCCTGGGAGTGATGATGGCCTCTTTGAAGGAGAGAAGGGAAAAGAGACCTTGATTTATTCTCCCATCCTTTCAGTGGTTAGAGCTTTCAAAAATGGAAATGGCTGCACATTTTACTCCTTTGTGTGTGTGTGTTTTCCCTCCCTGCCTGTTTCTGACTGAAATACTCCCTGCTTGGCCAAATAAAATATCACCTCACACAAATTACTGTCATGTCAATAGTACCGTGGATACAATATTATAGATTTGAAATTCTAAATTCTGATAAATATTTCAATCTGATTTTTAATAGTGGGAAATGCATATATAATTAAATTTGTAGATTTTTTTTAAAAGAATCTTAACGTCGGTTGGCACATATTTTCCAAAATGTAAGCATTTAAACACATTCACACTTCGTGATTTCTTTATTTAGCACATGTGCATTTCTCCAGGGAAGCAAGGAAACCACCAAGGAGGAACTGATGGCTCAAGGGATTGGTAACAAGATCTGAAGCCTTGCTCCTTTAGGTCATTGCTTGGCATCCGGCTTAGCTCTTTAGGTTGATGGTAAATTTAAGTTATTACTGTTTAACAGGTGTGTGGAGGTCTGTGTAAAATGAGTTGGTGGTTTTAGACTTGCTCCTAAGAGGCAGATGTCCAAATCACTAGGAGCAGGGGGGATCATAACGTTTAACATGCTTGTTGGCAGACTTTGCAGAAAGGTCAAACACTGCTCAGATTAGGAGACTGTACTACACTCTCACACTTACAGGTGGTCCCTGCCACTCAGGCCTGGCAGGAAGGTAGTTCAGCAGAAGAAAGCTTAAGGGCGCAATCTTACACTCCCTTACCTAGAAGTTCATCCCACCAGACTCAGTGGGGCTTATTACTGCATAGACATGATTTGGCTTCCACTGTTAGTCACGGTTATCTGTGTGCCTGCTTTGCTTTTAATTTACATACTTCTTTATAAGGTGTATGTACCAACCTTCAATTTGCTGATTGCTGCTCAGAACATTTCACAAAATAGCATTAAAACAAAGACGCAAAGTGAAACTCAATAAAGCCATCATTAATGGATGCATCAAATATTAAAACAACCAGTCAATATAAAATAGTTGCAATGGTTTTAAAAGCCAGGTCTTCACCTGGCAACAATGTATTGTTACAAATAGCATCAGAGTTGAAAACGTTGCAGCCCCAATCCTGATTATCCTCACAACCCCCTATTTTTCTTTTTAAAAATGGAAGCAGAGATACATGACTTGCAGTCATACATTTCATGTATGGTCTAGTTTGGCTTTAACATGAACACAGTATTTTGATCGCTGCTTTTCTTACTTGACCCTTTCACCAGGTTGGATTTTAGAGGCAGTGGAAGCTGTTAAACCCCAGCAAGTCCTGTCTTGAGGGAAGATGTGCTTGGCCCCATGACTGCGAGTGCCTGGGGCCATGAGTGCCATGAAGTGCATTGCTCTGTGAGTGCCTGGCCCTTCATGGGGAATTTTGTGGGTGCTCAGGCACCCAGGGCCCTAGGGAGTTGGCACCTATGAAGTGAAGCATGTATGCAACCTTGAGCTCATTTGGTGAAGTAAAAATATAATGTAATTTTTTTTTTATTGAGCTATAAAACAATTGTCTAGAAAGGACCTGGCCAAAGCCATCATTTTACAAGTACAGTACTTGAAAGCAAATTATAATATGTTTCAATTTGTTCTGGAATTTTAAAAAAGTTCTCAAATAAAATCTAAAGTAACAAATATATAACTGATTTTTCAAGTGAAAGCATTTCGGCCTCAATAGAGAGAGATTATATAATCCAGGCTTCCTTTGAAGTTGCCACACAAACAAAATTACATACTAAGCTCTCAAATAAAAGTTTTGTTACTTTATGAGGAATCCATAGATTGTGATTTAAATTTAACATTTCTGAAGCATAATGAGATCAGGTTGGTATTTTTTAAAGTGTTTGTCATGCAGTGACTGATTAAATCATATGTCGGCATTGTAAATGTTGTGTGCAACAATGTCAAGGTCATCTAGGACACTGAGGTGAGGAACTAGTAGGATAAATATTGCTCAAGTTGTTCTCTATATGCTGAACTGGTAGAATGTACCTGTTAATTGTGTTTCTATTGTCTATCATGGAATCCACAAGCGTTATACATTGGTGTAGAAATAAAATCCCTCAGTAGGTCTAACCTTTATTAACTACAGCTGGAAATTATATTTTGTGGCTAACTAGGTCAAAGTAATTTAAATGAATTATGTTTGTTTGTCCTCTGCTAAACAAACATTTTAAAGTGTATATATTAAACATTATATTCCTTGTCTCTCCACATAGCAGTACAAACTTTCTTTTTGTTCTCTGCCTAAAATTTTAGAACATTCAACACATTTTTCCACATAGTGCCTTTGATATTAGATACAAACATTCAATTACTTTATCTTTAATAATTAACAACAATGCAAAAATATATCTACAAACAAACCATAATGCAGAAACAGGTCCATGTACAGCTAATGCAAACTCTTTGTAAAGCAAATTACGCTCACTGCTTTGATCAGCCTCTTATAAAAAGGTACAACACATGAAGCTTTTATATATTGGGGGTGGGGATTCACTTGAAAAGAGAGACACAGCACACAAATACATAGCACATAAATATATTCTCTCTCATTTTTGTGATCATGGCATGATAACTGTTCGAGCAGAGCATCCTCGTTCAGAAGGTGTTTATGTCTATGGTATATTTATTTTAGGTGGAGTACATATTTATTTTAGGTGGAGGAGCGATAGAGGACTTGGTTACAAACAGAAGCCCAGCTAATTGAAAAAAGCTGTATCCCATCCACTGAAGTATTTCATCTGTGTGCTCCCAAGTCATGTGTGCTTGTTTGGTTCTGGCCTCAGCAGGATGGGAGTTCCAGCTCAAGCAAGATTTTGAAGTTATTGTGATGGTTCTGGCAAACCAGAGCAAGGTGAGACAATTTAGAGCAGACTCTTGGTTCAAGGCAAAAGGTAAAGATTCAGAAACCACCCTGAACAGCAAGGTGTGGAGCTCAGGTTAGAGACTTCATAAGAGCAGAGATCAATTATTGCTTCAGCACCAGATGATCCCTTTCTGAACCTTAAAGAAGACTGTAGCTTCATCTGGGTGATGAGAGTAGCATAGCTTGCTATAACAGGGTAGGGAAGATTGTGGTTCATCTAGGGCTACTGGATTGGAATCCTCAGAGTCAGAAGAGGACAACATGACCATCTCAGTATGGAGAGATGCTAACACAACAGGCTCCTCTCCAGTACTTCTGAGATTGTATAGAAATCCAGGGCTGTCTCTGAAGGCAATTTCTACTCTGAATCCAATGATGGCATATGTGAATCTGACTCTGGAGTCATGACACTGTTCAGAATATTTGGAAGGTTTGTTAGAGGACAAAGCTGGGCATGATGGGGCTGAAAATCAAAATACAGGGCTCCAGCTGGTACATTTACACCATACTGATCTTGCTGCCACCTCACCCATCCCACAGTACTTCCCAGAGAGTCATAGCAACACGGTTGATAGGATGTCAGGACTTTATCTAGGGAAGTAACTTTTTTGGACTAGATTTATTTTTCTGAAAATTACATTTTGGGGATATTTGCTAGAAGCCCTTAATGACCTGCTTGGATCTTCAGAAGATGATTGCCTGCATGGTCCTGGGAATTTTTTTTTAATTGTACAGACGTTGCTTTTTATATATATTGTACAATAATTTGCTCAAATTAAAGACCTAGTCAAATTTACCACCATTAAATCTCTATGACCTTCTTCATGAGGTTCAAAGTATGAAACATTAAAAGAAAACCTTTTTTATGTCATGTGCTTTTCTATACTACTGCCAGGCATCTTGTCAATTCAAAGGTATCTACATTTCCTCTTTTTATAAATAATAATTTTATCCCTGTACTATGAAGCATCAAAGAGAATAATATCTCTGAAAGGTTTATTCTTTAATACAAGCAGTAGCTTCCAGATGCTGCTGAAATCTCCCTCACACTTAATTGATGTCTAGTGTTCCGGGGGGGGGGGGAGTCTAACGCTCGTCAAAAACACACATTAGTTTTTGTTGCAATGACATTTTGAGCCAAAACTTCTCTTCACCTTAAATAGGGTTGAATTGGACCTTGGGTGTTGACAGTACTGAACATAAGAAGAGGACTGCAAAGGCTTACTTTGTGCAACATTTAATTCTCACTGTGGTCAACCAGATGGCTACACTCTCCTGCTCATGATTCCCAGAGAGCCAGTGTGGTGTAGTGGTTAAGAGCGGTAGTCTCGTAATCTGGGGAACCGGGTTCGCCTCTCCGCTCCTCCACATGCAGCTGCTGGGTGACCTTGAGCTAGTCACACTTCTCTGAAGTCTCTCAGCCCCACTCACCTCACAGAGTGTTTGTTGTGTGGGAGGAAGGAAAAGGGGAATGTTAGCCACTTTGAGACTCCTTCAGGTAGTGATAAAGAGGGATATCAAATCCAAACTACTATTCTTCTTCTTCTTCTTCTTCTTCTTCTTCTTCTTCTTCTTCTTCTTCTTCTTCTTCTTCTTCTTCTTCTTCTTCCCAGCAATTGCTGTTCCAAGGCATGTGAAGGAATACTTCCTTTTAACTGTCCTGAACAGGGGTGCCAACTTGAATAAAATATTGTGGGGACCCAGGTAAGCCCAGCCCCGCAGAATCAATCACATAATGCAGTGCACACACACCATCTGAATGGTAATGCCTATCAACTTTGTGGGGGCCCGGCCCCCTCAAATATTTCATTGTGGGGGCTGAAGCCCCCACGACCCCTAGGAGTTGACTCCATTGGTCCTGAATCTCCCAACCTGGAACACTGAGTACCTGCCCCAATCAAATTTCCAAGCTTCAGATATAGAGAAGACACAGTTTTTTATTAGTTAAAATTGGGGGCAAACCCAGCTGGTTATAGCTGGCTCTAATACTGGACGGATTCTAGCCATTATGACTGGTAGTCACTGATAGCCTTACTCTGAATAAATTGGTCTAATCCCCTTTTAAAGCGGCCTGGGCTGGTGGCCATGGCTACGTATTTTGTTTGTGATTTTCACAGTGTTTCTATGAAGGAGATAGTGTGGCTATGAAGAATATTCCTTGAACTGATGAGTATTTCATAAGGGCTTCCACTTGCACAATGGGGCTTTCCTTCTCTCTCCTTCCCCCTGTGGCCTCCACATACCCTGAAGCTGGCTGGGTGTTTATGTCAGGAGAACCCCCAGTACAACATGTTGTAGAAAGGAGGGGATTGTTCAATCTGCCAAGCTGAAATGCTTGTGCATATGGAAGATTTGTCATAGGGTGACATTAAATTCCACTCGAAATGTCTGCCCTAATCGAGTTCCCATAATGTTTATTGGAGAGAGGGGAACTACAAGTCCAAGAATCATATCAGATCATCTGGGGTCATATCATCCAGCCAGAAGGGCACAGGAGATGCTTGTTGTTGTTGTTTAGTCGTTTAGTCGTTTAGTCTTCGTGACCCCATGGACCAGAGCACGCCAGGCACTCCTGTCTTCCACTGCCTTCCGCAGTTTGGTCAAACTCATGCTGGTAGCTTCAAGAACACTGTCCAACCATCTCGTCCTCTGTCGTCCCCTTCTCCTTGTGCCCTCCATCTTTCTCAACATCAGGGTCTTTACCAGGGAGTCTTCTCTTCTCATGAGGTGGCCAGATTATTGGAGCCTCAGCTTCAGGATCTGTCCTTCCGGTGAGCACTCAGGGCTGATTTCCTTCATAATGGATAGGTTTGATCTTGTTGCAGTCCATGGGACTCTCAAGAGTCTCCTCCAGCACCATAATTCAAAAGCATCAATTCTTCGATGATCAGCCTTCTTTATGGTCCAGCTCTCACTTCCATACATCACTACTGGGAAAATCATAGTTGTTGGCAAGGTGACAGGAGGTGCTACTAAAGTTTATCCCCTGGTAACAGTGCCCTGAAGCTTGTGCTCACCCAAGTTCTCTTCATAGCACTGTGGGACCCCAGAGTCAGGAGAGTTGATAACATGTGGTTCCCCTGCTACACTAGGTACCTTGATTGGTTTCCAGGTCCAATTCCAAAGTGTGTTTCCAAGCCCTAGGTAACTTGGGACTAGGGCCCTAAGCTACTGAAGGTAATGGGGCCCTTTATATGTCCAGCTGTCTTTTGTCAACAACAAATTGCCGCTGTTTTTTGTGTTGGATATATGCTATATAGTAATTTATGGACCTAATAGGTATCTAAAGCCATTTGCACATAACAAAATATGTATTTTTTCAAAGTAATTGTGGAACTGAAATACAATTAAGAATAAGTATATTAATTGTGAAATATAATTAAGAAGAAGAAGTATATTTTGTGAGGGGGCCAAGAGAGTGGGCCCCTAAGGTATAGCTTGTTTAGCTTATGCATAAATCCAGCACTGCTTGGGACCAAGGAAGCTTCCTCCATATGAAACTGATGGTGTATTAAAAACTTCTACACTTGCCATCTTGAGCAGTCTGCCCACACTTGATATCTGTTTCATTAAGCTGAGGGAGAAAGTCTTATCTGTGGCTGTATCTAGGTTCTGGAACTCCCGACCTAGGGAGGTCCACCTTGCTCCCTCTCGGATAGCCTTCTGCTCATATGTGAATACTGGACCTTTCTTTTTAGACAAACATTTGGCCTACCTCCTGGCATGTGAATCCTTAGTTTGATGCTAATTTCCCTGCTATTGTTTTCTTACTTTTTAAAGTTATTATTCCCCATAAGTAGTACATGCAACAAAATGTTGCCATGTGGAATGCTCATGTTCAGGCTTCCAGCCTGGATACTTCATTCAATTTCCCCTCATCCCTGGTTTTCCCTTCCCCTACAACAGCCAGCCATCCAGCATTCCACATCCACTAAGCATGCCTGGTCCGCATTGGGTTATTTTGGGTGCACCACAAGCACCTTTGGGATCCCCCTCCCTCAAGTGCTTTTGTACTTCGGCAGTCCTTGAGGCTCCTCCATAAGGAACCTCATAAGTTCCCACATAAGGATGGGCACTTGGACAACTAAGTTCACTATTAGTAAATATGATTACTGAATTGCGATTTACTGTAATTTTTTGACACTCTGTTCTGAGTAGGGATGGGAAAATCTGACAATTCCAGTTTCTCTCTCTTTCCCATTTTCCAATCTTATATTCAGTTCTCCATAGTGCCATACCAATTTCCAGTGCAGATTTCTCTGAATATATGCATGTGTATGTGCAATTTTGCCTAATATTCACATTTTGCCCTGTTCAATATAATGCACCTTTTGTATGCTATTTTTGTATTTGTATCCCTGTGCACATTATACCACTATGTATATATTACATGGCTGGAGAAATGCGTGGCAAATTTGAGTTTCGTTTTGGTTCATGTATTGTTTCAGAAAGTGCAAATTAAATAGGTTCATCTTAAAATGTGAACTCAACTGAATATCCTTCCTCTATCCCTACATGTGAGGAGCCTTGGATATTTAATTGGGAATGGTGGGATATAAAGGGTTTTTTAAATTTTAAAAAAATGTTTAAAAAATAACAATCTGTAGTTATTTAGCAGCACATCTGTTTGATCTACATGGACATAGCTGTCGTGTTCATTTTCATCTAAAAATAAAAGTACACATAACACCATGTAACATTAGTCATTCAGACCTAAATATTTGATGCAGTATTTCACAGCATTGTTTTAACATTAGTTCTGAATGCTTCAAACCAATGCTTGAATCTTTAAAACCCACAAAGCAAAGCAATCCAAGTGAGAAATGTCCTAAGAGGCTTCTGTGGTTGGGATTATGGCTATATTAACTACAACTGTTCTAACATGACAGAAGCACTTACTTAATACCTATGGGCTTATAGTCCTACTATTTTTAACAATTCCCTGTGTGAAAATATATAATTGATTAGACCTAAGTAATTCACAAATATTCTGATAAGTTTCAAAAACTATGCATATTTGTTAATATATATTCAGCTCCAAATAGACCTTAAACTAGGACAAAAAAATGTAGGCAGGTAAAAATTACAGTGGTACCTCAGGTTACATATGCTTCAGGTTACATACACTTCAGGTTACAGACTCCGCTAACCCAGAAATAGTGCTTCAGGTTAAGAACTTTGCTTCAGGATGAGAACAGAAATCGAGCTCCGGCGGTGCGGCAGCAGCAGGAGGCCCCATTAGCTAAAGTGGTGCTTCAGGTTAAGAACAGTTTCAGGTTAAGTACGAACCTCCGGAACGAATTAAGTACTTAACCTGAGGTACCACTGTACTAAGATTTACTGTTCAATTTATTTGGAACTAACTCCCTTTATGTTTATTAGGACTTTCCTTCAGCATTAAAGACCAGTCCTATGCACAACTACTTTTGTTGTTCTGTTTTATGTTATAGCAGAGTGGTTGTTCTGTAATAGTATAGAATTTGTGTTTGAAACAGTGCTATAAGTTACTTGGAGACATTTGAGTAATTAACATCAACAGAAATAATGACAGTAGTACCAGTGGTAAGTGTCATTGTGTTTGTGGTACTTACCCAAGAAAGCACTTAATCAACACTTAATATTATACATATTTAAGTCTAAACTAAATGCAATCTACTCAACTGTCTTCAGAAGCTTGGAAACTGACTGGGGTTTGGAATAGGAGGCAGGTTTATGAAAGATTAAGGAGGCTAGGAACTTACTTGACAGTAAGTTCTATATTCTTGCTGTATCGGCATGTGCCTGAAATTATGTGTACACTGGTACCAACACCACAGCTTACTTAAGCAGGGCTGGGGCCAGGTGGCAGGGAGGTAAAATGTGTGCAGACACATGGGAGTGCCAGTACTTTGGCACACGCACCCCCGACCTGACCCAGATCTGCCCAGGTAAACTGCAGCAACACCAGTGTCAGGTGGGTGCTGTCACACCACGCCAGATGTTGTTGATGATGTTATAACTCATGGGATACTATATAAATAAACCACAATTCAATCTGTGTATCTGAAGAAGTGTGCATGCACACGAAAGCTCATACCAAGAACTAACTTAGTTGGTCTTTAAGGTGCTACTGGAAGGAATTTTTTTTTGTTTTGTTTTGACTATGGCAGACCAACACGGCTACCTATCTGTAACCACAATTCAATATTAGTGAGACTAATTTGTAGTGCTCCAAGTTCCTATCAGGATGGCCAATAGTTAAGGATGTGGAGAGCTGTAGTCAAAAATATCTGGAGGGCATCAGGTTGGAGAAGAACTGCTGCTTGTGGATCTAAGCTGTGCCAGCATTGCTACAAAGCAGCAATGGGCAATGTTAATTTGTCAAAAATGCTGAAGGACACCATGAGACCTGCTTTTGTCAACACCTGCCCTTTGAATGGTACAGTACATGCCTGGAGGAAGATAACATGCAACTCCTACAGGTCCATTGCTCATTAAAGAAGACCCATTTCTTTTTTTGTACTTCTGCACTAGGGATGGGTTCACTGGCTTGGGATTCCATGCGCAGTACCCGGAAAATGGTTGACACTATGAAGCCTTCTCATTTTACCAGGTTGCATGCCAAGGCACTGAGAGGTTACTGTGCAGAAGCACCCTAAATCATCACATGCCATCAGAGGTAACAGCAAAATAATAAGGCCCTTGCCTCAAATGTTTTAAAGATGTGTTTGGCTTCTCTCACAACAGGTGGCTATCAAATGTATTTGTCTTGCTTGAACAACTCTCCTTTCAACCCAGGCATCAGGAAAACAAATGATCCTCTACAAGCTTAACAAGGCTAATATCCCCCGATCTTTGCCAGATATTTGCTGAGGTATAGCAGGTGAACAGTGATGTTTTTGCAGCTTCCTTGTTGCCATAACTCAGCCTTGAGTTTTGATTTATAGCCGCTGAGGTCATTCTCTTCAATCTACCATGAAGCTGTCTGTTTCCATATGAATGCATTGGATTAGGTGATGATTTCAGCATTGCTTAGGATATCTTTCAAACCATTTTAAAGTCTTTTTTTTTTTAATCTCAGAAGCACTACTTTGTTACTGGAAGACAACTGAAGACAACTTACCTCCTGATAACTATCCAATCATCAGTTCTGCATTCCATTCTCTGCACGTAGCACAGCAAAACCTTTTAAAAGAAACCCTGATACAAAACCTTATCAATAAGATTTCATACTGTCAAAATAAGACCACATTTTGTGATTGTGTAATAGTGGAAGACACCATATTTTAGCAAGTCTTAAGACATTTTGATGGGTCACTACAAATATAGTTTCATGTCGAGTGCAGTGTCCTGAGTAACATTTTCCCACACAAGCTAAGCGATCCTACAGGTGTGTACTGGGGCAGGTGGTCTTTTGGTTGATCTGATCTCAAGTTGTTTATATGGCTTTATATATTGACAGAGAGGGCAGTTTCCTCAGCACAAGTATAATACGCGTGCATACAGGTACTTGCCTCAACAACCTGGCCGACCATTTGGTACCAGTGGTGTTGTCCAGTAATCACTGATGACTCAGGTGTGAGCCCTCCTTGTTCCCAATTGGAAGGGAACACATAAACATTTTAAAACTGAAAAAGGGACATTGGAATGCAGATCTGCATCATCACTTTCTGCCTGTCATCTCATGCCAGTAGGGCATTAGATAAGGTGATATTACAGCCTTCAGATTTCACTTGCACACACCATTTTAAGATTGTGCTGTTAAAGCTATCAGGCAACTTAAAATAACTATTGCTGTAATTATACTTATGTAGAATATACACAGAGAGTTGGGTGGCGCTGTGGTCTAAACCACAGATATAGGGCTTGCTGATCAGAAGGTTGGCGGTATGAATCCCAGTGACGGGGTGAGCTCCCGTTACTCGGTCCCTGCTCCTGCCAACCTAGCAGTTCGAAAGCACACCAAAGTGCAAGTAGATAAATAGGTACCGCTCCGGCGGGAAGGTAAACTGAGTTGCCCACGACTGGACCTAACAATCAGGGGTACCTTTACCTTTACCTAGAATGAGGGTTGGTTCATTGCATATATCAACTGCTCTTTAGCAGTAGCAATATTTGTGAAATATTTAGGCTGCAATTCTATGGGCCCTGGAAGAGTATCCCGGGGGCTAAAGGAGAGAATGAATCTCCCCTTACATGAGTGAAGATGAAGATCCAGGGCTGGAGCAGGAGCCCTACCAGCCATGATATCCTCCTTGCAGCTGATAAATGACCATGATGATCCCTTCTCCATCTTGGTGCTCTGTTGATGGAGAGGAGGAAAATGAAGTCTTCTAAGTGCATGCCACTGGTCGATTTCCTGTTCCTCCAACATGTCCCCTAAATTGGGGGGGGAGGGGAGGGTGAGCTACCATAATTATTTTCCTTCCCATTGGGATCATTGAGGAAGACCATTGGGATAGGGGGAAGATCTCACTCTGGGGAAGGAAAATGTGTCTCTCACCTTCCTCTCTGCTAGAGTGACTCTGGATTGGATTGTTTTACCCCCAGTATCTTCCATATATGTTACACATTTTCCATACACGTAAAGTATTTCCCTCCGCCCTCAGGTTAAACATCATCCTATGTCTTGAAAGCTAGAATAAATATATCCACCTACCTACCCCAATATTGCTTCTATTGCCTCACATCTAATTTGACAGAAGATCTTTTTATAAAGTTAATACACATGGGCCTTAACACTGTGTTCCAAAACCTTGGCTCAAACTCTGAAGTGTCTATCATATCTTTGACATTCTTAAAAATCTGGCATTGCGTTATATTTACTTGCTATTCTTAGCTGCAGACTAGGCATAGGTATATTGGCACAAAGGGCCTTATATGGACGTATATCGTAACCTGTGAAGTTGCTGGGTTTTTGTGTTTTTTTAATGCTACATAGAGCTTGAAGGGGTTCATCCATTTTATTTTTTCATAACTAATTAATGGACAATTTAATGTGCCTGTGTACTCCTTCAGTTATTTGTTAAAGGGTTTTAAAAACTGCTAAATTGTCCTCTTAAGACAACAGGCATCCCACTGTGCTAAATGAATTTGAAGTGGAAGTTTTATAAAGTGGTTGTTGGTTCTTTGGGGCTTCTTGAATTTAAAAGATATCCTTGAGGACTGGAACATAACTTTGTTATTGAAAAAGTCCAAAAAAAAACCCCACAACCTGTATGCCTGTAATAAACTTTTGTTATTCAGGAAAATAAAATAAAACGCTTCCAACCTCTGAAAAGAAATTTCTGTGTACTATTTTCACAGGGACAAGTGTGGGAATATTTGGGAAATGAAAGCTTGATTAATGACATTCATCAGTTTTCCAGGAAGGCAAGGATCATGTTTGACATGTTGGAATTCTTTGAGGATATGAATAGCTTGATTGTGGAGAGACATTCATTGATCATTGCAAAACCAGATTAGGAGAAAGGATTTAACAAAATGCTAGAAGTGAGTTAATGTCGTTACAAAAATTACCGCATATTATCTTTACAGTAGGAACACAGCATGCAATAAGTTAAATCTCCCTATTTTCCCCCTATTATTTTTTGTAGGTTCAAAAACAAACTTCTTCTATTACATTCCAGAAGATTAGACCAATCTCAAAATGCAAGTGTCTAAGCTTCCCTTTGAGACTTCTGAGTTACGCCAATGCTGGGTCACACAACAGGTTGCAGCTGCACTACTGTGGGTGACCACCCACCATCAATGGTTTGAAATAGCTATTTTCTTCTGCAATCCAGAGCTATTGGAATCGTTGAAAGGAACCTTGCCACTGACTTTCACTGATGCCGCTATAGCAGGCTGCAGTTCATCATCAGATTCTTCTCTGGAGGAAGGCAGTGGCTGGTTTCTCTCTCAGGGCCCATTTAGGGGCTTCACAAATGGCAGCCCTGGGAGTGAGTCCAGGCATAATCCTGAAGGTGGTATGCACAGGATACTCCAACATTCTGTGGATTTATAGAGCTGATTTATGTGGGATGTGAAACACAGCAGTCAAGTACAACATTCCTAGAATGGACATGCTAGGAGATGTTTTGTACCAGTCAGGAGAAAACTTCCTGTTTCCTCCTGAGCTGGGACAATACTTCCTCTGCATGTGAATAGTGTGTGTGGCCTAATCTGGAGATGAGGAGCACACCATCTTCTTTTGCTCCTCTCTTCTCCATTTTGTTTTTTCCTCTATGTGTGAGCAGAAGTGACTGCCTGTTTGCAGTCACTTGGGTCTAACTCCCTTATGGGATAGTTCCAGATGTATATATACTTTTGTAACATAAATATATATCCTTTTGTAACCTTCAGGGATCTAACTGTGAACTGAATGAATGTGAGTAAACTACTTTTATATTCACTTTACTAATATTGTCGTGTATATTCTTTTTAAGAGGGACAAGATGGGATCTTGCCAGGAATCTTATGCAGAAAGGTTCAGATGAACCTGCAACAAGCAAACTGCTGTGCATTTAAAGGGGAACGTTTAAACTCTGCTATGACATAGAACTTGCTAATGCAAGTTAGGAAAGATATCATTAAACAATATGTCCTCTCCTGCCTCACTGAACATTCCCACACTTTATATCAAATCAGCCCATACATCCATCAAGCCCATTGCAGTATATTCTAACTGGGACCAGTTCTCCAAAGACTCAGAAAGATTTCCTAGTTGTACTACTTTATATTATGTAACCTAAGACTCAATGTATTGAATTCAAGGCTTTAGACATACAAAGCATGTCCCCCATCCCTACCAATCATTTACCAAAGAGTAAATATTCTGGCATATCAATTATCTATAGCCTTCTCTTCACCTGGGTAGTGGGTAGCTTTCCGGAATGGCATCTGAGTGATGTTTTTTAAAATGATATTCTTACTTTGTTTTTCCAAGGAGCTTGAGGTAAAATACATGCACCACCCCTAATTCATAGTCATAAAAACTCTGTGAGATAGATTAGGCTGAGAGGCAGTGGCTGGTCAAAGTTTACCCAGTGAGAGCTGTTTATGACTTTGTCAGGATTTGAACCTGGGTCTCTCCACTTCTGGATAACAACCACTTCATCACACTGGATATCATGGTTAGGATTTAATATTTGGTTCTATGAACACTTTCATTATCGAAGAGGGGCACTGGAAATGTATTTCTGTTCCAAAGAAACAGGGAACAAATTGCATTTTGCAACTTCTTAATGAAGTATTGAGCGGTGCAGAGTGGGTACAATGACTTTCACATCTGAAGAAGGTCTCTCCTTTTCACAAGCTGAAACATCTGTGAGCAACCACCACCAGAACAGCAACAACAAAGTAAGACACAGGAAATGAAAAACAATTACATGGTATTAGAATAATTCAATTCCACTCAAGGGGGAAATAGAGATATGGGATAAATTACCAGGATTGGCCACCGGTGCATACAATATTGCATTCAAAGCGGTAAGAAACAGGTTTCAAGGAGTTACAAAAACAGAAGAAGAAAACCAACCCCTGCCTGGTGTGTAAATAAGGGACTTTCTTTTAAAACATTATAATCACATATTTTATGAGCCCAGGGAGAGGTTAATTAAGGCCAATGGAAACAAAAGTCAAGTGAGAAGGATTAGGGCTGCCACTATTCCCTCCCATACTCTTCTGAAAATTGGTGAAGAAATGGTGACAAAAAGGAGAGCAGTAGGTGGGTAAGATGAGAGGATGGGAAAGGCAAAAACCTGTTGTTTCACTAGAATCTTTAAGTTCTTCCTTCTTGCTAAGCCACTTTTCATTGTAATCAAAGCAAGGCAGCATGGACTGAATGTTGCTTGGAAAAAAATACATACCTTTGTATGTCTGCCTTAATACTGCTAGTCCCAAGTATTTGTGCTGGTAATATATTATGACAGTATGATTATGCTTCTGATAAATAATATGTAAACATCAGTGTTGAACTCTCCATGAAGAGCTCTCAATAGATTAAGAGCTCCCAATACAGGTGCTCTTGGCACTCTCATTACAAACCTCTGCACCAGTATTGAGAGCCTCAGTACAGTGTTAGGAGTAGGTTTGGCTTCAGTTGTCAAAACATCAGAAACTGTAATCAGCAAGCAATTTCTGGACATGATCAGAAAACAATACTTTCTTTAGTCCCTTGTGTTTATTAATGGTTTATTGATCATTTTCACAGGGCAAACAAGACCTCTAGCAACATTAAAACTTCTTTTTATTATTGCTTGTAAGCTGCCCTGAGCCCGGCCTTGGCTGGGGAGGGTGGGGTATAAATAAAAATTATTATTATTATTACTCCTCTAAGCAGTCCCTCCACAGCTCCTCATCCACCCAGACATAACCCACCATTAGTCCTTTTGGTCATTTGGATGTGTTATGACACATAACATTGTTGCCTTGTATGAATGTCACACTTGCAAGATGTTTGGTACAAAAATATGGCGATATTCTGAAATCGCATAACAACAGAGAGCCTACAGCTGAGTTTATAGCATTGGATTTGTAATTTGGGAAGGAAATTATGAATTATGGTAGGGTCAGTTTGCCCATAACTAGACCAAGCAGCCATTTGTAATATTTCTATTCAGTTCCACCGTGTCAATGTGAAATTTCAGTGATAAGAATTTGAACAAGAATTTGGACCCACCTCAGTTTCTGTCGCCCTTATCTGGGCTGTTTTCAAGAGTGGCTTGAGGGAACATGCTACACATGCACTGAAACTAAGCTCTGTATACTGCCTGAAGGGTGGATCACCTGGAATCAGAGGTGAGGTCCAGGAGCATCACAAATAAGGCTGGCTGTATCTAGTGCAGCTAGAAGAATTGGTATATAAATAGACTACCTCCTTACATATTCCAATTGATGGGTACTTTAGTTGCATCTTATAGAAGCCAAACATTATTTGGCTATGGGGAACTCTTGGTAACTTTTAAATAGATTCTTTAACTAAAGCTATTGCATTTTGCCTGTAGAATCTAGCACACAGAGGCCCAATTCATGTCTCTTCATAGAACCTAACTGCTGGTATAATACAAAGCATAATTATAAAAACTATTTATTTCATGCATTTTCCCACTTCTGGTTCAGCCTAGTATGTTGCAATTTCCCCCAAACTACAGTACTGAAGTCTCTTCCCTGTCATTGGTTTTCTTGACTGAGCCCAGATAGAGAGGGAGAGAGAATTTGTTATATCCTGGATAGCCAAACATAAAACCAACTAATTCTCAACAACACATTAAATAAAATTTGAAGGGAAGCCTCACTTACACCTATTTTCATGTGTCAAGAGAAATGTTTATACAGTTTAAGGTGCTCATTTCTATGGTAAATTATTATTATTTACCCTAAAGTTCCTAAGGTATGCTCTGTAATTAGAGCTACTACTCTGTTAAATACGCCTTGGTTGATTAATCAATTAAGTCTGCACTCCTAAGCATGCTTACCAGGGTGAAGTTCTGTTTAGCTCAAAGGGGATTCCTTCAGGGTAGCCATGTTTACAGTTGGTCTCCAAACTTGCACATAAGTACAACAAACAATGCATACATCTTTTGCTTTAAGATAATGAACATATTTACTGTAGCAGCCAAAAAAGGAGGCAAGACCTCAAATCAGTGCAGAAATAACTAGGAAATCTTAATGTTGTTGTTGTTGTTGTTGTTGTTTAGTCGTATCCAACTCTTTGTGACCCCATGGTCCACAGCACGCCAGGCACTCCTGTCTTCCACTGCCTCCCGCAGTTTGGTCAAACTCATGCTGGTAGCTTCGAGAACACTATCCAACCATCTCATCCTCTGTTGTCCTCTTCTCCTTGTGCCCTCCATCTTTCCCAACATCAGGGCCTTTTCCAGGGAGTCTTCTCTTCTCATGAGGTGGCCAAAGTATTGGAGCCTCAGCTTCAGGATCTGTCCTTCCAGTGAGCACTCAGGGCTGATTTCCTTCATAATGGATAGGTTTGATCTTCTTGCCGTCCATGGGACTCTCAAGAGTCTCCTCCAGCACCATAATTCAAAAGCATCATCAATTCTTCGGTGATCAGCCTTCTTTATGGTCCAGCTCTCACTTCCATACATCACTACTGGGAAAACCATAGCTTTAACTATACGGGCCTTTTTTGGCAAGGTGATGTCTCTGCTTTTTAAGATGCTGTCTAGGTTTGTCATTGCTTTTCTCCCAAGAAGCAGGCGTCTTTTAATTTCGTGGCTGTTGTCACCATCTGCAGTGATCATGGAGCCCAAGAAAGTAAGAGGAACCGGCAAGCCACTCCCGTATCCCTGCCAAGAAAACTCCATGGACAAAGACAACAGGAAATCCTAATAGAATATATAAAATGGCCAGCACATTTTGATTTACACTTGCTTCAGGGGTTGAACTAATGACCCTAGGGGTTCCTTCCAGCTCTACTGTTCTATGATTCTTTGAAAATAATACTTGCTGAGGACTTTGAGAGGGCATCAAGTCATATTATTTTGGCCCTTTAAAAGTTGTAAAGTAAAAAAGAAAGCACTCGGCATTTTATCCCTTCCACTGAAGTGTTCTACATAAAGAAGAGTTTGGAAGAAGAGTTTGGATTTGATATCCCACTTTATCACTACCCGAAGGAGTCTCAAAGCGGCTAACATTCTCCTTTCCCTTCCTCCCCCACAACAAACACTCTGTGAGGTGAGTGGGGCTGAGAGACTTCAGAGAAGTGTGACTGGCCCAAGGTCACCCAGCAGCTGCATGTGGAGGAGCGGAGACGCGAAACCGGTTCTCCAGATTACGAGTCTATCATTCTTAACCACTACACCGCACTGGCTCTCACTGGAAGCAAGGAAAGCTTACTGGTTCAGGCCAACAGCCCACGTAGCCCAGCATCCTGTTCTGACATTGCCAACCAAATGCCTATGGGAAGTCCAAAAGCAGGTCTAGAGTGCCACAGCATTCTCCCCACTTGCGATTGCCAGCAACGGGCATTCAGAAGCATACCACCCTAGCATTGAATGTAGAGCTTAACCATTGTGGCTTGTAGCTATTTATAGCCTTAGGTAAAGGTAAAAGTAAAGGGACCCCTGACCATTAGTCGTGGCCGACTCTGGGGTTGCAGCGCTCATCTCGCTTTATTGGCCGAGGGAGCCGGCGTACAGCTTCCGAGTCATGTGGCCGGCATGACTAAGCCGCTTCTGGCGAACCAGAGCAGCGCACAGAAACGCTGTTTACCATCGCGCCAGAGCGGTACATATTTATCTACTTGTACTTTGACGTGCTTTTGAACTGCTAGGTTGGCAGGAGCAGGGACCGAGCAACGGGAGCTCGCCCCGATGCAGAGATTCGAACCACCAACCTTCTGATCGGCAAGTCCTAGGCTCTGTGGTTTAACCCACAGTGCCACCTGCATCCCTTATTTATAGCCTTATCTTCCATTAATTTGTCTAATCCTCTTAAAACCATCTATTTTGGTTATCATTGCTTCTTCATATGGGAATGAATTCCACAGTTTAGCTGGTTGGTGTGCAGAAATGCTTGCTTTTTACTTACATGTTTTATCCCTGGTTTGAAGCCTTCTTATTTTCTCACTTATGTTCTGCTTCTCTCTTGCTTGGTCATCTTAGAAAAGACCTGCCCTCCTGTGTGTGAGAGGAGAAGTTTAATTAATCAATTCCTCAATAAACTGTGCTGTACAAGATTTCTCCACCCAATTTTGGGCAATTTCCCCTTTGCACGGCAGCTCCCTCAGACACAAAACTACTCTGTTTTGAAAGGGTGCAAGGAGCTCCAAGAGGAAGGGAAAGATTGGTTATACACACTGCTTTCTACTTGCTCAGCCATTGGATGCAAGCCATAGAGAATAGCTTGTGAAGCCATTTGAGCTCAATTGTGCAGACCAAAGGGTCCAAACATCCAGCCCTGCATAGCATTGCCTACTGTGGCCAACGAAATGCATCTCTAAAGCACACAAACAAGACTGTAAGGCTATGTACTTCCCTTGTCATTGTCCCCAGAATGTGGTAGCCTGACTAGCCCTGGCCATTATATAGAATGAGGGAGCTGTCTCAGGTGAAAGATGCTGGATGGTTGGGGCTGCTGGCAAGGTGTTAGAGGATGGTGGTAATAATGATGATGATGATGATGATGATGATGATGATGATACTTTTGTTTTTTATACCCTGCCCATCCAGCTGGATTTCCCCAGCTTACAGCTCTTAAAAAATTGTAAAACATTAGACATTAAAAACTTCCTGATACACGGTTGCCTTCAGATGTCTTCTAAAAGTCAGATAGTTGTTTATTTCCTTGACATCTGATGGAAGGGGATTCCACAGAGTAGGCACCACTACTGAGAAGACCCTCTGCCTAGTTCCCTGTAACCTCACTTCTCACAATGAGGGAACTGTCAGAAGGTCTCAGAGCTGTACCTCAGTGTCCAGGCTGAACCATGGGGGTGAAGATGCTCCTTCAGGTATACTGGGCTGAGGCCATTTAGGGCTTTAAAGGTCAACACCAACACTTGAATTACGCTCAGAAACATGCTGGGAGCCAATGGAGGTCTTTCAGGACCGGTGTTATGTGGTCTCGGCGGCCACTCCCAGTCACCAGCCTAGCTGCCACATTCCGGATTAGTTCTAGTTTCCGGGTCACCTTCAAAGGTAGCCCCACATAGGGCATAATGCAGTAGTCCCAGTGGGAGATAAAGCATGCACCACTCTGGTGAGACAGTCGGTGGGCAGGTAGGGTGTCAGCCTGCATACCAGATGGAGCTGGTAGACAGCTGCCCTGAACACAGAATTGACCTGCACCTCCATGGATAGCTGTGAATCCAAAATGACTCCCAGGCTACACACCTGGTCCTTCAGGGGTACAGTTACCCCATTCAGGACCAGGGAGTCCTCCTGCCCCTGGTCCACCCAAAACAGTACAGTGGTACCTGAAGCTACAAATGCCTCAGGTTACAAACACTTCAGGTTGCAAACTCTGTTACCCTGGAAGAGTTAACTCGAGTTGAGGATGAGAACGGAAATTGTGTGCCGGCAGCGCAAAAGCAGCAAGAGGCCCCATTAGCGAAAGCACGCCTCTCGTTAAGAACAGTTCCAGGTTAAGAACGGACCTCCGGAACAAATTAAGTTCATAACTAGAGGTACCACTGTACTTCTGTCTTCTCAGGATTCAACTGCAATCTGTTAGCCACCATCCATCCTTCAACTGCCTCCAGACACTCACACAGAGTGAGTCCTAGTTGGCCTGGCTGGTGCCCGCTAACCTAGTCTGCTGAACCCAGCTGCAGTGGAATACAGTGTTCTGTGGCCAGTGCTGAAGGGTAATTCAATAGCCAGTTCAATGTGGAATTGAGGGACATTCTTGTCCTTCAGCCCAGGAAACAAAATGTTTTGGTAGGCATAGGCATCCTAAACAGATGCCTATGAGGTTGTCTCTAAACCAACTGTCATGCCCAATAGCTACTGATAAACATATCTCTGTTAATTTTGCCACATGAAGAATTCTGCATGAGTTGAGTGGGGGGGATAGCACAAAAGCTACTGGGTGGGGGACAGTGGCTGGCAGATTGCCTGTATGATTAACTTAAGCAAGCATTTCTCAGAATTGCAGGACATTCTAACATGATGTTCTCACAACTGGTAAATGACTTCATCTGATACAAATTAAACTGAAAGGCATACTTAGAAAGCCCAGTCAGCTTAAATTATACGATTGTCGGATACAGATAATGAAGTGCAGGTTTCCTTCCCATGATGTACGCTATAGGCAATGAGCATGGAAAAAGAAAGAGAGGCATCTTTGATTACAATGCACAGCTACTGTTAAACCATAACCTGACTACCTGGGATTCATTTCCAACAATAGCTGCCTGGCTGTTTCAAACTTTCTACTTTGCCCTGATGCTATTAAAAAACATTCTGGGGCCAGCTGCCAATAGCAATGAAATGGGACTAATTGTATCTTTATCTCATGCATAATTAATTTAAAAATATTGAGCTTCTAATTCTGCTCCCAGTGGAGCCAGTTGGTGCGTTGCCATTCAAGGGAAACTGACTCATGCTCTCAACATTTCAATTATATCTTCCTAAGCCTTCAGTTCAGAAAGGAATGGAAAGCTTCTTGTATTGTTGTTTGGCCAAGTCAAAGTAGCGTTACATGCAGTGCTTTTTTTGTCCACAGGGCTGCATAACTGCTTGCATCTACTGTAGAAATTTTACTTATCCAAGCCTTTGCTACAGAGTTTACCTCCAATGCCTGGGTTGACTGGAGTGGGGGGTGGCAAACTACTTGTGAGATTAACTGCATGATGGCCAGGTCCACTGGCTTTGTTGTTTTTCATTTGGTTAATAGCTATACACAACTCTCCCAGATTTGGAGAACTCTAATTTGTTTTTGTGGAATTTGTGAGAGGACCTCAGCAGCTACAGTAGGATCATCACCCTGATCCTACACTTTGTCAAAGGGAAAATCCCCACAGGAGTAGAAATCATATATCGAACAGATGGAAAGCTCTTTAATCTGAGTAGGCTGAAAGCAAAGGGTAAGGTTACCATAACTTCTGCCATAGAGCTTCATTATGCTGATGACAACATAGTGTGTGCATAGTCAGAGGATGACCTCCAAACCATCCTAAATACCTTCACAGAAACTTACAAAAAGCTTGGTCAATCGCTCAACATCCAAAAAACCCAAGTGCTGCACCAACAAGCACGAAACAACCCCTCTGCAGTGCTACAAATCCAACTTAATGGTGTAATGTTGGAAAGTGTTGATCACTTCTCCTACCTTGGTAGTTTTCTTCCCACAAGGGCCAGGATTGATGCTGAAATCCAGCATTGCCTGAGCTCTGCAAGTGCAACTTTCTCCTGATTGAAGTGCAGTATTTGAGGACTTGGACATTCACAGGGAAACCAAAATGCTTGTTTAGAAAGCTGTTATACTACCAGTCATATTGTATGCTTGTGAAACATGGACAACTTATAAATGCCATCTCCAACTCTTCAAAAGATTCTATCAACGATATCTCTGAAACTTTTTACACATCACCTGGGAAGACAGGTGAACTAATGCCAGTGTACTGGAAGAAGCAAAGATCATCAGTGTTGAAGCAATGATTCTTCAACATCAACTTCGTTGGACTGGTCATGTTGTGCGGATGCCTGATTATCGTCTTCCAAAGCAACTACTCTATCCCAAACTTTAAAATGGAAAGCGTAATGCTGGTGGACAACAAAAGAGGTTTAAAGACTCTCTCAAGGCAAATCTTTTTTTAAAATGTAGTAGGAACACCAACTGGGAAACATTGGCCTGTGAGCACTCCAATCGGAGAACAGCCTTTACCAAAGGTGTCATGGACTGTGAAGACACTCAAACTCAGGATGAAAGGGAGAAACGTGCTAAGAGGAAGGCACATTTTGCAAACCCTCACCGTGATCAACTCCTACCCAGAAACCTATGTCCCCACTGTGGGATGTGTGGATCCAAAATTGGCCTCCACAGTCACTTATGGACCCACTGTTCATGGAAGACAATCTTACTCGGTCACGAGTGATCACCAAAGGTGAAGAAGAAAGTCCAAGTAAAGAATATTAGTGTTATTTGATGATCAAGAATAGTTCCAGATTTGCCAGGCTCGTGGTGAGAGTTGTCTTAGAAATGATGCTCCATTGTATATGTAATAAATCAAATCATATTAAAAGTGTGAAAATATGTATAATTTTCTCTGTTATTGCTATATTCCAAAGTGAGTAGTACCAAGCATCCAGTGTAAGATTTCAGAACTGGGAGCTAATTGAGACCTGGGAGATTCAATAATAATGGAAATCAGCAAGAAAATTCAACAATTTCCAAGATGGATAGATTGCTTTTTTTCTCTGGAGCTAGTGCCCTGGATCGTGAGTTGGACACCTGAACTTATTGAGAATAAAAATACAGACCTGCAGTTACTTTCCAAGGCCAAGCTAAAGACTACCATTTGCTTTCCACAGGGAAGATGGTGGGGGAGGGAGGGCGAGAGAGAGAACATAGGGGCTACAGTTCTTAAACCAAAACATTTTATTGCCATACTGAGCTGTGAAAGTGTAGAGAAACATAAACCTTGGGTATCTGTCAATGCTGGATAATATATACTAAGCATCTGCCCAGGATAACATTTCACAGTATGTTTGGGGTTTCATCCCATGTGTCCATTTGTCATTATTGTCCATTTCAGAGCTGGTGGCAGGTTGTTACATAGCATGATGCTATTCCTGTAGTCTCTTTCCTTATTCCTAGGGTTAGGCGCGGTCTTTCCTCATTGCTTTTTAATGGAAAGTCTTTTATCATTTCTGGTAATGTGAGCAATTATCTGCTCCTTCATATTTTTGATACTGGAAGACAGTGATTACTTTTCCCTGACAGTTTTTCTTTGGTCAGATTTTCTTTGCAATCTTCTCCATTTGTTGTATCTTTTCCAATAATCAAATACAATCCCCATGCTTGTTTAAACATTCCAGAGTCTTCCCTGGTTTATCATATATTTTATCTACTCATTTTGTATGTTGTATATCTTAGTATTCTGTGCTTAAATATGACATTCAAAGATATTTATCATTCCAACAACAACAACAACAAAACACATTCGTAAGTAGTATTCATTGAGATGGTCCAAAATCTTAACACTGAGGTGGAGAACCTGTGATCTTTGAAGTGTTTCTAAACTACCAACCTTGTCATTCCTGACAGGTGATATTGGTTGGGACTGAAGGGAATGCAGGCCAACAATATCTTTTCTGGAGGGTCATAGGTCCCCCACCCCCACATTAACATCTGAAAATCCAGATCCATAAGGAGAGTAGAAACAAAGCAACTAGAGCAAGGGGCTGGTTTACACACTAACCTAGCTTCTTTGCATAATGAAAGGGCACCTGATGGAAACTTGTCAGGTGCTCATGTTATGTAAAGGCCTGCATGCACTGTGAAATGATGAGTTCAGTTTTGCTATCTGAGAGCCAGTGTGGTGTAGTGGTTAAGAGCGGTGGACTCGTAATCTGGTGAACCGGGTTTGATTTCCCACTCCTCCACATGCAGCTGCTGGGTGACCTTGGGCCAGTCACACTTCTCTGAAGTCTCTCAGCCCCACTCACCTCACAGAGTGTTTGTTGTGGGGGAGGAAGGGAAAAGGAGATTGTTAGCCACTTTGAGACTCCTTAGGGTAGTGATAAAGCAGGATATCAAATCCAAACTCTTCTTCTATATGGAGAGGAAAGGCTTATATTTAAATGTATACAAAGTCTGTTTATATAAACTGTAGTGTTTACTCGTGTACAGAAAGGTCTGCTGTTGTAAAATTGAAAGGATCTCAGCACTGCATATTATTTGCCCAATGGGATTTTGTGATGGGAGGTTGTTATCACAGCAAACATATATAGATCTATATGTTCATTCCATGTGATGGTGTAGGAAGCTTGTCTTCCAATACGCATATAGACCACCATATACAAAATTGCAGCACCAAACCAAGGCATCAAAAAGGTTTTCTTAAAAAAAAAACCACAGAAAAAAAAACTTTGGCATTCATGTCAGTGATTTTGTTAATGGGATCTCAGAGAGATCCTTTTATCTCCCTTCAGCATTAAATAAATCTATTTTGCAAAAAAAAAAAAAAACCTCCTGAAAAGAATTGGCCGTGATTTTACAAGACCCCCACATGGGTGTGGGGTTTTTATTTTGTAGTTCCTTGGTGTGCGTTTTCTTTCAGGTGCAAGCAAGGCTTAAGAAGTGCCGAGGACATCATTTGAAGCTGAAATGCAAAGAAAAAGAAAAGAAAAGAAAAGAAGCCAACAACTGTAGTTACGTAGTGTCAAATTCCTGCCTCTGACTACATAACATATTTCCTTTCCACAGGAGGTAGTTATGACAAATTAGAAGTCTGAAAATTTTCTGATGGTGTAAAGGCTCCAGCTGTCACTGGGGAGATAGTGATCAGATTTCATAGCTGCATGGTCCCACGGCGCCTCTAAGAGTTCCATATGGTCATCCAAATGTTACAACTGAAGCCCACAAAACAATCCTAGGATGACTTTTTACTTACAGAAGATAAAACTCGTGTTCAATGAACTTAATAAACAAATTGCTCTTCATTGGTTCACTGAAAATCAGAACCTTAGGAGCCACTGTACAGCTGTTCCTTTCTTTGAATACGGAGCAGAACTGACCAGGTTGGCTCTAACTTCTCTCTCTCTCTCTCTCTCTCTCTCTCTCTCTCTCTCTCTCTCTCTCTCTCTCTCTCTCCTTTTGCACAACTTACATAAGGGAGCGTGGGCTTTTTAAGTGGCTGTGCTATGAATAATTAAGGTGTGTATATGTATGTGGTGATAAACAGCAATTCCTCAAGCCACTTCCCTTTTAGTTTAGGTTTTTTTCCCCTGAATACACCTCTCTTAAATTCTTAATGCCATCACAGTGGACGGTGACTCTTTCGTTCATGTCAAAGACGTCAGCATCAGCCTTGCACAATAACAAATGACAGATGAATAATTTATTGATCCTTAAATGGCCGTGTCCTTGGATGTATTTCTTATAACTAATTTGCTTAGAGACACATCTGGCTCATGGAGATAGCATCTGTTTTAAAGAAGGTCAGTATTATATTTTAAAATTAAAGGCAGAAGAACATAATCTTTTATTTGTTATGCTTCCCTGCTCCTCTACCCTAGGAACTCGGTTAATTCTCATTCAGTTCTGCTTACTTATTTTTTATAATACCAAATCAAAAGATGTGCAATCTGTTGTTCAATCTTGAGACCATAATAAAGAAGCCCATTAAAGATGTGCTTGCAATGAATGAATACTTGTTAGGTAAAGGGGAGGGGATGGCCATAATGAGCTTTAGGTAGATGCATTTTAAAGTGCTGAGAAATATCAAAGTATTGGTATATTCAAGGTGGGTGCCTTAACACAAATATCAAATATTTGGATTTTTATTTAATACGTTTTGAATGAGTGACCTCTAACCTATGTCATACTTTGGGTTGACTCATTGAAAGAAATGGATTTTACTCCAAGTCCATTGACTTCCAGGGGTCTAGCTTAAAGATGACTTATGTTGGATATCACCCAAAGCTGTGGCTGGGGCTTTTTAGAAGGATCTTTGTCTACCGAAAGCTTTCCTACCCATGATAGCTAATCCAAGACCCATATTCAGCAGCAGCAGCGAGCTTCTCAATACCTAATGCCAGAGACAAACAACAGAGCATTCTTGCTGGAACCCTGTTAGTAATGCGGTCTGCTTGTTTTATTCCTGCCTTGTTCCAGGTGCTTGGATATTGGTTCCCTCTTATAAAATAATGGGAAACCTGGCATAGAAATTATAATTCTTTACACATTATTTGCAGTGTAATCCTATGTATAATTAAGCCCCAGGGTGCCCAATAGTCCTTACTTCCTTGTAAGCATGTAGCACATTCCTTAAAATAGCTACATATACATTTTGTTTTGTTAATATTCCCACATTTGGTCAGCAATACCAATATGTTGCAATCTTATTATCTTTCCCATATTTTAAAGGACAAACCGGGGGGTTTTCTCTTCCTCCCCCTCCTCCTCTATTGCCAACTATTCTGGCTCATTCCAAACAGAGCTTGACAGAGAAATCTTATTTCAATTTAATCCTAATTATATATTATCTCAGATGTTTCCAACACAACATAACTACTATTTACTATCCATGCAAACTTTGCATTTAATGTCGGGAGACAGTGTAATTTTTTAACCCTCTGTGCCGAGTAAGAAAGCACCTCTCAAATTCATGGTTCACCTTGCAGCACTCATAAAAACATTGAGGATTAATTCAAGGATTAATGGAGGTGGTTCACAATTAGGCTGAAGTATGATCTGATGTCATCATCTCAGTATGATGATATACATTTTGATGCCAAAGCACCTGTTGTTTTGGAAGGAAGCAGCTGATATCATTATCTACTCAGCCAGACAGTCCTGTTTCCTGCTGCTTAAAAAATTATCCTAAGGGTTACCTAAGTTGGGGTAATACAGCATGAACTTTTCCTTACTCGGGACAGGAACATAAAGACTTTCCAAACAATCTACAGAGGCGCGTGTATATATATATATATATATATATATATATATATATATATATATATTCTCGACTGATACCTTCCAGATTCAGTAAGTTGTTCTTTCCTTCCTTCTTGTTTTGTTTTTAACAACACATAAATCATGTGAGTTGGGTATAAAAATCCTACATCTCTTTCCCCTTCCATACAGAAAAGCCATATCAAAAAAAGTAATCTTTGAACAACAGTCTCTGCTACAGTATGTCTGCTGACTGCAATGATATTACTCTGGCGTAAATAGTCCAAAGACTGTGCTTTAATTCTTCCTGCAGGGATTTCTCTCTATAGATGTGAATTTGTAACACTTTGGACACAGTGGACTGATTTGGATGTCAGAAGAAAGTATGTTTTTTCACCATATTCACTGGGGTTACAGCACACAAAAGCCCACCCCCAAAGCTTCTGCTATTGCCTGCTCAGTCACAGTAGGTTCACTGGATAAATTTAATAAATGACATGCTATGTTTATAACTTTGTGCCTGCTCATGGTCTGTGTACAACATCAGGATTTCATTGTATAATTTGCATGGATATGTTCTGGTAATCCCAAAATATCCTGTGTCTTTACAGTCATGGGAAAGATGTTAGGAGACGCAGGAAGGTTATTATAAATGATACATTTCCAACATATACGTATTCCTGCCTTACAAATAAAGTATCTCACATCCAATAAATTAGATGCAATTTGGGCCTGCTGTAATTTCATATGTTATGCATAGCATTTTGATTTTCTGGTCTCTGCTGAAATATTCAAGCAAGCCCTTTTAGAAAATAGATAAGTATGAAGCTCAGAAATCTAATATTTGGACATTTCTAACCTCCTCACCACCTCTCATGCATACCTCCACATCTGAATACCTCAGGCACTCAGATTTCTTTCCTCTATTAAATAAAGTAGGAGTCATGTAGGAAAAAAAAGAGAACAGAATTTAGAAAGATAGCAGAGATGATCTCCGGGGAAATAAAACGTTTCAGAAATGCTGATGCTCCCAGCAGTTTGCCGAATCCCCATCTCAGGGGATGGCAACAAGAAATATTGAATCACTACCATACAAATAATAAGGATAGCTCAGTTGTCTACAGTGGGCTTGCATTTCCCTAGCATTTGCAGCAGTGAAACTGATTTTACTCAGAGTGAGTGCTGTAGACTTAAGCTAGGATCACAACATTTCACTTCCCCAGGATATCCTGGGAGTGATAGTTCTCTGAAGGGAGTCAATCTGGAGGTGAATTCTCAGCAACCTCATCAAACTAACATTCCTGGGTGAGTGACTATGGCCTGAGCTCTACTCACTCAGTACCCTCCACACATAGGTCTAATGCATGGAGGGTAGAGTGGGACTATACACCTTGAGCCCCATTACTTATAATTCCATGCCTGGCCAGCTCTGCTGTTCTCTAAGATGTCTGATGGCTGGACTCATGAATGATCCTCTATGTCAGTGGTTTTCACCCTAGGATGTCTTGAATGATGGTCAGGGGTGCTATGGGTAACACTGGCCTCTGTCCCTCTTTCCTTCCCTCCCTCCTCTGACGCCTTCTCATGTCTCTACCTTCCAAAGGCTTGAGTGGCTGTTTGTTGCCCTGGCTACAAGCTCCCCAGGGATACGGATGGTGCTGTGAGTTAATCCACAGAGCCTAGGGCTTGCCGATCAGAAGGTTGGCAGTTCAAATCCTCGCGACGGGGGGGGGGAGCTCCCATTGCTCGGTCCCTGCTCCTGCCAACCTAGCAGTTTGAAAGCATGAAGTGCAAGTAGATAAATGGGAACCGCTCCAGTGGAAAGGTGTTTCCATGCGCAGCTCTGGTTCGCCAGAAGCGGCTTAGTCATGCTGTATACCGGCTCCCTTGGCCAACAAAGCGAGATGAGTGCCGCAACCCCAGAGTCATCCGCAACTGGACCTAATGGTCAGGAGTCCCTTTACCTTACAAGCTCCCCAGGTGAATGGTGCCTCTGGGGCTAGCCAGGGGGTGCTGGTTGCCAGGAACTGAGGTGGCCTCGGAGTAAGCAAGCAAGCGGATGAGGGAGCCCAGCCAGCCAGTCTGCCAGCCTTTGCTGTGGGGAATAGACAGACAAGTCCCAGGCCCCTGTAAGGCAGTGTGAGGAGGCACCACTCTTTGGGGTGAAGGGCGACTGCCTGGAGGACTCCCAAGGAGAGCAGAGAGGAGAGGAAGCTGAGCGAACTCTCCACAAGGGAGGGTGTTTGAAAAAGGGTGAGAGGTTGCCAGCTCTGCAAGCAAAGGGTGACATAACTGGGCTCCTGAGCCCCTCAGGGGTGGGCACAAAGAATGTAGTTGGTCAAGGGAGCCGTGGACTCAAAAAGGTTGAAAACCTCTGCTCTATGTGGTCCAGATCTCAGTGCTGTGCAATCCAAGTTTCTGACTGTATGGAGAAGCTTGTGTGAGGATAACTGGCTCCTACTTCAGAACATAAGAAAAACACTTCTATATCAGTCCAAAAGCCTATCTAATCCAGC
The DNA here is from genome assembly GCF_964234715.1 of Podarcis melisellensis. Classification (NCBI taxonomy): domain Eukaryota; kingdom Metazoa; phylum Chordata; class Lepidosauria; order Squamata; family Lacertidae; genus Podarcis; species Podarcis melisellensis. Next base: position 25,923,364 of record NC_138537.1, on the reverse strand, counting down.
ATCCATCTACATACTTTTGCCTTTGACCTCACTGGCATTTTGATCCTGACCCCATCCATTACTGGCATGTGCCAATGAAAAGTTACCCATGTGGGAATGTGGTCCTCAGCCTAAAAAATGGTCTAACCCAAATTATATATAAATTATAATTAGTTACTAAATTAATTTTGTAATTAATTACAGAGTGGCCCAATGCAACTAGCTGTAAGAATGTGGGATAATGATTATACAGAAAGCTACCAGTTCTATCACTGACCAGTTCCAAAAAGAAAATTGGGGTTATACTTCCCCATTCCTGGCTTCAAAGATACAATCTGAACTCGCAAAAAAATTTGATATTTCATGCAATCTTTCCATTTCACTTCTGAGTATCAAATTCTGCCATACTATGGACAAACCAACACTCTTCTCCACCTCCCCCAAAACCAAAAACCTGTCTGAGAGCCTGCAGTTTGGGGTAATTTGGTGTATAGTTCCTTGCTATTGTCCACCCACTGAGCACTGTTTGTGCCATTTGAGGCTACTCTTAAGGCTACTGGACTATGTGAAAAAGCAGTACAGCTGATGTGTGTTTAACTGAAGTACCTTCCAAAATCCCACATTCTTGCAGATTATTCTGACAGAAATCTGAGTCTGCATTTACACACGGGGCCTGGATTGTGGACTAGACTAGCAAATTCCTGGGTGGGAAATCAAATTACACAATAAGCCAAATGCTCGAGGCTAATAAAACATGAGCCAGTGAGATTACTTAAGCTAAAGGAAGCTTTTTCAAAAATGTATTTAAAATATTTTTGTGCTGCTGCTTTTAACATGGTGATGGGGATCCACCCAAGACGGCACACAATTAAAATACAAAAATAAAGGAATTAAAAGCCAGTGCAAAATAAACCAGATACATCCATCCCCAAAATTCCCAAACACGGTGCATAATTACAAATGGACACCATCAACAGAATGTATTTTGTGATTTACTTTTCTTTATTCAAAGTTTAAAAGGGTATTAGTTGTGATTATACATTTCACCTAACAGCCCAGTCTTAGGCATGTCTACTCAGACTCAAATCCCATTACATGAAATGGGCCTTGCTCCAGGAAAAGTGGGTGTTAAGTTGCAGCCTATGGACCTAACATTTTGCTTTGTGGGCATGGCAAGTCCTGTATAATTGTTTTAGTACTCCTATTTTATGTCCTCTATTTTAATTCTTTCATTATGCTTGGAGTGGGCACTTGAAGCAGAAAAATACAGGTAAGCTGATACCCTTTCATTGCCTTAAGTCTCACTAGTCCGTGTGTAGAAACTATTTTCCTAAGACCAATTCTGTGCAGCTCATAAGCTCAAATGAACCAAAGTTTCAGCTAATAAAAAGCTCATGTTGTATCATGTTTTTGGAAATGTATTATTCTTCAGCATACAGATTTCGTTGTTGAAGCCTGCTTCAGTGTGCAATAAGAGTGGTCTGATGTCAAACACAGGGTCTTGAAACTTTTATTTATCTTTTTAGCTATGCGTGAAAATTGCAAAGTGAATAAAACCTTTCTTCTCCTAGACCACAAGTAACCACCACCCTGAACAAATGCTTCAATACCAATCTAGTTATAATGCAACATGTATTGTTTCAGTACACAATACAGATGTTTTCTGTTATTATATGGAGAGGATGTAATGATGGTGAAGTATGTGTTTGCACTATAGTCTCGGCATGAAATCATTATGTTTAACTTTCTTGATTATTTCTTCACTGAAAGTGAGGATGTTGCTCAACTCTGATTCCTTTCAATGAGGGCCCATTGAAAAGACTCTTCTGGAGATGGAAGAACTCACTTTGGATTGGATAGCCTTTATTCTTTAAAATATAAGGAAACCAATCAGGTCAAGCACATATTACTAGTGGTTGCAAGAGAGGAGAGAAAATGGGAGAGGTGGAAGGTAGAAGAGATATTTCAAGCAGCCTAACCTGGTTAAAAAGAAAAAAATTCCTTCCAGTAGCACCTTAAAGACCAACTAAGTTAGTTCTTGGTATGAGCTTTCGTGTGCATGCACACTTCTTCAGATACACTGAAACAGAAGTTACCAGACCCTTCTATATAGTGAGAAGGTGGGGAGGGGTATTACTTACCCAGAATGGGTGATTGGCAGATAGCTGTGATGAGTCTGTTGACGACTCTTAACGACTGCAATAGGTCTTACACGAAAAAGCAAGGGGTGAACTGGTTAAAAAGAACCTTCTTATTTCATCTGCACTATACGAATTTTCAAATTATCAGAGAAGTGTGAGGTTCAAATTTGCCCCTCCTTATTCATTCAAATAGGTTCCTGCAAATTCATTCTTTTAAAAAAAATCTCAGGGTGGCATGCAAGAAAATTTCAGAACAAAAATACACTGAAGCCCTCAAACACACTGTACTACATTTTTAAAATGCAAAAATAAGTCAATAGAACTCATCACTAAAAGCTGGGTAATTTTGTAAAAATGAACATTGACACACGGCAAAACTTTTCTCCCCATTTGCATAACTAGACTTTTAGAACATCAAAGCATCCTAGCCAATAGCAATCTGCAATCCTTAGGCTCAAAGTAAGTCAACAATTGGCAGAGGGCCCCCAATGCTCCCTCAACCATCCATTTTGTTCAAATTCTTCCAGAAATTTGTCTTGGAAATTGTTGGAAGAATACTACTTATTGAAAACCGCAAAGTCAAATGGAACATCATTTTTATCCCCTGGGAATTTGAAGCCAAGATATTGATAACTTTACTTGGGAAAGCTGGGCATATTTGCATGAAACAACAATCCTACTGTGAAAATGCAGTGTTTATATAAGGGAATAATATTCAACTGTATATGAATTTTTAAAAAGAGATCTGACCTTGGAGCACAATAAGCCGCCTTCAGGTCGAGCTATTTGTCCGTCTAGCCCAGTAAAGTCCCCTCTGACTGGCAGTCGCTCTCAAAGGTCCCAACTGAAGCCGGCCATATTGCTAGAAACTGTCCTCTCCCTTTAGGTGGAACATAGGACACAGGAAGCTGGACTAGGGTTGCCATATTTTAAATAGTGAAAATCCGGACAGAAAAGTTGTTGAGCTTTTTAGCTTTTTTCAGTTCGGGCAAGATTCTTTCCCAATTCTACCCAAAGACACCTGGGATTGAATTTGGGACCTTTTGCATGCAAAGCATGTCCTCTGCTCTTGAGCTTTTGTTGTTGTTGTTTAGTCATGTCCGACTCTTCGTGACCCCATGGACCAGCGCACGCCAGGCACTTCTGTCTTCCGCTGCCTCCCGCAGTTTGGTCAAACTCATGCTGGTAGCTTCGAGAATACTATCCAACCATCTTGTCCTCTGTCGTCCCCTTCTCCTTGTGCCCTCCATCTTCCCCAACATCAGGGTCTTTAAAAGGAAGTCTTCTCTTCTCATGACGTGGCCAAAGTATTGGATCTTGAGCTTTAGCCCTTCCCGAAAAGATGTACAGATTGGTGCCAGAAGAAAAAGACAAGTCGAGGCACAGAAGTGAGCAGAAGGTGGTCCTGCTCAGCTAGGATTCCCACAGGGCATCTTGCTGAGGAATCTGGACTTTGCACAGCCTCCACAGCAGCCATTTGTGAAGGTCTATGAGCAGCTTCCACATGTGGATCACACACGCCTGCTTTTTTAAAAACAAAAACAAAGCCATCCAGGTAATGTGTTGTTAACTATTTACACTCAGCCATAGGAGTTCATGTGAAGATGCATAACATCTCTCTTGAATGCCCCACATGCGTCATTATGAATAACTTTTACACCACCATATTCAGAGGAGAAGAGATGCTCCCACTGACTTCCGTTGTGTTAGGACCGGACCCATTGTCTGTCTAGATAATTTGAAATGAGATTGGACAAAGCAATTCAGAATAGACTCTAGGGTATAATTTCACATTAATGAGGAGCCTAGAAAAGATTGCCCTCCCAGCCGTTTTTATCACTAATTTCTTCAGTTCTATGGACAAAGCATGCCTTTTATTGGACGTGGAGAATATAGTAATAGAATTTGTTCTGCATTTCAAAGACGACTAATGTGCCAATTTTTCCCTCTTTTAGAATAATACATTTCAACTCAACGTATTAATGGCCAGCTTTCACATTCCCTTATTTATAATGGAAAGGTCTTTAAAGGCTATAATGCAAAATAATTGTTAGGCTTTGGCCTTAAGCATATATTGCAGAGCATGAATTCCTCACAATCAAAGAGGATTTTATATTTATTATATATATATATGGGGTTTTCTTAAGGATCCCTGGAGAAAAAAGAAACTTAACCATCTGAGAAAACCTCAGGCGCACGTGTAGTGCCATCACTGCCAAAAAACAGTGTGGCTTACAAAACAAGCCAGCTGCTCCTCCCGGAAGGATTTCATCTATAATATTTTGAACCGTGTGACAGCCTATCACAACTCATGTTCTGCCTTAAGGTATATGGCACAGGCAGAGCAAACAACCAGTAAGAAAGGAGAACAGAAAACGTTGATTTCTAATGCAATGCAGAGAGGACTTTTATCTCTTTATCCCCTGGATTTGAAAATAGCTTTTATTTTACCTGCAGTCAATGGGCACAGATGGTACTAGTAGAGTATTCTGCTATAATACACATATTAATTTTCTGCACACATCGCTACCGGAGTGCATTTCTCCTGTTGAGTCTTTGGTGCCACGCATGTTTGTGCCTGGACATAGATTTGAAAATTAGGACTGTAATTGGCAGTTTCAGTGTAAATGTTGAAGTTGCCATTCCTATATAGAAATCAATTTACTTCGAAGTAAGTGCATCTTGCAGGAAGGGATCAATGGGTGTCCCCAATCCAACAATTTCCTTCTGATGACATCTAGCTCCCAAATACAGGAGCTGAGAATCAGTGGTGATAGGATTTGCAAAATTAGAAACATCGATTTTACAAGAATCAGCAGTGACAAAATTAGGGAAGAAAGATCCCACAAGACAGAAGGAGGAAAACACATTTTCGCCTGAGGGCAGGATCCCCCCCTAGACAATATTTTCAGGGCCACATGCCAGTGGTGTGTGGGATCAGGGATAAAAATGGATGTCAAGGCTGGAGTCAGATGCAGGTCAAAACAAAGGCCCTCAACCTCATCTCCCTGCCCACTCCATTGCTAATCACTCTCAAAATGAAGATACTAAAGAAGTAAACCCATGGGTCGGGTACTCCCATTGAAGTTAATGGGAGCTGTTTCTCTCATGCAAATAGCTGGCAGGAAACCCCCAATCCAAATTGGGATCATGGGGGGGGGGGAGGTTAAAGACTCACCCCACTCCTGCACTTAAGGGATTTATGTAATGTGTAGTTCGGCCTTCTGCCTCCTTTCCCCATCTGCCCCACCGTCACCAATTATTCTCAAAATGAACATTACTCAGCTTCCCCTTGGAAATCTACCTTCTTTAAGCGAACAAACAAAAAGATACAGTGACCAATTTGTGTTCTTTCATGTATCTATATTTCTACCTATGTCCTGCTCGTTCAGTCTGATCTGCCCCAGTGATGGGGCCTGTACCACAGCCATTGGCCAAATAGGCAGGCAAGCTGCGATCCATTTCCCATGCCTGGGTGAAGCTGAAAAAGGTTCACCCAAGCCTGGGAGAAATTATTGCCTCCAGCATGACCGCCTGATCCAGGGGGGGCATTGTCACCATCCTGCAATGGCGCCCAACCTGGTTGTAAGCGTCATTACACAACAGATGAAACATGTACGAAACGTTTTTCAAAATTTTCTTCTCTTCTTTCTTTATGTTTCCACCTTTATGTTTCCCTTATTTTTATTCAATTGTTGTTGGTGTTTAGTCGTTTAGTCGTGTCCGACTCTTCGTGACCCCATGGACCAGAGCACGCCAGGCACTCCTGTCTTCCACTGCCTCCCGCAGTTTAGTCAACTAAACTCATGTTAGTAGCTTCGAGAACACTGTCCAACCATCTCGTCCTCTGTCATCCCCTTCTCCTTGTGCCCTCCATCTTTCCCAACATCAGGGTCTTTTCCAGGGAGTCTTCTCTTCTCATGAGGTGGCCAAAGTATTAGAGCCTCAGCTTCAGAATCTGTCCTTCCAGTGGACACTCAGGACTGATTTCCTTCAGAATGGATAGGTTTGATCTTCTTGCAGTCCATGGGACACTCAAGAGTCTCCTCCAGCACCATAATTCAAAAGCAATCTTTATTCAATACCCCCCAATTGTACCTGAGGCTACTACCACCTCCCTGGATTGTTCAAGCGACCCCCAGGGCGTAGTATCACCCACTTTGAGAAACACTGCTCTAGAGCAATATCTTTTTATATCCGTTTCTCCATTTCTTTCTTCCTTTATTAATACCCCGCACAGGACTGCTGGAAAATAAAATACCATTAGGAATTTTTCAGTGTATGTATATATAATAATTGGAGACCTTACTGGATGGAGACTGAGGGTTCTTGATGCATTGCTTCTTCCACTGGAGGCTTGGCCCCACGGTATATCCACAGGCACAATCGTAGCAGCACAAGGGTGTTTGTTATTTGCGTTTCCCATGCGGCAGCTGATGCCTTTTTGGGGGTCATAATTCATTAGCCCTAAAAGCTATATCAAGTGTTGCAATTGCTATGCATTGCAGACGCAAGCCTATAATATACCTAGTTTGGAAAGAGAAAAATAATACATTAGGCACTTGTGATATCTTTATGTATAAGTTTGGGAATCATTAAATAGCTGTCATTCTTTCTTCCTCCTCGGCATCAATTACTCCACTCTGGTTTTACTTACTCTACTCTGTATAATGAGTCCCTAGAGCATGTTTCATTGCGGGAGAATGAACACATTCTTCAGTTGCGGTCAGTGGGATGTGGTTAATTTGAAATCACTTAAACTATTATATCTGTCAAGCGTGGTTATTTTATTTTCAATTCACATCAGTGTTTTAGTATGCATGTCGGTTACTGGGTCAAACTGCCAGATTAATTTCAAAGTATTTGATGGGAATGCTCTTTATCACTGTCTTTAGACTCCTGTTGAAACTTAATACAAATGTATTACAATATACATTTGAAGAAATCTACCTGGAACTATTGTATTTATGAGCAAACAAGAAAAAAAAGCTGCATAAATGAAATCTAAATTTTTATGCACTTTAGACATACCATTTAACAGGGTTTACCTAGATACCTATAATGAAATACAGAGGCTAAAATATTAATGAATGAGAAATATGACCGATTGCTGCTCAGAATGCTGTAACAAATAGTCCAGCAGTTGTGCAACTTTGTCTTTTGACTACACTGGGTATTGTCATATACCCTGAATTTGCCCTCCAGCTTAGCCCAATGTGAGACTTTCTGAGCCCAATTTTTGCACCTTATAGTAAACATATTTCCAGATGGCAATTAGGTGGTGGATCCTGCCGTTGTTTTCAGCTTCTTTCTGCGAAAACCTAGAGCAAACTAATCACCTGCCCGCCATCTGATTGCTACCTTGTTGCATGATTAGTGAATTCGCACAGCATGAAATTGGTCTCTGATAGTCCAAAGTGGTGAAAAGACACATCATCACAAAATCAGCCTTCAATAATCACAGAGCTGCTGGTGGCCAAAAGCACTTGGTATTGTTGTTTTGTTGTTTTGCTTTTTTTAAAAAAAGAACACCTAACTTTGCAGGTCTTCCTTCGCTAGGTAACAGTGGCTAATGTGGTAAACTAAACAATCTGGCAAGACTTGGGGCCCCTTCCAAAATATCTGTGACTGTGCACCCACTTAACAAAAATGTGGTGTAGTTGGGTCTTACCTGTTTGAGGAGGAAAGCATTCCATGGTTTGATAGCGTAGGCTGCAGACACCTGGCTGAAGCTAAACAGGTTTGGGTTGATGAATACCTGGACTCTCAGTTTTGCCACAGAGGACCATAAATCTATGCTTTCCTCACAGGGGCCTGAGCTCTGAAGTACAATAAAGGTTTGGCATGGCTATACAGTGGTACCTCAGGTTACATATGCTTCAGGTTACATACCCTTTAGGTTACAGACTCTGCTAACCCAGAAATAGTTCCTTGGGTTAAGAACTTTGCTTCAGGATGAGAACAGAAATCGTGCTCCGGCGGCGCGGCAGCAGCAGGAGGCCCCATTAGCTAAAGTGGTGCTTCAGGTTAAGAACTGTTTCAGGTTAAGAATGTACCTCCAGAACAAATTAAGTACTTAAGCCGAGGTACCACTGTATATTTAAGATGCAGAGCAAAAGTGACATCATTGCCATCAACATTATCTAACACAATTTGTCCTGTGAGAAGGAATGCAAGAGAGAGAGATAGAGAGGCAGGGACGTAGGTGAAGGCAGTACACCAGATGCCTACTTCTGTTCTAGTTGAACTTTCCCTTTGTTGACTAAGGACCACCTGGCACCAGCTGCTCTGTGAGAAAGATCAGATGATCTAACTCTGGCTCTAGTGCAACTGGTTCCTTTTCATTTCCTTTTTTTAATTTCAGCATATGCTCTTGGCAAGATAGAGGTCTACTAAATCAGCATAGGCAAACTCAGCCTTCCAGATGTTTTGGGACTACAACTCCCATCATCCCTGACCACTGGTCCTGTTAGCTAGGGATGGTGGGAGTTGTAGTCCCAAAACATCTGGAGGGCCGAGTTTGCCTATGCCTGTACTAAATCATCACCAAATGGAAACTTGTCTCCAGAAGCTAAAAAAATGGAAACTTCTCTCCATCTCAAAATGGAAGTTTTTCCTCTTGAGGTTAGCCTTGGTGAGGGATTTTTATTGGGACTGCAATAGGAGGAGTGTTAAACCCATTCTCCACTCTGAATGCAGTGCTGCATTTATGGTGCCTACTGCCCCTGGACAGAAGAGATTTGTCACCCCTGTTCTAAAGAAAAACTATTTAGTCAGATGTAAGCCCCAATAAGCTAAGTAGGACTGATGCTCTATTGAGACTACAACTGTGTGAAATCCCATAAAATTTAATTTAAGGGTGTGTAGGTACGCCTAGGATTGCAGCCTTAAATATTAAGTGAACAAATTGATGAGGGATAGAGATAGATAAGATAGATATAAAGACAGATGATAGATCGATAGATGATAGATATGCTCACATGTGTATTTTTCCATGTAGAAGGGGTACATCTTGCTCACTGCCACTCTCTAGATTATGATTCTTATTTTAAGAATAATAATCCAGTCTCTCCTGCAATTGTGTAATCTGGAGATCAGGATTGTGGGAGCATGTAAGGAGGAACATAAATCAAAATTCCATTTGTCATGTGCCTAGGTACTGAAAACTAGAACTCAAATACTGTAGCTAAACTCAAGTAACCTATAAGCAGAAACTGGTGTTACCCTGTTGTTTTTTAAAGTCCTATTCTGCAAATTCCCAGAACCTGGGACAGAAAACTGCTAGAAGTTAAAGGCACTGAAATACTGGCTTCCCTGTTATTAATGAGGTGTTCCTGTGAAGAATGAAAGGAACCACCAACAGCCCTTTCATTAGTATGGGGGTGAACATATTACATTAATAAATTACGTTGCTGCATTATGCAGCTGCTGCATCGTCAGATTACAGCAGTATGCTTTACTGCAAACCCATTAACTCTAAATCCACTTGGGTTAGAGTGATGGTATGATCCAAAGTTAAACAGCCGACATATTATATAAGCCTGTGAATAATCAGTGACATGCTATTTAGATGGGATTATATGTTTAGATGCCTTATCAAAGTTACTGAACGGTTCCATTTCTGCAAATCACCCAGAATATGTCATCTTGTGAAAAATATTTTTATCCCCCCTCCCCCCAAAAAAACCCGTAACTCAGCATTAGCCATAAAAATACAAAATGTGTTTTACAGAACATCAGCTAGGAGGTATATGATTGCAGCAGGAAACATTTTATCAATGAAAACAGCTTTCTTCGTTGTAAATGAGATAGAAACCCTGAAGTGGGATGTCCAGATTATCATAACTACCACTAATTAGAAATTATTGTTCCATATTCAATCAGCCATTGCTTTTTAGTATTGGCCCTGGCCCTTCTGATGTTGAAACTATGACATCATTAGGGCCAAAAGGGGAGACTACGAAGGGAGGATGTAGATCTGAAGTGTCCCCTGACCAGCCCCCAAACTGGAGGCTGAATTTCATCAAATGAGTTGGCAAATATCAATGTCATTACAGTTGTACCTTGGAAGTTGAACGCAACCCGTTCCGGAAGTCCGTTCGACTTCCAAAACATTCGGAAAGCAAAGCACAGCTTCTGGTTGGCTGCGGGAAGCTCCTGCAGCCAATCAGAAGCCACAGAAGCCCCGTCAGACAGTCAGCTTCCAAAAATAGTTCACAAACCAGAACAGTCACTTCCGCATTTGTGGCGTTCGGAAACCAAAACATTCGAGAACTAAACTGTTCAAAAACCAAGGTATGACTGACTGTACTTTCCCTCCCATTGTTCCAGATAGGGGGAGATAGATGATAGAGAGATGATAGATGATAGATGATGATGATGATGATGAAGATAGATAGATAGATAGATAGATAGATAGATAGATAGATGATAGATAGATAGATAGATAGATAGATAGATAGATAGATAGATGATAGATAGATAGATAGATAGATAGATAGATAGATAGATGATAGATAGATGATAGATAGATATAGATAGATATAGATAGATAGACAGACAGACAGACAGATAGATAGATAGATAGATAGATGATAGATGATAGATAGATAGATAGATAGATAGATAGATAGATAGATAGATGATAGATAGATAGATGATAGATAGATAGATAGATAGATAGATAGATAGATAGATAGATGATGATAGATAGATAGATATAGATGATAGATAGATGATGATAGATAGATGATAGACAGACAGATAGATAGATAGATGATAGATGATAGATGATAGATGATAGATGATAGATGATAGATAGATAGATAGATGATAGATAGATAGAGATAGATATAGATAGATAGATGATAGATAGATAGATGATAGATAGATGATAGATAGATGATAGATAGATAGATAGATAGATAGATAGATAGATAGATAGATAGATAGATATAGATAGATAGATAGATGATAGATATAGATAGATGATAGATGATAGATGATAGATAGATGATGATAGATAGATAGATGATAGATAGATAGATAGATGATAGATAGATAGATGATAGATAGATAGATATAGATAGATAGATGATAGATGGTAGATGATAGATGATATAGATAGATAGATAGATAGATAGATAGATGATAGATAGATAGATGATAGATAGATGATAGATATAGATAGATAGACACAACACGCTTATACATTTAAAACAAAAGCAAAACTGAAAATGATGGATGATGAATGATGAATGATGCCTGTCCTTCCTTTTGCTCTGCCAGCAAGGGTAGACAACAATGGCAAAGCCTTGGTTATTCATGTTCTGATAGTCTGCAGATGAGGTTAATTCCACGTGTTATATGTGATGATGCCTTTGAAAACTTCTTAGAAATTTCAGGTAATCTAACATACAAGGCAATCACTGTACTTCTAACTGGAACCACATGAGAGGAACACATCATGCCAGTCTACACTACTAGCTGCTGGTTTACTTCTGAGCACAATTCAAACTGCTTTAAAGACCCTTATGGACTGAGACTCATCCTTCGGAAGGAGCTTCTGTACCTGTCCAGTGGGGATAAAATCATATTGAGGAGAAAGTTTTAAGAAGCCCCATTCTTCCCCCTCCCCATCACATGTAGGCATGGGCGAGAAGATCACTTTGGTCCACATTTTAATGTGAATCTACCCAGTTTACACTTTCTGAAGCAATACACAAACTGAAACAAAGTTGTTGTTCAAAATTTGCATTCCTCTGAATTTTGCAATCAAATAATGCTTTAAAAAATGGGAGTGTTGGGGAAGTGTATGCATTAGAAATGTAATACTTATGCAAGCAACACCTCCAACCAATAAAGGGTGGTGTTCCATGTCTTTGATTTAGATTCCTGCAAACGACAGATCTGTGCTGGTGGCATGTGTGGTTGATTTAGCTTTCATTTTCTACTAAAGTCCAGTCAAGTTATTGCAACACTTTTAGAAAAGTTCTTAATTGACCATCAATTCAAACAAATTTGATTGGGGTGGTGGCAGTGATAGGGGAGTAGGGACTAGTAACGTCAACAGGGGGAAATAAAATGAAAAGAATGAGACATCAGCACTGTTGTTAGGGGGCCAGGATGAAGGTGCTATGTGCTGGCCATGTGTGCATATTCCAAAGAACCCAAAAGACCCCCAATGGTATGTGCTACACAGAGTGTTTCCCCTCCAGATCTCAAAAACAGCAGCAGGTTGTTTATATAGAAAGAAAGGGTGTCCATACAGACCCATGTGAAACACAATTATGAATTGCTTATTTCCCGGGGTGGGTGGGTGGGTGTGTTATATGGTTTTATGGGTGTACTATTACTTATTTTTTTATATAGATTTACACTATGCCTTGAATGCAATAGCAGGCAAACGTTCCATACACACATTTAATATGCACTGGCTCTGTGTGGGTTGCAGTTGTTTACTAAAGATTTTCTGCCAATGTCTGGTTGGTTGGTTGGTTTCTTCCATGCATGATATAAATTTATTTCCAATGTGGAATGAGCCTTTTGTTCTCCATATGGATTTCCCGCATCACACACTTTAGAGGTCATGGTGGAAATCCTTAATATCTAAAGTGATTACAGTTTCTCCATTTTAGTGGTGCTCCCTCTTAAGTACTGATGCAACTAAGCCTTTTCATCCAGACACTTCAATATCTCCAAGAGATAATGGTGATGATGAAGTTAATATATTTATTTTCACCCCACCTTTTTGCCTGATGGAACTCAAGGCAACTTACAGATAGAAATAAGAACTGTGTGATCCATCTGTATGACTCTCCAAGTGGAGTGACACTCAAGCTATTACAGACAGGGGCAAACGGAGTATGTAGTCCCTTCTCTTCTTCTTTAATAAGTAGAGGGAAAGCTATTAAGGAGTTAAAAATGAACTAACTTTCTCTGTTAGTCTATCACTACAAAATCACTGCTATAATAGTTCAGTCTTCCTGGAATTACTTGTTAATTAGGCTTAATTATACCATCAAACAATTACTCAAAATTTGACCTTTTCTAATAAAAGTCAGGCAACAAATCTGTGGGTGAGGCACAGAAACGGTGCTATAAACATCCAGGAGAACAATAATCATATTTTCCTTGGTGATTTTTTTCTCTCTTTTTTTAAGCACCGTGATTAACATTCAGCTAATCCACTCTTTTTTTCTGAATTACGTTTAATCAAGTTCTGAAGATACCACCATGCCTAAGTCTTTCCCCCAACTACTACAGAATTGAATGTGACAACTAAAAACATGGAATAAATAAACTGTGAAGTGCCCGGGTATAATCCTGATCCAGCTCATGACTGCTGAATTCCACAGATCTCGGATAACACTCTGAACAAGAAGTTCTGCAGCAAGGGAGCCATCGCTCCAAAGACCTGCTCTTCCGAAAGACTATCCACTGTTATCCATCATTCCACTCCCCACAAATGACATGACATAGTGTTGCTCTGACAGACACTTCAATGGTGGTGGTGGCCACCAGTGGCTGGAAGCGATAAGTTTCCTCCCACTCCCCTGAAATACCCTCTCCCACTTTTATGAATGGGTATGGGAAAATGCAATGAAGAATTTTGGGTTGATCCCACTGTGACCCTCACATTCATTCTTCCACTCCTCCCAGTTGCCCGCTCAGATTGTTAGAGTGTCAGATCGAAGACAATAAGCACCTCAGGGCAGGACTTGTTTTCTTGATACTATTACTTAAAACACCACTGATGACATTTCATGACCATCATCATATCAGAGCAGGGGTAGGCAACCTAAGGCCCGGGGGCCGAATGCAGCCCAATCGTCTCCTAAATCCAGCCCGCGAACGGTCTGGGAATCAGCATGTTTTTACATGAGCAGAATGTGTCTTTTTATTTAAAATGCATCTCTGGGTTATTTGTGGGGCACAGAAATTTGTTCAATATTTTTTTTCAAAATATAGTCTGGCCCACCACATGGTCTGAGGGACGATGGACTGGCCCACAGCTGAAAAAGGTTGCTGACCCATGTATTAGAGCATTGTAACATTGGACTATGGCAAGGGAGACACCGGTCTAAATTCTCATGAAACTTATTGGATGATCTTAGCTCAGTTATTCTCTTCCAGCCTAAAATATCCCACAGGGTTGTTGAAGAAGAAGAGGAAGAAGAGTTTGGATTTGATATCCCACTTTATCACTACCCGAAGGAGTCTCAAAGCGGCTAACAATCTCCCTTCCCTTCCTCCCCCACAACAAACACTCTGTGAGGTGAGTGGGGCTGAGAGACTTCAGAGAAGTGTGACTGGCCCAAGGTCACCCAGCAGCTGCATGTGGAGGAGCGGAGACGCGAACCCGGTTCCCCAGATTACGAGTCCACCGCTCTTAACCACTACACCACACTGGCTTGAAAGGTGGAAGGGCCAGAGTGTGGCACACTGAGCTCCATAGCAAGGACAGGTCCTAAATCAGTAAATGCTAGTGCACCTCTTATGTGTGTACCTCTTTTTTTATGGGTGCCACTGATAGTGTGATATACTGTTCTTGGATCCTCCCCTGTAAGCAAATCTCTGGAGTGGGGGGTGGGGGTATCTTGCTGGAATACAAAAATTCCATTATAATACAGTCATACCTCAGGATGAATACGCTTCGGGTTAGGCAAATTTGGGTTGTGCTTCGCAGCAACCTGGAAGTAATGGAGCATGTTACTTCCGGGTTTCACCATGCACACATGCGCAGACCGTCAAAATGACGTCACACGCATGCACAGAAGCGCCGAAATGTGACCTGCACATGCACAGACGCGCGGACATGGGTTACGTTCGCTTCGGGATGCGAACAGGGCTCTAGAATGGATGCCGTTCGCATCCCGAGGTACCACTGTACACCTGAACATTCTGTTCAGTTTATTACTTGCTATTAGCAAAAACAAAACACTGAAATAAAATCTGAAGGAAAAGCACACACCTCAGTTCCTCGTTTCAAATTCAGCTTCTCATTACATGACTAAAACACAAGCACAATTATTTTTTTTACTAGGGTTCTTTGGGCACTGAAATTCATGACTTTTAACATCTGACATTATAATGATTCCTCTATGAGGATATGCTGTGTATCACTTAGATACTGATAGAGAGAAAGGATGTGAAATGCTGTATAATGAATGGCAAAGACTTGAATTGTAAATTGAAAATATGGCAGATTAAAAAAATTGTGAATTTTTCACTACCAACAGGGTAGCCATTAAAAACTCTGGCTAAACACAATAACATGAAAGGACCTATCCTCCCTTTCCTTCGACCTCACCCCAAGCCCAAGCCCAGCCTCCAGTCTCCAACTCCGGCAATTTATCCACATCCATTCCGCTTAGAAGTCACTTTGGCAAGTAATCTGTATATAAATTAATTGATTGATTGATTATAATCCCACAGAGTGATGGGAAGGCAATTTCCACCCCCAAAAACAAGCCTGAAACCCACATGAAATAGATCAAGAAAATTTGTCTCATCCAAAAGTATCTAGAGCTGGCAGATAACCACTTACTCAAGGACCTCTACATTTGGCCACTGGCCAATAATTGTTCATATCATTGAGTCAAAGTCAGGTTTCTTCAGGTGCAGTTTCTATCATGGCTTCCTTTAAGGGAGTTAAGACCACAAGCTCTCTCAGTACCATATTTACCTCCTCCTGGACCCAGGTAGCTGCTTCCTCCATGCAAAATGTGATAAGCGAAGAGAGGCAAGAAGCAAGCAAACAGGTGGTTGGCTGGACCTGGCCCAGTATTTTGTCTCACAGACCTTAAGGGTTTAAAGTTGAAAAATCATTCACAAAATAGGATCAGAAGATGCCGCAACTGACTGATCCATGTCAACAATTTTTTTCCCAAGCCATGGCAGCTGCAAGCAATTTTATCCTCAAAGTGCCTAGCAAACATCTTGCGATATACTGTGGCGGATTATTTACATCTCCCACCAAGGCCACAAACCACATGGAAAAACTGTTGGAAGGCCCTGCAAAGTTGCAATGTTGGTGGTGAATTATTATTATTGTTATTGTTAATTCATTTTTCCCCAAGTGGCTTCTAAGTGGTTTACAAGCATAAAATTGATTATTAAAAAAATGTAGCCGCACATAATTAAAAAACACAATAAAACAATTTCTTTGTCAAAATAAACATCCGGATCATCTGCATCAAGACAAGGGTGGTAGTGGAAACCAGCAGCGCCTCCTATTTACCAAGGGGCCACTGTAGAGGTGGCATTGGGGTAGGACTGCCAAGGAGGAGATCAATCTAGCCCCAAGGAAGTCACCACAGCTGCAGTGGAAGGTGATGCATTCCTTGGAGGATGGATCTGCTGCTCCTGTGGATCCTGCCACCTGAGGCAGTCGCTTCACCTTGCTTCATGGGTGGGCCAGCCCTGAACTCCAAGGCACATTCACCAAAGACACCACAAGCAGGGCCTCTCCTATGGTGACATCTCTGGGCCTGCAGCCTGGCCAAACTGCAAGCCCAGTACCAGCTCTGCATGTTTCTCCGACAATTGGTTTATCATATCTGAACTGCCTCTGTCGATCATGCTCAGATCCTGTGCAGGTTTTGGAAACCACTGAATGGCCTTGGTATCGGCCAACACATGCCTTCTTTTCCTGATGTCCGTAGCCATTCGCTGAACATCAAAGGGTCAAATTCAAAGGGACTTTTTGTTTGTTTTCCTTTCCCGTACAGCTTTCTTCTCCCGTGTGATTATGAAAGAGGCTGGCACAACACGTGTGACTCCTACGCGAGGCGTCCTCAGCGAGCGGGGCTGCTAGGGGAAGATTTAGGAGCAAAAGCACACGTGCGCACACACAAATGGTTAAAATTCTGCAGGTTCTGTTTTGTGAATTGAGGAAGGAGAAGCCAGTGTACCGAATGCAACAACAAGGGCTCTAAGCTGACATCAAAGCAAAATCGGGGAAGGGGGGAAACGGCTGAAATGACAGCAGCAGCTGCAGCAGCTGCCTCTAAATTAGGCTGTGTTTCAAAGTCTACACTCAACTGCTAAGCAGTATAAAGACCCAGGAGGAAGGCTGCCCAAGAAAAAGAGTTTGCTTTCCAGCCTAACACATCAAAGTAACACATGCTAAGAAGAGCAATAAATGCATATGGCATACAGTCACTTGCTGCCTAATTGCATTGGGCTTATGAAGCCCAGAGAGAAAAAAAGAAGGGAGGGGGGATACCTTCCACTGATTCCTAGTTTTCTAGAGGATTTGAGTCCCCCCACCCCATGCAAAATGCTGACACAAATTGGGAGCAGATTAGATTCTGCCATTGCAAGGCAGCATCCCATAATTTCAAAAGATGGAGATTTCCACCTCCCCCACCCCCCACCCTGACAGTAGGACACCTGTGAAATACAAAGTTCATAATTATAGGCTATAAAAACCAGCAGATCATGCAGCTGGAAAAAATATTATTACAATTTAGGAAAGGCTTGATCTTCAACATTCAGATAGAGCTCCTTTTCTGAAATATTTTTTTTTTAAAAAAAATGGACAGCTTTGGTGTTATCCAGTGTGAAAAGACTGTCGCTATCTATTTAATTCAATACCTGCCTAATGATATTTGTTTTCATTAGAAATCAGAAGTGATTAATTAGCACTAGGAGTTTTAAAGGCAGAATTTATTTCTGGCCTTGTGACCCTTTTTTGTTATTGTGCTTGTAACACATTCAACGTGATGTGCAAAGGAAAACACATCAAATCATTTGAATGGTGAGGACAGAAAAGTTTGTCTCTTTTTATTCCTTATATTGTACACACAGTCCTGACTATACCTTTCCCCCCCCAAAAAAAAAAACTACATTAATCATGTGTGAACTATGTTAATTTACAGTTGCTTGAGAAGATGTTAATTGTTATTCCTGTAAGGCTGCTAATTAATGAGAATGCTGCTTTCAAGCATTTTAGCAACAAGCATCAAATGTATGAAACAAAGTCTTCAAGGAAGATCTGTAACACCGACAGAATCTACCAGCCTGTTTGTTTAGCTTTAAATGAAGACTTGAATGAACAGAGTGTTAAAGTTGCAAAGAAGCAAACATTCATCTATAATGCACTCTGGTAACTTATGCATTAGGAGAAACAATTCCAGCAGAAATGATGCACTGTGCCTGCCACAATGACAATATTACACATGAAATAATATTGGTTTTTATGCTTATGGATTCCTATCAGTTTAAATGAATCCATTCAAGGGCATCAGCATCAAATATAGAGTGTGTTCCAGCATAGTTCTCATCATGAAAACGACCAGAAATAGTCAAAAACAAAAACAAGACGTATAATGCTTTCAAAAAAGGGGGGAAAGGCAAATGAAAATTGTTAATAGATTGCTTTCAATGATGTGTTTCCGAGTACTGGCTTTTAGATCAGAAAATGAAATATGCTAGAAAATATTACCTTGTTTCCCCTTTATAGATGAAAGATGTCATCATGCCCATCTAACAGTTTGCTAGGGGAACAGGCACTCCAATGTGAAATCTGGGCATAACAGGAGCTCTGCATGAGCACAGCAGAGCAAATATGGGGCTCTGAATAGGGTGAAAAGAGACGGAAGTTTTAAAAATGGCAACTTTTACAACCAGTGTGTATACAATCATTTGAGCCTGGGTTGCCCTGCCAAATAGTAAGGAGAATTTCACCAGACTTCTGATTCCCCAGACTTTGGGACAGGGTGTGAACGATTTCTCGCCACTTGGCAAGGTTGCTGCAGGCACCACAAGTACACTGTGGTAAGTTCTGACTTGGTAAATGACTGTACGCTATGTTACTCTAGGAACTGAAGTCCGGTAATTAGATTTTAAGAAAACAGCACTTGCATAATTGTCTGTTTGCTTTGGCTTCCATCCCTTCCCGACTCTAGGAATCGGAACAGTTTATATATAAATATAGACAATGTACACAAACAAAAAATCAGACTAAACAGAACATTTGCAGCAACATCACTGCCAATTAAAAGTTTGACCATGAGAACCTAATATAATTGCCAGTTGTATCTGAATCAGAGTTGGAAGGGAGAGCTAGTCCTACAAAGCTTTTTAAACAAGGCTAGGCTTATCTGCTAACTGGCCATCACAGGTAGCAATTTTCTGCCCTCCGTTGCCTCGGCTCAGATGAGTTCAAATTGTGAGCAAATTTTGGCTTTTTTTGCTTCATGTGCAAAAACGCCTGAGTTCCAGCCACTGTCATTTCTATGCTATATGGACTTGGCTACTAATTGAGAGGACGCTCTCAAAAGACTTTTAAAAGATCACCACAACATGTAAGTGAAGCATTGTTTACAAGATGACCTGGATTGTCGCCAGATTCTGCACACAGTTCTGTAGGCGCAGACCATCCCCTGATTCAATCTAGTTTGTTAAGAAAATTCCCAAACTCGGATCCACGGGCAACTCTGGGTCATTTCTATAAGGTAGTCTATCTTAAAGTTTTTATGTGTTTATATGCCTATCACATTTTTAAACTTAAAATCCATTGTTGTATATTGTTTTAAATGCTTCTTTTGCTATTGGGATTGTAGTTCCATTTGTGTTTTACAAGCTGGTCTCTGACCGTAATAAATTTCATGTTCATGAAGCATTGTTTAAAGGAATGGGAGCCAGTGCCCGGATGCTGAGGTCTGGAGCCGAGGGCCTTCTGGCGGTTCCCTCATTACAAGAAGCAAAGCTACAGGGAACCAGGCAGAGGGCCTTCTCGGTAGTGGCGCCCGCCCTGTGGAATGCCCTCCCATCAGATGTCAAAGCGATAAATAACTACCTGACATTCAGAAGACATCTTAAGGCAGCCCTGTTCAGGGAAGTTTTTAATGTATGATATTTTAGTGTATTTTTGGTTTCTATGGAAGCCGCCCAGAGTGGCTGGGGAAACCCAGCCAGATGGGCGGGGTACAAATAAATTATTATTATCATTATTATTATTAGTAGTAGTAGTAGTAGTAGTAGTAGTAGTAGTAGCAGTGACATACTTGCCAATACGCTGCTTGATTCCAGTTTCCATCGGTGCCAGCATGGCCAGTGATCAGGGATGATGGGAGTTGTAGCATCTAGAGAGCATTGTGTTGGCTACCAGTGCTTTAAGATATATTCAGGCAAAGGATGCTTCAAAAATGGGGATTCCGTAAGTCCCTACACCCCTCCTAAACCTGATCCAGAGCAGAGCAGATTTAGGAGAATGCAAGAGGATGAGAAATTGTTAAAATCTGCCTCCTTCTCATCTCATTTCATTTTCATTGAATTTATATACCTCCCTATACCCAGAGGTCTCAGGGCAGTTTACAAAAACAAATAAATCACAATATATAAAATCAAAATAAAAACAATAATCCAATCACACGCCCCCCCCCCCCCGAAGAGCCACATTTTAAAGGGTATATGATTTTGATCAGGTCAGCCTAGTTAAAAAGGAACATTTTCGCCTGGCGCCTAAAGGTGTATCATTCATTCATTTCATTTATTGAATTTATATACCACCCTATACCCGGAGGTGTCAGGGCGGTTTACACACACAAAAATCACAATATAAAATTAAAAATAAAAACAATAATCCAAACCTTCTCTCTTTCCACTGATGGAAGCCTCATCATCAGCTGAGCAACATCGTTGGATACAACTCAGCCTAGTCTTCAAACACAGCCTGCATATTCATATCCTCAAATAGTTATGTTTCAGTGGTTCTAAGAACTGGTTTGCTACCCTAAATAATGCAGGGAAAGTGGAATGCAGGACACAGCAACCTCTGGAGCAAAAATAAAGAAACAGAATGAGTTGTGTCAGCTCATCCCATCATATCACAGCTTGATGTAGTGCAGGGATGGATATTCACATGTGTACAGAAGTGGATTGCTACAAAGCACATGCGAATTTGAAGCTAGGAGACACTCGTTCCTATGAAGTCAATACGAATTATCTCTCCCTGGCACTCCTTCACGGTTTTTGCTTGGTTTAGCTTTCATTTCCCCCCAAACGTATTTAAAACTTTTAGTATTGTTTATGCCCACATGAATGCTTGAATATATATTGGTTTTATTTAAATAAGTTAGTGAGGGGTCAGTTAGCTTAGAACAGCAACCTGTTGGGGGGGGATCAAATTAAACAGCAAAACAGTTGCTTGGGAGTTTTGGTCAGAAAAATTAACATTTTAAGGACAACTCTGGATAAAGTCCATTAGGACAAACGGCCGATTGATGTAATTCCCAACCTTCTGCCTCTTCATCCCACACGTAAAACTTTGTGCCTTATTTCACATTGTCCTGTATCTGGAATACCTCCTCTATCTATCTGTCCAAACAATTTCTCTTCCTACTGAACAGTACTCAAAGTGTTGATATTCCTGCACCAAATCTTTCCCTTCCTCTCTTCACTTTTGCCCTGTCCATGTTGCTTGTGTCCTGCACCTTATTTCTTAGAAATTTCATTCATTACATAAAATTATCTGATTTCATTCCTTAGCCTTCTGGGTCGAGCCATGCTAACTCTGCGCCCAATACAGTGCCTAGCACACTGCTGCTTCTGAATAAATGTTTAATGAGAAAAGGAAGGAAAGAGGATGCTTCATAGGAAAGATATTCTAAAATAGTGTGGAGGTCAGATTTTTAGCTGATACGACTCAGCAGAATCCCAATAGCTTCCATACAGTTAGAATGATTTAAGCTAAATCATCAAGCCCACACACAGTACTAGAGCTGATATTACCTAAATGCCTACAGCTCCATAAAATTAAAACTGTATTATTATACTAATGTAATAACATGAATAAAAAATGAATCTGATCTAATGAACGCATGGTTAAAAAAAAAGTATTAATCTATTTGTTGCTTGTACTGCCTTCTTTTCAAGTTTTCAAGTTCAGAAAATAAAACAATTTGGGTTCCATGCTGTTTTACAGTAAGTTTCAGCCCTCTGAGATTTTCACTAACAACTTATAAATGTCCTGAACCCAGAAATTTGCAACAGGAGTTCTTGTGCTTCCTTAACCATTCCAAGGCCTAACATCACCAGTGTAATTAAGTTTGGTTTTCTTCATTTTTCCCCTGCTGTTAGAAATAAAATGTGTTGTTCAGCTTTCCAATATACAACGAAAACTATATGAATACTAATCTATTTTAACCTCGGTGGAATAGTGAGGGGAAAAGATTGACTTTGATTTTATTAATTGTTTTCTCAAATAAAACAGTTAATGAAGAAGCTGAAGATGCTGCCTTTCGCATTTGTACCAAGAATTTCAAATAAAAATCCCATTTTCATTACCGAAGAAAAGAATAGCAATTGATTCTGCCAGTGTTTAATTGAAGCGCCTACTGTGTGTCAAAATATTAATTTTTTTTTAATCTTATCATTAGAAAAGAAGGGAAAGCAAGGAAAATGGGAAAATTCATCCCCTTCTCCTACTGGATTCACTAAAGTTCTTCTCAACTGTACTTCTTGTCATGGTCAGCATTATGTGCTACGAAACTGATAAGATAAATCCATGCGTGATCTCTTCACCTGTGGTCAATACTAGCATCAATGAAGCTCCACCAAAGCCTAATTTTAAA
Organism: Podarcis melisellensis; assembly: GCF_964234715.1. Lineage (NCBI taxonomy): Eukaryota > Metazoa > Chordata > Lepidosauria > Squamata > Lacertidae > Podarcis > Podarcis melisellensis. Next base: position 25,900,662 of record NC_138537.1, on the reverse strand, counting down.
CTAACTCCATGGTACAGCACTTGATCTGCATGGAGGAGGTCCCAGCTGCAATCATCACCACGTCTCCTCGGAACATCCTCTGTCTAAACCCTAGAGAGCCTCTTCCAGTCAGCGTAGCCAATACTGGGCTAGAATGGTCTGACTCAGCTTCTTATGTTTCTATGATTCACTTTTGGAGCCTTCTTCAAGGTAGCAAGAATTATGAAATCAATGTTAGAACTGCCAGACCCCCCAGGATTTGACATTATGTGCAGGGCTGGATTTGATGAGGCCCTAAGCTACGGAAGGTAATGGGGCCCTTTATATGTCCACCTGTACTTTGTCAACAACAAATTGTCACTGTTTTTTGTGTTGAATATATGCTCTATGGTAATTTATAGCATATTTGCACATAACAATAGATCTATTTTATCAAAGTAATTGTTGAATTGAAATACAATTAAGAAGTATATTAATAGTGAAATACAATTAAGAAGTATATTAATAGTGAAATAATTATTAAGCATTAATTTAAATTTTTGGAAATGTACATCCAGGTGTTTTTTCCTTTAATTTTTGGGGGGCCCTAAGAGAGTAGGGCCCTAAGCTATAGCTTGTTTAGCTTATATGTAAATCCAGCACTGTACATGTCCTTAAGTGGACATTTGTAAAGAAACCGGAGGCTTTTCTCTTGGGCATGGTCGGCCAATTGGTACCAAAGAAAGATAGGACATTCTTTATGTATGCAACTACAGCAGCAAGAATCCTGTTGGCAAAGTATTGGAAGATGCAAGAACTACCTACTCTGGAAGAATGGCAGACGAAGGTGATTGAATATATGGGACTGGCAGAGATGACCGGCAGAATCCGTGACCAGAGGAAAGAGACAGTGGAGGAGGATTGGAGAAAATTTAAAATATATCTTAAAAATTATTGTAAAATCGTGGACTGATAAGATGCTAAGGGGAAAGAAATAAAGAATTACAGCTGTAAATGTTAATCTTAAGTAAATCTAAAAGAGACTTGATTAAAAAATTGACTGAAGGGTTGTTAAAAAAGAAAATGGTAAAATAAGGATGCGGTGAAAGGGAGGTATGGGGAAGTCAAATTCTGTTGTATGTTTTTGATATATGTGTTTTGTTCTGTATTGTCTTTTGTATGTTAAGAAAACTAATAAAAATTATTATAAAAAAATAATAATAATAAAAGACATCTGAAGGCAGCCCTGTTCAGCGAAGTTTTTAATATTTAACGCTGTATTGTTTTTAATACTTGATTCGGAGCCGCCCAGAGTGGCTGGGGAGACTCAGCCAGATGGGCGGGGTATAAATAATATATTATTATTATTATTATTATTATTATTAATAATAATAATAATAATAATAAATTTGGGCTCATACACTGGCATACGGTTCTTTCCTGCCAACTAAAATTAAAAAACAAAACAGTATATTGATCAAAAAGCCACAATTCCAAAACACAACAATCTACTGCAGTGTGAAAGGAACACTGGAAAGTGGGGCAGTACCGCTAGCACTGTAATTAGTAAAATTAACACAATAAGTCCCACGTCTAAATGCAACCTAGGATTGATTTCTTGTTCTCCATATTAATATATCGAAACTTACAGCACAATCCTAAGCATGCCTACTCAGACATATGTGTCATTGAGTTCAATGAAGCTTATTCAGAAGTATGAGTCTGTAGGATTACAGCCTAAGGGTAGCTTTGGGTAGCATATCTAATTATAATGACCGTTGGCGATAGGTAACTTCAAAGCAGCACAGAAGTTATGTGTAACACTCCCTTCAATGGGCAAAAAGACCTGTTCATTTTTCTTCAGCAAACAAATTCAACCATCACAAATGGAGAGAAAATGACAGTTTCTGTTGGCATGCAGCATTTCAATAAAATGCTGTATGAATACCATGGACGCAACCAGGGTTGGGGGGCAAGAAGGCAGCTGCCCCTCCCCCAAATCAAGTAAGTAAATAAAAATATTTAACTAACTGACCAACTGTGTTGCAGATAACTCGGTTCTGGCCTCCCCCCTAACTTAAAGTCTGCTCTCCCCCCCAAAAAAAATCCTGGATGTTTTTAGATGGCATCCACATAATATCAGAGGAGCCATCATCTGGATTTCAAGTGACAGAGATTTTAAAAGCTGTGGTGCCACCATAGAAAAGATACCTGATATACAACTCCTAGTAGTGTGGTCTTAAGAAGGGTCTCCACTGCCAAGCTTAATTCCCAGGCAGGACTACATAGAAATAGGCACTCCTTCAACTGTTTAGGTCCCAAGTCACTCAGGGTCACCTGTAAAACCTGCAGTTGTCACTCTATCCAATACAGTAAGTTGGCTGGCTCAGTAAGAAAGTTGACTTGAGAACCTAAGTTGCAGAGGATAAAGGGTTGTTTTAGGGGAGCCAGCCAAGGATAAGAAAGATGTTCACAGTGGCAGAAGTAAAGTTCACAGAAGGGAAAGAGCACTTCCAAGTGGTGGCCATTTCCAGGTGGGTTTCAATTACATACCTGCAAATTCAGGTTGCACAGTCATGGTTGATTGGGAAGTCTTGTGCAACAAACCCACTTCCCCAAAAGATTGTATAATGAGGAATGTGCTGGGGAAACATGTGCTTTGGTATGATGACATCTAACCCCCCTGCAAATTCATCTGAACAAATGGTGATGAAATAGCCAACATCTTCTGATCTCCCCACAAACAAAACAGGATGAATGCTCAATAAACAGGTTGTCTGGGAACACCCTGAGTGTGCTGTTCCACTCCCCCTACTTCCCTTTCAAAGGCTACAGTGTTTACCATAATGAGAGGGTAGGGAAAGCCAAGGTGAAGGTCTGTTGTTGAAAAGTAGGGTGTAAATATATCTAAATCAACTAAACAATTAATTGTAAAAAGAGGTAATGAAGCTACTTGGAGAAGCAGCTCTTCACCGTGCCCTGGGCACAGGTGGTGTTTTAAGGAAACAGTTTGTTGGGTCTGACTTTTGGTTTACCGAAGACTTCTCCTCATACAAAGAAATGATCCTCCAAATCATTGCAATAATTCTATCTTATCATCAATAATAATGTGGCATGATAGCAAAAGGCAAAATATGTATATAATCTGAAGGGAAATCAAAGTCTAATACAGCACCGTGGAAAGAATAAACACTGGCCTTTCTAATGTCTTACTAATAGATTTAGAGACGTACTTGTTTGTGTGGTAGCATTTATTGTAAAAGGGATGCGGGTGGCGCAGTGGGTTAAACCACAGAGCCTAGTACTTGCTGATCAGAAGGTTGGCAGTTCGAATCCCCGCAACGGGGTGAGCTCCCGTTGCTCGGTCCCTGCTCCTGCCAACCTAGCAGTTCCAAGCACGCCAAAAAAAGTACAAGTAGATAAATAGGTACCGCTCCGTCGGGAAGGTAAACGACGTTTCCGTGCGCTGCTCTGTTTCGCCAGAAGCGGCTTAGTCATGCTGGCCACATGACCTGGAAGCTGTACACCGGCTCCCTCAGCCAATAAAGTGAGATGAGCGCCGCAACCCCAGAGTCGGCCACGACTGGACCTAACAGTCAGGGGTCCCTTTACCTTTACCTTTATTTATTGTAAAAGAAATATGTGGACCTTAAAAACAAGCATTTAAGAGCCAGCCCAGTCAGTGGGCTGGACTAGGACTAGGGAGAAAGTTCGGATCCCCATATAACTGTAAGCGTTACAGTGTAAAGCATTCTGTGTGGCCTCGAGCAGTCACTATTTCTCAGCTTAACATACCTTACGGGCTTGTTGTGGTAATATAGTAGAGAGGAACAGCTGTGAATGCAACTCTGAGATCCATGGAAGAACAATGAAGTACAAATACATATTTTATTGTACTTAAATGCATGTGTCTTCATAAATTACAGTCCACTTCACAGGTGCTGAAGTATAACAACGGCAAGCAGAAAAGGAACACTGTTTACATCTGAAAAAGAATCGCCTCAATACAATCTTCATTTTTCAGTAACACGCCTTTCCCTACCCCTTCTGTCAACGGTGGGGGTTTTTGTGAGAGAGGAATCCATAGCCTCTGCTAAGTCTTTGATTCACACAACTGATTTGTTGTTCCACCACATAATGTTCTATCTATCAACTCAAAATATTTTTTGTTGAAGACAGCAACTTCCAGGTCTTTGATGAAATGTCTAAGAAGTTTTACAAACTTAGCCATAACTTTGGACTCAGCCACACAGCTGCAAATAAACCATTTAAAATGTGTTACAAAGTGCAGTATACAAATGTGACACTAGATGTCAACAGTGAGCTATGCAAAATTCAATGTATTTTTCAAAACGTTTTTTAAAAAGCATTTTCATAGCATTTTTTAAAATATGTGTAGATTCCACCTTTGTTGGTTTTCCTCTTCCAGCTCATCGCTTGGCTGCAGTTTAGGAACCTTACAGTATATTGCAAATGATGGCTGGTGGAAATGAGGTGGACGCAGAAATAAATTACTCTCCTGAATAAGGTGACATTTTAGCTGTCATCTGTGTAAAATAACCCGGATATCCAGGAAACTGATGGATTACACGGAACAGGAAAGGGATCACGCAGAAAGGAAAGGCAGGCAGAAACAAAAGAAGGCTGAGAAACAACAAAAACGAAAGAAGTACCAGCAGCTGCACATATCTGCTTCAAGTAGGAGACTGTATCGAACCAGCCCTGATTCTCCATCAGACCTCGGTTTTCCATCCTAGGAAAATATGGGCTTAACCTTTAATTTCCCTCTAAATAAATGTTAACAGCATTTGCTCAAATTCCCCCTTGATATGGCTCTGTCTCCTTTCTTCCCTGTTGTCTCCCTGCTGTTTCTTTCCACATCCAACACCAAAATTTAGATAGTATCCCCTCTACCTACCATACACCCCAGTAGTGTCAGAAAGATATGTTATGCTTGAACAGAAATAAAAAATATTTTCTTTTCTCTGTGGATAATATTTCAGACACACAGTGAATGAAATATGCTCTGCAAACATTGGACCCACACAAGATGCTACTATTCTTTATGGGGTCCCCATCCAACCCCCACCTGTTTTGCCATCCCAAAATTTATTGGTGTTTCATGCATATTTTTCTCCCAGTTGCTTTATGCTGCCATTAGAGGGCAGAAAAGAGTAAGTGTGTAGGCAGAAAATGCACATCCAAACCTATAATCTGCAAAGAAAAGAAGCGATGAGATTCAGATAACAAAAAGAGAGAGAGAGAGAGGAAAGGACATTGTTTTAAATGAGTCATCAGAGATAATGTGCTGAACTACGAATAATGAATCTTGCAAACTAAAACATTTCACATCTCAGTACAGCTGCCATCTTTTGGAAGGAATATGAGAAGTTTGCTGCTGGCATTGGCAAAACAACACTAGGTCAATAACTCCTTTATCTAACAGCAGCAAAAAGAGACAAAAAAAATTCTATGATACTCTTGTTATAAGAGAAAATAGATGTCAATTTTTACCTTTGTATGCATAATCTATTTGTTTAATTGCATTAGGAATGTGAAATCTGAAAAGGCAGGTCTCCATTGTAGTCATAGAAAAAAGGTTGCTGCTTTGTTTTTTTAATGTGTTGGGGGGTTTTTTGCACTGAGAGGTTAAAACATAAAGATCATTCTGAAAACGACAATTGATGCAGTTCACAGAATGTTTATATACCTGGCATCTCTTGTACTTCCTGAAAGGGCAAAGGAATAAAGATTGGGTTAGCATAGCCAGTTTATTGGGGGGGTGGGAGATGATACCAGAAGTAAAATGTGTACCAGATTCAAAGGCTTTCTCTTGGATATAGCTAGCACTGAATTGCCCCCCGAAAGTGCATTTTAAGAACTGTTGTTTTGATTAGGGTAAGGAAAAGGTAAATCTAGATTAAATAGGGAGAAATAAACACTGTCATTTTGAAACTGATGCCAAGGTGTGGACTCTGCCAGAAAAAAGACCCAACAACCTTGCATGCAGGAGAAGCACCATGGACCGATAACACAGTAAGAACCCGTCTGGTAGAGGGATCTTTTGTTTTGATGGACAGCTCTAGCATTTAAACACCGGGAATTATTTCTGAGACCATACCAATCGCGGTGATTTGAAGGAAGGAAGTTGAAGCAAATTAACAGAGGTTTTTTTCCCCATATGGGTCATCCTTCTCCTTTGGGTTTTGGCTCTGAAAGCAGAATTTAAGAGGCAGACTATTGGAATGGCCCGCTTCTTTCCCAATTGTCCCAAACAATTACAATTATATCTCACATTCTCTTTTATCTTGACAGAGGACATTTTCAGAAAAGGGGGAAGGGAGGCAAGGCTGAAGGAGAGAACTTTCCCAGGTAGTTTTTATATATTTATATAATTAAGGTAACATTACCTTGTGCAATACGCAGTAAGCCCCTTGACCTATTTGTTTAATGTTTGGTAGGTTCCTTACCCAGGGGCATTTCCTTTATGTCCCCAGTTTTAAAACTGACTGTCCACACACACAAACACAAACAGGAAGAAATGTGATGTCTATCTTGCAACCCAAAAAAGATCCCCCAGTGAACTTCATGGCTGAGTTGGGAATTTGAACCCTGGTCTCCTACATCCAAGTTCAACACACCAACAACTAAAATCAGAAATGTCAGGTCATACATTTTTTGAAAAATCATAGAATGAAGCTTATTAGTAAATATGCATATTCGGAAGGTCCAAAAGAAGTAAAATGAAACAGCTTCCTATTCATGAAGTCTTTCAAAAGGAAAGGTCTTCATAGAGTGTTCCCTTGCCATCAAAGAGGGCGCAAGGAGGGCCTCCCTAGAAAAGGAATTACAAAGCCAGTGCAAAAACCTTTATCTTTACCTTTTCCTTCTCCTTTTTACCCAATAGTTGAGTAAATGGTCGTTCCAAAAATGTCAACAAATAAGCCTCTTAAATAATCAGTTTGCACCTGGGAGAAAACAGCTGTTCCTATTTATCAGGGACAGTTCCTGTTTTCAGGTTCCTTTCACTGGAAAATGACTGCCTCTATATTTTTATTTATTTTTTTGAATTGTGGAAAATGCCTCATTAAAATTTCATCAGTGCAATTTTCTAGCATTATCATTCTTGAGGTCTGGTACCCTAGCAACAATATATTCTGGCACAGTTTTATTTTTGAGTGTATTTTTTATAAAATAACGGGGATAGGGGTGGGGTGGAACTTGCAAAGAGATATGTGATGTGAGCATAGAAGTGTTAAACGCATGCCCCTATTTCCACTGGTAAACTGGTTTTCTATTATTATTTATAGTTAGCACAATTTACATACCACTTGATTGCAGCAAAACCTCCAAGCATGTCCTGTTTCCCACTTGCTGACGCAGAATTCAGACTCATGGCTCAGGTGGTGTGATTAAAATCTTTCCACAGCAGGAGGGGGAGACATCAGTGTCTCTTCACCAGCCTGACTCATCTCTGCCTCCCCCTCGCCAGATTCAGCTTCTGATTCTTCACTCCTCTCTGCCACAGACTCTCCCAGCTCACTGAGCCCAGTTACCCCTTCAGCTTCTCTCTAACCACTCACCGTCATCCCACCACCATTCCCTGGGCTCTGAGCCTTCTCCCCTTAGTGGTTCCTGAGCTGTTTCCTACCACCATTCCTCTGCATCCAACCTGTCAATCAGCAATGCAGCCATGATATCGGGTGCTACTTGTTTTTCCATGAGAAAAAAAATATGTTTAGGGATCTTTCCCATCTCAGGCTACCTCAACCTTCCTTTGTTAATTTTTTTTATTATTAATTTTACAATATTTTCATACATAACATTGTAGTTTGCAAAATAAAACATTTGGCTCCCTGAGCCTGTGACTTCCCTCCTCCTTGACTGATGGTTTTCAAACCTAATCTCTATGTATTGCGTTTTCCTGTATTTCTTATTCCTGTTAAATCATAACCTTATATAATACTTACTTAACTATGATACGTAATAAGTGATAAAATTAACCTTACAAAACTTCCTGTAACCCTGCTAGTGATGTTAATTGTTTACAGTTGTCTTTCAAATGTAACAGGCTACCTTACTCTTCCAGACAGAGATGCCTGTACACAGTATTGTCTGTGCAACTAGTTGTCAGTAGCTCTCCAGAGTTTTTGGAAGGACAATGTGATGGGACGATGAGCTGCTTGTGCGTAAAATGCAAGTCCCTCAGAGTTTGATCAGGTTTTCAAACCTCTGCCTGTGACGGAGCCCCTCCAGCATGGCTGCGTCAATCACTAGTAGAATCCGAAAGTGGCTGCTTTCGGAAACGTTTCCAACATAAAAGCTCCTTAACGGAAACACGTCGTCTGGCCTCTCGGCGTGACAGTTTCCGTCGAGGTGTGGGTGTCCCTATAGGAGGTCCTGAGACCTCCCCACTGGTTTCGCTTGAAGCGTCTCTGAGCCATCCCTCCGACTCACTTTCCCTTGGAGTTCTTGCTCGCCCTCTACTGGTTCCCTCTTCCGCTGCTACTGCTCTCTCAACCTCAGGGAGCCTTTGCACCTGCGGCGCTTTAGATGTCAGTTCCCTGACATCCACCTCCCCTCCAGGGCCCCCTTCACCCCCTCCCGTCTCCTCTCCTACTGGCGGTGAGGAGGTAAAACCCCTGAAAGAACCTCCCTCATCTTCCGACGTCGCGAACACTTCCTTCCACTTGTTGCTGTTCCTACTCTCTAGGTACTCTTCGTCATCAGAGTCCACTCCATCTTCCAACTCCGACTCCGCGAACCCTTCCATTTCCTCTTCCTCATCGGTGGTGCCGAAATACTCCCTCCTAAACCTTGCTATAGGCTGAGGTTTCCTCGGGAACCTTTGGTGGAACGTTTCTGTTAAAACCTCGTCATTGACTTCCTCTGCACTTACCCAGGTGTTTTCTGACTCCGGTTCCCCTTCCCACGCCACCAAATACTCCACCTGATTACCCTTCCACCTGGAATCGAGGATTTCCGCTACATGGTTGCGGCGTTCCCTCTCTTCCAAGGCTGGTCCCCTGACGTGCTCCCCTTCACGTCCCCCCCTGTATGGTGACAGTAACGACCTGTGGAACACTGGGTGCAATTTCATGTGGTTGGGTAATCGGAGTTTGAAAGCTACCGGGTTGACCTGCTGAATCACCTCAAAGGGTCCCAATCTTCTGGGCCTCAGTTTCTTACAACCCCCTTTGAACGGCAACCCTTGGGTTGACAACCACACTTGATCCCCCACCCTTATGGTTTCACCTTCCCTTCTGTTCTTGTCTGCCTGCTTCTTATATTGTGCCTTGGCCCTTTCTAAGTTGAGCTGGAGCTGCTGATGGATGGCTTCCATCTCTTCTACAAAATGTTCAGCCGCTGGAACGCTCCATCTCTCCCCTCCTTCCCCTGGAAATGCCCTGGGGTGACACCCGTAATTAGCCAAAAAGGGACTCATCCCTGTGGACACATTCTCCGCATTATTGTAGGCAAATTCTGCCAACGCCAACTTTTCGACCCAATCGTTCTCTCTGTCATTGACATAACACCTAAGATATTGTTGAAGAATGCCATTTGCCCTTTCCGCCTGCCCGTTGGTTTCAGGGTGCCGGGCAGTTGAAAAATTAACTTCCACGTGTAGCAAGCTCATGAGCTTCCTCCAGAACCTGGAAGTAAATTGTTTGCCTCGATCTGAGATCACCCTCGAGGGAGCCCCGTGCAACCTAAAGATATGTTCCACAAACAACTTCGCCGTTTCTTCCGCTGTGACTGCATGTGAGCATGCTACAAAATGGCACATCTTAGTTAACAGGTCTACTACTACCATGATGGCTGTTTTCCCCTTGGACCTTGGCAGATCCGTCATAAAATCTATTGATATCGCTTCCCAAGGCCGTTCTGGTGTGGGTAAAGGTTCTAATAACCCTGCCGGCGCCCTTCTTTCCCCTTTGGCTCGCTGACATTGGTCACACCCTCTTACATACTCCCTTACATCTTCCCTCACCTTAGGCCACCAAAATTCCCTGGTAACCAACCACATGGTTTTGTGTTGCCCAAAATGTCCCGCCGTGGGGCTATCATGCAACTGCTTGAGTACTCTCCCCCTCAATTCACCTTCGGGTATATACAGTGCCCCTTTGTAATACAATGCCCCATTTCTTTCCTCAAAACCTCCGGGGCTCTCGCCCTCCCCCCTGAGACCTCTGAGCTTATCCTGGGCATATTCATCATTTTCCGTTTCCTCCACCAGTTCCCGTTGCCCCACCAGCGCCGCCCCACACACCCAGCGGTCCTCCGGGATGACATGTCTCTCTTCGATCACCTCCTCCCCTTCCCAATATTCTGGTTTGCGTGAGAGCGCATCCGCCCTGACGTTTTCTGGGCCTGGCACATAACAAATCTCAAAGTTAAATTTGGAGAATTCCTGTGCCCATCTCACTTGTCGTTGGTTGAGCACTCGAGCTGTTCTCCAATACTCTAAATTTTTGTGGTCGGTGCACACTTGCACCTTGTGTTGTGCCCCAATTAATAAATGTCTCCACCTCCGGAATGCTTCGTGAATGGCAAGTAGTTCCCTGTCATACACCGTGTAATTCCTCTCGGACTTATTCAGTTTCCGCGAGAAGAATGCACACGGTCTCCACTCCGACGCACTCCTCCCCGGTTGAAGAAGGACCGCCCCTATAGCCCGGTCGGATGCATCTGTTTCCACTCTCATGGGTTTTTGTAAATCCACATGCAGAAGTTGTTCTTCCGAGGCGAAAGCCCTTTTCAGTTCTTCAAAGGCTCGATCCGCCTCCACCGTCCAAACAAATTTCTTCTTGCTGCTGAGGCAGTCGGTGATGGGCGCCGTCAAGTGGGCAAAGTTCTTGATGAACTTCCGATAAAAGTTCCCAAACCCCAAGAATCTTTGCACGTCCTTCTTGGTCTTCGGTGTCTTCCATTCCAGTACCGCTTGAACCTTGCCTGGATCCATGGCCAATCCCTTGTCTGACAAGCGGTACCCCAGGAATTCCACCTCCTTGGTATGAAACTGGCACTTCTCCAGTTTCACCCACAGCTGGTTGGCTTGCAGCCTGCCCAACACTTCTCGAACGTCCCTCACATGCTGTTCCTCATCTTCCGAATACACCAACACGTCGTCTAAAAAGGCCACACAGTTCTTGTAGAGCAAAGGTCCCAGAACGTGGTTTATAAAAGCTTGAAAACAGGCGGAGCCCCCTTGTAGACCGAAGGGCATAACGAGGTATTCAAAGGCTCCCAAAGGGGTAAACATGGTGGTCTTCCATTCATCTCCCTTCCTTATGCGTATCAGATTGTACGCCCCCCGCAGGTCCAGTTTTGTAAAAATCTTTCCCTTCCTTACTCTGGTCAAAATGTCGTCAATTCGGGGCATAGGGAAAGCCAGGGGCTCCGACACTGCATTGAGGGCCCTAAAGTCACACACCAGTCTCGGTTTGTCTGTGTTCTTTTTGTCCACAAAAAACACTGGGCTGCCCCCCACCGCTCGGGACTCTCTGATGAAACCTCGCTTCAAGTTTTTGTCAATGAACTCCCTCAGCTCCTGCATCTCCCTGTCTGACATGGCGTACAGCTTGCCTACTGGGAGTTGGGCCCCTGGGAGTAGGTTGATTTGACAGTCAAAGGGTCTATGCGGTGGCAGTTTGTCTGCTTCCCTTTCGCTGAATACGTTGCTCAGATCTGCGTATTGCGGGGGCACCTTCCCTTTGCCCATCACTTCCATCCCCGCTAGGGTGACTCTGTCTCCTCCCGAGACCTTCCCCTCCTTGCAGTGTTCTAGGCAATGCGCTGACCCAAAGGAGACCACCCTCTGATGCCAGCCCACTAGCGGATCGTGTAGCGCCAGCCAGCTCATCCCCAAAATGATGGGCGCTCCTCCCAGGATGGCCACATTAAACGCTATCTGTTCGGTGTGCCTTGCCACTCTCATTATCATCGGGACAGTCTGTTGGCTAACTTCTCCCCCCAACAGCTCTCTGCCGTCAATCGTAGTCACCTGCAAGGGGTTACTTAAAGGGATGGTCTGTATCTGGTGCTCAGCTGCAAACTCCTTACTCATGAAATTACAGGAGCTGCCTGAATCCAAAAGCGCCTTGACCTTTAGTGGGTGTCCGTTTGGCAGTTCTAGTAACACCTCTATCACTAAAGCAGGTCTGGGAGGTTCTGGCATGGGCACTTTCATTGCTCTTTGGCCTGGCTGCTGTGCCCCGACGGTGGCAGCCAGGCGTTGGCTTTTACTTGCTCCTTGCTTTCCTCTTCCTTTCCCCCAACAGCTCCTGCCATCCCTTGCCATTCCTTTCTTTGTGGGCAGACTCTGGCAAAGTGCCCTGGCTGTTGGCAGAGATAACATCTCTTGGCGCTCTTTCCCTCCTTCTTCCGCCCTTCACTGGGATTTGAAACTGCGCACGCCCGCGCTGTTCCAACTTCCATCGGCTCTGCCGGCGGGAAAGATGGCTCTGGAATGTCTGGAATGCGGAACTCCCTCCAACGGTCTCCTTTCCCTTCCCGCCTTTCCAAAGCCCTCGCCTCCTGGCGCGCTCCTATGGCCAGCGCAGATTTGGTTAATTGGTCCATAGACTCCGCCCTGGGCCCCCGGGAAAGCTCATCTTTGACGGTTGAAGAAAGCCCCTCTTCGAAAAGCATTTGGATGGGCTCCGCCGATAGGTCCCACCCCAATTTATGAATCAGCATAGTAAATTCAGTCCAGTACTCACGGACAGATCTGCTTCCTTGCTGGCAAGCCATTAACTGCCTTCGCACCACCCCCTGCTCAATATCGCTGGAAAACATCAGGTCCATGGCACGAAAAAACTTCCTCGTGTCCTTTAAGATCTCATTATTCGCTGCCATCAGGGGTCTAACCCAATCTTTCGCCCCGGATTCGAGATGGCCAATCACATACGCCACTCGCGATTCCTCGTCGGGGAAGTCATCAAACTGCAAGTTTAGAGCGTATTGCATCTCTGTTCTAAAGGCATGATAGTTCCTGGGATCCCCCCCGAATTTCTGCACCAATCCTGGTACCTTTCTGGCGAGCGGGGTGGTTTTCTCCTTTCCCTTTTCTGCATCCTGAGCCCTCCTCTCCTCAAGCCTCGCCGTTTGCAGCGCCAACTGGATCTCCAACGCTCTGTACCTTTCTTCCAGGCTTGGACCCCCTCCAGCTGCTCCTGCACCCCCGGTTCCGGCTGGGTTGCTCATGATGCTTCTCTCTGCACAAGCTGGCTTTCGGTGACTTTCGGATTGCTGTGATGGGACGATGAGCTGCTTGTGCGTAAAATGCAAGTCCCTCAGAGTTTGATCAGGTTTTCAAACCTCTGCCTGTGACGGAGCCCCTCCAGCATGGCTGCGTCAATCACTAGTAGAATCCGAAAGTGGCTGCTTTCGGAAACGTTTCCAACATAAAAGCTCCTTAACGGAAACACGTCGTCTGGCCTCTCGGCGTGACAGTTTCCGTCGAGGTGTGGGTGTCCCTATAGGAGGTCCTGAGACCTCCCCACTGGTTTCGCTTGAAGCGTCTCTGAGCCATCCCTCCGACTCACTTTCCCTTGGAGTTCTTGCTCGCCCTCTACTGGTTCCCTCTTCCGCTGCTACTGCTCTCTCAACCTCAGGGAGCCTTTGCACCTGCGGCGCTTTAGATGTCAGTTCCCTGACAGACAAGATGCTGTTTTCCAACATTATCTTGTGATACTGGGGATCAGCCTGGGATCTTCTACTTGCAAAGCATGTGCTGTACATTTTCTCCCCTAAAATGTTGCCCAAATGTTCCAAATTCTGAAATAATGTGAAAACAAAAAAAAATTCCTTCCAGTAGCACCTTAAAGACCAACTAAGTTAGTTCTTGGTATGAGCTTTCATGTGCATGCACACTTCTTCAGATACACAGATACACGTGTATCTGAAGAAGTGTGCATGCACACGAAAGCTCATACCAAGAACTAACTTAGTTGGTCTTTAAGGTGCTACTGGAAGGAAATTTTTTTTGTTTTGACTATGGCAGATCAACACCAACACGGCTACCTATCTGTAACTGAAATAATGTGTACAGGTTAAAGTCAAAGTATGCAAATCAAATAGGAAGTTTCTCCTGGTGTTTAGTCAAAATCCTCTTCCTTGCCATTTCCATCCATTGGACCTAGTTCCACCCTCTGGAGGAACTGAAAATAAGTCTGCCCCATCTTCTGCATGACAGTCCTTCAGATATTTGAAAGCTACTGTGAAGCCTACATGTGAAAGGCATGTGATCCAGGTAGTGAAGACTGAAGAAGAAGAAGAGTTTGGATCTGATATCCCGCTTTATCACTACCTTCAGGAGTCTCAAAGCGGCTAACATTCTCCTTTCCCTTCCTCCCCCACAACAAACACTCTGTGAGGTGAGTGGGGCTGAGAGACTTCAGAGAAGTGTGACTGGCCCAAGGTCACCCAGCAGCTGCATGTGGAGGAGTGGGGAATCGAACCCAGTTCACCAGATTACGAGTCCACTGCTCTTAACCACTACACCACACTGGCTCTCAGACTTGACAGAAGGGCAGGGGAAGGAAGTGTGACCTCACCACTCACTCTCTCTCTCTCTCACACACACACACACACACACCCAGCAGCAGAGGAAGCCACTTGGGCGCTTGGGGCAGTGCGTCCAGGAACCGGGCGAGCCATTCATGGGGCCTCCGGAATCTGCCTACCTCCTCCCACTCAACTGCCCTACGGCTAGGGGGGAGGTGTTGGAGATTCATTCCCCGTGTCTGCAGTCATGTAATTGTCTATCACAAGACGGTGTATGTTTTCATTCCACAGTGTGGGAAGTGACGGAGACAGGATGTTTGTGTTACTGTGTTCCGTGAAGTGGGACTATTGTCCTTTGTTCTTTCCTCTCTTCGCTGTCCGATGAGAAAGGGGAAGGATCGAAGTCAGAATGCTCCAAATATATTATATGTAAATAAACGTAGATAAGCCAAAATGCTGAACTACTGAGGTCTGTTACGCAAACTGCAAATACTCTGCAGATCCCTAAGTGTGCTAATGCCTATTGGCATTAGTCACTGCTATGTTCGGGCAGAAGAAAGCTTTTGAAGCTCCCGAACGATCAACCAGGAAGGAGAGAACATGCCAGTCGGGCATGTGTCTCTACCAGGGTCCTGCACAAGAGTAGGATGCTCCTAACAGGAGGCAGCGGGCAGACTGTTTGGGCAGCATGGAGCCTGCACACGCCCAAGCCACTGCATCTCTCCCAGGACCCATGGTGAGTGCCACCTGGCATTTTCTCACCCCCTTCAGTAGTGACACCTGGGGCGGCCCACACCCACTGCATCCCCCCTTTCTCCACCCCTACACACACACACACACACACACACACACAGTTGCAGTGGAATAAGGGGAAATGCCTGAATATGGCTTTTGTCTGCATCAATTGCCCTATGTATCCTATTGGCTTGAAGCAATAATTATTCAACATAAACTTCATTGGACTGGTTATGTTGTGTGGATGCCAGATTATTGTCTTCCAAAGCAATTACTCTATTCTGAACTTAAAAATGGAAAGTGTAATGCTGGTGGTCAACAAAAGAGGTTTAAAGACTCTATCAAGGCAAATCTTCAAAAGTGTAGTATAAACACCAACAACTGGGAAACACTGGCCTGCGAGCGCTCCAACTGGAGAACAGCTTTTCCCAAAGGTGTCATGGGCTTTGAAGATGCTCAAACTCAGGACAAAAGGGAGAAACATGCTAGGAGGAAGGCACGCTTGGCAAACCCTCACTGTGATCAACTCCTGCCCGGAAACCTATGTCTCCACTGTGGAAGGACGTGTGGATCTAGAATTGGCCTACACAGTCACTTACGGACTCACTGTTAAAACCGTGTTTATGGGAGACAATCTTACTTGGCTATGAGTGATCACCAAAGAAGAAGATTGGCTTGAGAAAGACAGAGATAATGCAAATTCAGGATAAAAACCTTGGTCAAGCAACAAGTTGATACAACTCTGCACAGAAGATTGCTGTAATTTCAGCACTTCTGTCCTTTCACAAGATCACTTAAAATATCACACCCCAGTCCCTGGCAGCATGTCACGCTGCACTTGTAGAGTCTTAAATTAATTTCTAATAATTATACCCCATTACTGTTAAAAGAAATGTATAATTTCTTCTCAGAGGTTTTAGGAAAGTGCTAACATTTAACTAGAGAAAGTAATGTAAATTTACATCTTGTTAAAAAAAAAAAAAGAGGAAAACCTGGAGGTGGGGTGGAACCAGCCCAAATATTCTTAAAGGGTTGTCTCTAAATGGCATGAGGGGTGGAGAAGGAGGGAGGGAGACAGAAAAGAAAAAGTAACTAGTTATCCTCTAGAACAACTTTTCCCAACCTTGGTACCCCACAGGTTGCTGGACTACAACTTCCAGTAGGGCTAGTTGTCAGGGCTGAGTGGAGTTGTAGTCTAACAACATCTGGGGGCCCAGGGCGAGAAAAGCCATTCTAGAATATAGAAACTTCACAATCGCAGCTGGTGGCCACAATGCTTCTGAATACCAGTTGCTGGAAACCACAGGACGGGATAGCACTCTTGTGCTTGAATTCTGCTTGTGGGTCTCCTACCCACAGGCATCTGGTTGGTCACTGCATCTGGCTGGTCACTGCAAACAAAATCTGGTTGGTCATTGCAAAGAAAATACTG
Organism: Podarcis melisellensis; assembly: GCF_964234715.1. Classification (NCBI taxonomy): domain Eukaryota; kingdom Metazoa; phylum Chordata; class Lepidosauria; order Squamata; family Lacertidae; genus Podarcis; species Podarcis melisellensis. Next base: position 25,884,029 of record NC_138537.1, on the reverse strand, counting down.
GACATTGGTCTGATCCATCAGGCTCTTCCTATGTTCTTAATGGCTTGGATCCAGACTAACTAAGTGCATTTCAGTGAGACTTAATAATGACTCAATTTAGATCTAACCCACTGTCTTGTAGAAAAGAGGTATGCGTTCCATTTGTAACACTGCAACATACAGTCATCACAGAAGAACTAGTATAACCAGCCAACTCTACATGCCCCCAAGGACTCTCATCTACTCTCACTACTGACCTGAGAGAACCACAGCCTGTCAGCATTGACAATGCTGTATCAGATGGACCTTGTACTGTAGAAGGCACATTCTTATGTTCCAACTTTGTTATGTTTAGGAACACTTCAGGTTGAGAACTGTGGTCAAAAAAATTTTTTTTATTAATAGTAACAACCTGAATTGTCATTCCTGTTCATGAACACAGCTAGAAAGGAACAACACTGGCATAGTCTCAGACATGGGACTCAGCTATATTACTTTATTTTTAAAGTGCTTTAAATGCGTTATAACCATGCAACAACAGATGGCGCTGTAGAGCACAAAACTTTTCTATGCAAATTTACATAGGCTTTTTTCTTTTGTTATAACAATTTAATTTATGACTTATTTATAGCGGATTTTTCCCCTTTGTGTGTAGATCCACCCCAGGTCACAAAGTGGTGAGGGTCAGGGCAAAAGTTGTTTTTTTATTTAATAATAATAATAATAATAATAATAATAATAATAATAATAATAATTAAATTTCTTACCCATCCTCTACCATAAGGTTTCAGGGCAGATTACAACAATGAAATATCCAATCGTAAAATGAACGAAAGAGTAACAACCAAAAAGCAAATTATAAAGATAATTAAAAACAGTTCCACAAATAAAACAATTACAACAATCCCATATACAAAAGAAGTTTGAAAATAGCTCCAATACAGATTGGGATAAAGAATAGGATCTCCACTTAAAAGGCTTGTTGAAAAAGGAAGCCATGATAGCTATGTTCTGCCTCTATTGTCAGAGGCATCCACCAGACTCATCATATGAAGGTATTCAGCTGGTGCTGAAAACACGAGAAGGAATCTGCTCAACATGTAATGGGAAGGGATTCCAAAGGTTAGGTGCCAGCACACTAAAAGACCAATTCCTGTATTATATGGGATGGACCTCCTGCTTTCTTCAGGAGGCTCTCTCCTACAGAGTACACTGTTTGATTGCATATATTAAGAGGCATGATGTTCTTTTAAGTCTCCTGCTCCCAAGCAGCTTGGCACTGAGACTCTTAGGCCATAAAGGTAAAGGTACCCCTGCCCGTACGGGCCAGTAGTGACCGACTCTAGGGTTGCGCGCTCATCTCGCTCAAGAGGCTGGGAGCCGGCGCCGTCCGAAGACACTTCCGGGTCACGTGGCCAGCGTGACAAAGCTGCACCTGGTGAGCCAGCACCAGTGCCGCACACGGAAACGCCGTTTACAGCTTGGCACTGAGACTCTTAGGCCATAATCTTATGCAACCTACCTGATGGAAAACCCCATTGCACACATCCGGACCTAAGTCTGAGTAAACACATACAGGATCACACTACCCAAGCACTCAACTCAGTTGTCGAACAGAACCATGTGACCTTTATTGTTGCTCATTTCCCTTGTAAATCATATATCGTGTCTTAGGTAAAGGTAAAGGGACCCCTCACCATTAGGTCCAGTCGTGACCGACTCTGGGGTTGCGGCATTCATCTCGCTTTATTGGCCAAGGGAGCCGGCATACAGCTTTCAGGTCATGTGGCCAGCATGACTAAGCTGCTTCTGGCGAACCAGAGCAGCGCACAGAAATGCCATTTACCTTCCCGCCGGAGCGGTACCTATTTATCTACTTGCACTTTGACGTGCTTTCGAACTGCAAGGTGGGCAGGAGCAGGGACCGAGCAACGGGAGCTCACCCCGTCGTGGGAATTTGAACTGCTGGCCTTCTGATTAGCAGGTCCTAGGCTCTGTGGTTTAACCCACAGCGCCACCCGTGTCTCCTATCGTGTCTTAGTTATCCTTATATTCTTTGCGATCTTCATTGAACTGTTGCTTTTGACTGCAGCAAAGAAATGGGATCTGAACTTGCACAGCACAGTAACAACAAGCTTGAGTTATTTTCTTTTTCTTTTGGTCTGGACCAGTACCAAAAGAAGGCCCAGATTACAGTAGGTGACTCAAGAAATTAAACCTCATTGAGTTTAGCAATTCCCCCCCCAACCAAGTAAATGTACTTGGAATTAAGGTGTACAATTTAAACTAAATAATTCATCCACAAAATACACAGAGCATAAAAAAAAAGTTTATATCTCCATGGACTTGCTGTGTATGAAGCCTAATATCGGGCCAGAAATTGATTAGGGTTTGCCATCTAGTCAAAAGATATAGCTGTACACAGAGTCACAGCCTGGGTTCATTTATCCTTTTCATTTGTAGTGCTCCATATTATATGAGTGCAGATCGATTTGAATCTCTTTAATATTCATGATCCTCTCACCAGTCTGAGTGAAAGAGATAAAGCTTTTGATGGCAATCTGAAGAACTTGATTAACAATGCACTAATCATCAGTACCATTGACCTGATTTTTTAAAAAAAATGTTTTCCATTCATCCATCATTCTATTACCAAAGATGATTGCATTACCTTACTATTTTTTTTACCTAAATAAAACCACATGAGTTGTAAATATCATGTCTTCTTTTTAAAAAAATCACAAATGCACCTTGAAACCAAATTAATTTAAACTAAAAAATATTAAAGCGACCTATAATAACCAATTAGCACATGAACAGGGGAAAGCAACTTACAAGTGGCCCCCGATAAACCAAGTCACTTTGACTTCCTGTTAATAAATGTTAAATTGTGCCAAGGAATTAATTTTGCAATAAATTGTTATTGTTGTTGTAATATCTAACTAAAGCATATTACCAGGAGTAATTATCCATATATCAGAATGCATTGAATGTAGTGTGTGCACTATAATTACTCCCCAAATTGCTTATCATTCAAATGGTAATTTTAGCAATAATGTTGCAGTAGCTATAACTTACCTTTCATCTGCGGAGAAGTAGTTTATAATCACTACACCAACCTGGATCTTGCACATGTAACAGAAATCACTAGTAGCGAAAATATATAGCAAGGCAGATATACTGCTTACTCAAATTCATCCATTTGTTCTACCATGGTTATCAGAAAAGGTGTACATGGTATAATTGCTAATGTAATGCAGCTTTTGCCAACCTGGTGGTCTGCAAAAAGTTTTGAATTACCCCTCCCATCAGCTAGGGTTGCTGGGTTGTTGTTGTTTTTTTGCAAAATCACAAAAAGATGTTTTTGAGGTATTTTTGAACTAATTTTAAGGAAAATTGGCAAAAACAATACTCCCGACATGGGTTGCCATACGTCCGGATTTTCCCGGACATTTTTCTTTCCATTTCCTCCCGGACACTGCTTCCACCCGCAGTATTACGTGTTATGTCAAGGAAAATCCAGATGTATTTCAACCCTACTCAGATCCAGCCTGTTGGAGTTGTAGACCAAAACATCTGGAAGGCACTAGTTTGCCAATGGTGGTTGTAGTACAACTTTGTGAGTGATCGACAAGGACTTGGATCTGTCTTCTGATTCCTCTCCCTGTAATGTAGGTAAACTTTGGAAGAGTAATTTTGTGCCACCAGTTAGTTTTCACACACGTTTACCATTAACTGACAGCAGTAGCATCAGATGTGGGTTTGAACAAAGGAACGTGTTAATTATTGCAGGTAGAACAGTCATATCAGTGACATCAATTTGATGAGACGGGTTATACTCTCATTCAAGAATAATCAAAGCCTGTTCAGGCTTTAACACAGAACAGGATAGAATGCATGGAGGGGACATTTTAACCACTAGCCCCAGAACCTGTTTAAACATTTTCTTTTCCCAGTACCTATGTACATATAGTCAAATGTGGACAGGGTGCTTCTTGTACATTCAATCAGTATTGTATACTTTGAGAATAAGTGTCATGGAACAGAAGTCAGCTTCGCCTGTTGAACAGCAGCCTGAAGGGGGAGAAGAAGGAGTGACTCTACCTGCAGCTATTCAGCTTTCAAGGACACAGAGGAGAAGGCACTGATGAGAACCAGCTGGCTTCAGCCTTCTTAAGGAGAACTTCCAGCAGCAATCAGTTACTGGTAACAGTGCTTGTAGTTTCTGGTCCTGCCTTGCTGCTTCCTGCTTATCTTGACCCTTGACCCTATGATCATCGGATTCCCTGACTCCTGGCAGTCTAACCATGCGGACTGCTGTTCGCCCTTGGATTGGACCTGACTTTGGATGCTGACTCAGCATCCAGGCAAGTACAGCTCAGAGACTCTTCTGGTTGGCTGGCCTCCCACCCCACTGAGCTCTGCACATGGTTGCTCAGCAACAAGACTGTGACAACAGGCATTGTGCATAGGCTTTGTGCAAACAAGATGCTTGACTGTGTGAAAGTCTGGTGCTGAGCCATCAGGTGTGAATGTCTGAACAGAATCCAGGTCTCGAATCATCATGTACATGTCAACCAGCTGAGAGTTTTAAAGCCAAACTATAACCGCTAGAGGGACGCGGGTGGCGCTGTGGGTTAAACCACAGAGCCTTGGACTTGCCAATCAGAAGGTTGGTGGTTCGAATCCCCGCAACAGGGTGAGCTCCTGTTGCTCGGTCCCTGCTCCTGCCAACCTAGCAGTTCAAAAGCACGCCAAAGTGCAAGTAGATAAATAGGTACCGCTCCGGCGGGAAGGTAAACAGCGTTTCCGTGTGCTGCTCTGGTTTGCCAGAAGTGGCTTAGTTATGCTGGCCAAATGACCCGGAAGCTGTACGCCAGCCCCCTAGGCCAATAAAGCGAGATGAGCGCCGCAACCCCAGAGTCGGTCACGACTAGAACTAATGGTCAGGGGTCCCTTTATCTTTACCTTATAACCGCTAGGTTTTTTGCTCCTCTTAAGCAGTGGGGGGATGGATGGATTGTGGAACTCCAGATATTTTTAGACTCTTAACTCCCATCAGGCCAAGCCAATGGCCAGGGATGGTGGGAGTTGTAGTCAGAAGCATCTGGAAGGCCACAGGTTCTCTATCCCTACCTTAGGGGCTGCTTAAGGTTGCAATTCTGAACATGGGAGTAATCAAACAGCATTGAACATAGTTGGACTTTCTTCTGAGGAAACATACATAAGGTTGCACTGTAAGCTATCTCCTCAGCGAGGGCTTCAATATTAGAAATAGAAGTAGAAATCCAGAAGGGATTCCATTATGTTGTAAACGTGGAAGAGAGTGACAGATGGCAACATTTAAATGGATTCAGGGGGGAAAAAACCCACTCAGGAGTGCAGTAAAGAGATTAAAATAAAAGGTGCTGACATACCAGATGGAGGTCTTCTTGAAGTCTTGAGATGTTCTGATGGCAATGCTGATCAGGGTTTCCCTTTTTCTCCCCCTCCTGTGAAGAAGTCAGGAAAGGGTTTGCGTAAAAACTTTGCTTTTGACCTCATTAAATTTATTTTAAGGGGTTATCCTTAAAAATTATCTCTTTTTGAGGATAAGAGAGATTTTTCCTTAATCTATAGATAAAGTTTGACCTCATAAGAAGCACTTTTAAAAATGTGTTTCTTCTGTGCAGCCCTCTACATGTCTATAGTAATAGTTGGTTCCTTTCTAGACCGACCGCTGTTCAGCCCAAAGGTCCCCAAAGCAGTGGACAGAATACGAATACAAAGGAAAAAACACAATAAAAACAAATACAAAAGTATAATTAATTAATTAATTAATTAATTAAAAGTATAAAATAGCAAAATAATTTGAAGCACCAAATCACTCTGGATTCATGGTCTTGCAATGATGCTCTCGTACAGACACGACTCCACAGCACACAGAAGCCAAATTAACTCACATCCTCCCCTCCAATCTCTCCCTTAGGAACAAGCAAACAGGGGGAGTGCTCTCACTCTCATCAGAACCCAAAGAAGTATCACAAAGGGCAAGTTACCTTTGGTGCCCCACCCTTCAGAAGTAAGCTCCATTGAGTTCAATGGCACTTACTCTCCTATTGCATGTAGAAATGCATCTTCAAACTGGGAGATGATGTGAAATCCTTTCCATGCTGCTTTTCAGACCCATGAAAAATAATGCCTACTTGGAAGGGCATAAAAAGGCATTTGACTTGCCCTTCTGGGGCTGAAACGTGGGACAGGTGTGTCCCCCCCCAACATAAAAATAAAATCTTCTAAGAGAGAGGGTTAACATATTTTACCATGCATGTTCCTGGGGGTTCCAAGTCTACATTTAATATTTTATTTTAAATAAGAAGTAGCTTCTTCTCAAGGAAAAGAGAGGTTTTTATTAGCTAATGAATAATAGTATTTAACTCACGGCTTTAATAGCTTGGTAGCATATGAAATTTGCAACTGCTCATGCATTCAGTGTTAGGTAATTGAAGCAACTTGATCTGGTATTGGACTAAATCTAAAAGATAAATATACAACATAGTGTACTGTGCAAGCTTAGACATGAGAAGTAAATTCTACTGAGCTGAATGGGTCTTACTCCCAGGCAAGCAGTCTTAGGGAGCAATCTTACAGACCCTAGGAGGGCATTAAGGGACCATAGAATAAAGCAGATCTTCCATATGGCTTTGAGTTTCTGTACTGATTTTTTTTTTTAAGTACTGGGTTGTTGTTTTTTCTCCCATTGCAACCAATGGCATGGAAAATACAACTCTGGTCAAAAAAACATTACTGCCTCAGATACAAAAACAGAGAGAAACACCAACACTCTCCCTCCCTCCCTCTCTCTCTCTCACACGCACACCCCTTCTATCCTCAAAACAAAAAAAAATTCCTTCCAGTAGCACCTTAAAGACCAACTAAGTTAGTTCTTGGTATGAGCTTTCGTGTGCATGCACACTTCTTCAGATATCTGAAGAAGTGTGCATGCACACGAAAGCTCATACCAAGAACTAACTTAGTTGGTCTTTAAGGTGCTACTGGAAGGAATTTTTTTTGTTTTGACTATGGCAGACCAACACGGCTACCTATCTGTAACTGCCCCTTCTATCCTGTTGGCATAAGTCTGGCAAAGCTTTGGATTGGGCAGTCCATGGATAGGATTCCCCCTCCATGGACCCTTTTGGATAACACTGCCTAAGATTCATTGTGTATGATTTTGTTCAGTTGTACTAGAGCTGAAATTTGTCATGATAAAAAATAAATGCTAGATATCCATTTATAGCATACTATGAAGGATTGTTGCCATTTATTTCACTTGAGTTTCCTGCAAATCTATCATGAACAGCAAAGCTAAATGATAAATGCTGACTAGCCTCCACCCTACCCTGCAGAGTTCTTACTCTAGACAGATTCTGCATTAGGTCTCACTTACGTATCTTATGGAGTCTTTACTCATAAATCAGGTCCTCCCTTAAAGAGGGCACGTGTTGCGGTGGGACCTGGCAACCTAAACCTGTGTTGTGGGTGGGTACGTTTGGATAGCCACAACACCCGTAGGTCCCTTGATGCAGGGTTCAATCAGGCCAATGGGACGCAGGCTAAACTGATCAAGGGACCCATATATACCTATGCACGTGACCCAGAGCTTCCTCTTTTGGCGTGTGCATCTGAACACCCACCCACCTCTCCCTATATTTAGGGCTTGTGCGCTTGACCTTGCTATGCCGCCGTGTGTCATCTGTTGTTGGGACAGGGGCATGGCAGGAATTTTCCCCACTTGGCTGATTGGCTGGTGCCATTTGGGTTTCGCCTGCCAAAATCGTCACAACTTGTAAGGTTGCAGATAGGAATCCCTATGTGAAGGCTATTCCATTAAAAGAATCAAGGAACTCAATGGTTTGGTCAACCCTTGTAAGGGGGTTGTGCCCGTGCCTGAGTCCAGGGGGGCATTTGGGTGGCGGAGATAGCCTGCTCCTGGCTTTCCACTTATCCAGGTGTTCACCCTAGGCTGACCTATCCTGGTGTCCTGGGTCAGCGCTACCTGCAACGGTGCAGGGAGCTAGTCGAACCAGAGCCTATGCAACCATTCACTTGGTGCAATCAATAAAGTTGTGGCCTAAATTCTGCCAAAAAACAAACCCAAATTTGAGTCTTGTCTGAATTTATTTAAGGGGGGGGGGTTAAATGTCTCAACACGCAACTATTACAACTACTGTATGGGCACAATCTGACAAGTTCTCCCCACTGAGATATTCTTCTTCAGCTCCCATTCATTCCAGTGTTTGAATTACAAGAGGGACAAGGAAATTGAGATGGGAGACTTGTAGATTTCATTAAGGTCTTTGTCTAACTTTCCCTCCATAATCTGAGCACTAGCATGTGGGTACATTGTGCCCCTAGAAACAAATGACTAGCCTACCTGGCAAGAGAATTGTCTTCAAACAAATGCTGTTTCGTTTGACCTCCTGCATGGTAAAATGCATGATTATTAGCTATACTGTTGTGTCGTCTATGGGCATTTTTTTTAAAAAAAGATGAGTGAATAAAGAGGAAATGCTAGCAATAATGTCCCTCAGCCAACTTATTCCTTCCAGCAAACTAACTTTTTACCCACCCTAGGTATGTCATCACATCACCTAGGATGCCTAGTATATCATGAATAAAGGGTGGAATTTAGCTAGCTTCTTCCACCAACCCAAAACCCCACCATGGATTGTTATGTATTTTAATGTTGGAAGTTCATGGACTTTTTTTTACTACTGCAATAGTCACTTGGTATTGTTATGTTGCTTCAATAACTTCTTTAAAACCCTTTCATGTAAATTCCCATCACCTAATGGTATCATCAAAAATACTACATGCTTCATACTGCACTGTTGACACCATGCACCAAAAAGCATAGGTAACACACTCCAGAAAATATATGAAAGAACAGTGACAGTAAGAAATATGTACAGCTTCTCCCAGATGATGTCCTGGTTCTGGGTCCAAATCTTTCGGAAATTGATTTCTTGGATTCGGATAAATATATTTGGGAAATAGACTGGAGACTTTAAAAACTGCTCTACCTGAAGAACTAATCCTCAAACTAGGGTGGGAAAGGAATCCATTTAAAAAGGATTTGTACAAAGCATGCAACTTGATTCAGATACAATTGGGTTTTCTTTGCATTGGACGACCTCTTGCATTGGCAGTTTTATATTTTGTGCATTGTCATTTTAAAAAAAGAACCCTGAGTAATTATATGCAAAATGACATACAAAGGAAGATGTATATTGTACATATAATACATATGAAAGAGTCATGCATTGTTTGTATTTTTAGTGAGATGGGTAAAAATGTAAGTCACTTCCTGTACAGATCAAGGAGTGAGAAGGGAATAAGAAAACAAAATTCCATGTGGATACGTTCAGCACTGAGGTTTTAATAAAAATCCAGCCCTGTCTGAAGCCATCTATTCCTTACCCAAAACAAAAGACCCTTATTATATTGGGACTCTTTCCCAAATAACTGCAGAGCAATGCAGTGAGTTAAGAAATTGCTATTGAAGGTGATGATCGTTGGTTTGACTTCTTAACAACCAATGGAGATCTCACCTCTGTCTCGCAATTGATTTAACTAAGCTATTTTTCACCTCTGGTACATCTACATTCAACTTGTGTCACTCACTGGGAAAAATTTGCCATTCATATTTCTAAAGCACAGGTTTCACCCACAGCTGATGATTTACCTGTGTTTCTCCATCAGGAATAGGCTATCCACAGCCCTCCAGATGTTATTGGGCTACAACTCTCATTACCACTGACCACTGGCCATGCTGGTTGGGGCTGATGGAAGCTGAATTCACCGTCCCCCTTCACCACCATCCTACATGCTGAATAGGCAATTGAGAAGAAAATGCCACCTGAAAGTTATTATACTAATAGAAAATGGACCCATTGAGATCAAAATGAAGGCAGGGAAGAAAGAGAAAAGCTATGATAGCCGTCCAGGCAGTATGATACTGGAAATAAATATCTCCTGCATATGAATTAGTTGCAAGATGTTTAAAGCCTCTTGAGAGAATATTTTTAATATGGCAACAAATACCATTTTCTTGATTACTTTTAAGACCCGATTAAAGTGAAGGAGCTCAGCCCAATAAGTTGTTTCTGGAGGGCGGGAGCTAACTGAATATAATTTTGGGGGTTGGGGATGGGAAATTGTGCTGCCATTTAGGTCTGAAATACACAGCCTTGAGAAATGCTTTTTTAAAGCTGTTTGCTTTTTAAATGGCAACAGTCTGTATATCTATTTGTCTAGACTCCATCAAGGGGCCTATTGTAGCTGGAGGCTTAGGCTTGAAGAAGACTAAAGGGCTACATCATGTCAAAAACCTGAAGTAGGAATTATTGCCTTTCTTGCTTCAGTTCACAGCTGTATTATGTCACCAAATCACATCACAGTGTAATCAAAGATGAATAAAATATTTTTCCCCTTTACCTTAAATGCTTTTCCTGTCAATTACAATCAAAGGACATGATTTCAGGTCTGTCAGTTGGCTGGGTTCCTTCTGACTGATGACTCTAAAACTGTAATCTACTAAATATAAAATGAATCAGAGAAGTCTCAGAATGATTCTGCCATTAAGAAAGAAGTTTTTTTTCCCCTTCCCACAGGGGACAGAAAAATAATTGGTCTTTAAAGAATGAAATCAAAGATGTTAAAAATGACTCTTGTGGTCTTTCCTCCCACTCTATATTATTGGCATTTTCGTCCGTACAAAAATTTCAGTAATTTTCCTTCGGGAAAAGCTCCTATCAGCATTCTAATCAACCCGATCTCATCTCGTGTGTCATTAAAGTAAACATTAACTAATATCTTATTTTTATAAGTCCATACTTTTTTGTTCGTATTATTAGGTGCTCTATGATGGCAAACTGTAATCCCACTACAACGACAACTTCTAGGCAGTTTACTAGCTTGATTACATCATTAACCATAATCAAAAACAGTTCCCCAGAATGATTTCAGCTTAGTGGTAGGGATTGCTTCCTTTGATCTCAGTAGCATCATTTTACGATAGGTTGCTCCTCATTTACACTACAAATGCTGGCAAAAATGAAAGTGGTATCTTTGCAAGCAATATTGGATAAAATAAAATAACCAGTTCAGCAGTCTATGCCAGTTGCTTTCATTGATGAACAATCAGAATTTCTTTTTTAAATCCTGAAAGAAAAGTCTTAGATTGTGTCTCATCTCTGTATGATATTGCTTTGTGTTTTCTGTTTAGTAGCATTTTTAACACAGTTTCCAATCTCTCCCCCCCCTTTTTAAGTCTTTATTAATGAATGTGTTAAAAACAACCCATTTTGCATTGTACTCCAGCAAAAGGAGATTGATCAACATATCACTGCAGTACTTTGGCGATATACATAGCATAACATTTTACTTTAATGTACTAATATACTGCTTTTTTACTGTTTCATTTGTAATGTTGTCACCACTGATGAGCAAATACAAACCTACAGACTGTTTGAATAATGCATGTCATTATTGGGGAAGTAATATTTCTTTCTGTGTTGAAAGTGGATTACACAGTGATTATTTGGGTGAGCACAATCTATGAGACTAGAAAATATATATACAGTGCAGGTCAGATGCAAGGTATAAGTTGTTTACATAGACTTATTTAGCAGCCCCCTGTCTTATGCTATTGCTCCTATACAATCTCCATTCTGGATGTAAGAATCCACATGGTATTTGCTGTTGGGGAAGGCCAATCCACTGATTTGCTTTCCATGGATAAAACCCAATAGGGAAATTTTAATGGAAAACCAGAGTATCTTGCAAAGATGAAGACAGCACATCTACTCCTCTACTTCTACAAGTGAAAAGTGGTGGTCTATCCACTTCTGATCTCTGTGATGAAAGGAAATGTGTGAAACTAAATAAGATAAATAAATCTCAGTTGACATGGACAGCTCTGTTTCTTTGTTCAGATATATATTTGAATGCTTATCCACCTCTGATCTATCTCCACACAGCTTGCAGCTTCTATGGCTGGGAACCAGAAATGTCTTTACTCAGATTTTAATCTTCTCCACTCCCTCCAACCTGGCAAATGATCGAAAGAATTAAGAAGAGGAAATGGTTATTAGTAAGACCTAGAATACGAAGTTTTTATTTTTGGGAAAAGAGGAGAAGCTGTAGGGCTTAGGTGAATGAGAAGAAAGGTGTGCTCCTGGACCAAGTGAGAGTCAGAAGTTGCCAGTAGATTTGGTCCTCTCTTCTCACCTCTGAATTTTTGCTTCTTGTTTTTACTCATGTTCATAGGCAGGGGTGACCATATCATACTTCCGGTGATAGCTCCTTGCACATTATAGTACCTTTGAAAGATCTCTAACATTTACGTGAGCATTTAGGGGGAATGCTTTTTAGGAACAGCTAAAAAGTCTCTGGGAAAAATATTACTGTTCCAATTTTGAACTGGAAACTGGCCGGTGTGCAGAACTACAGTGGTGCCTCTGGTTACAAACTTAATTTGTTCTGGAGGTCTGTTCTTAACCCGAAACCATTCTTAACCTGAGGTACCACTTTAGCTAATGGGGCCTCCTTCTACCGTGGTGGCGCAGGCACGTGATTTCTGTTCTCATCCTGAGGTAAAGTTCTTAACCCAAGGTGCTACTTCCGGGTTAGTGGAGTCTGTAACCTGAAGTGTTTGTAACCCAAGGTGTTTGTAACCCAAGGTACCACTATACAGTTAAGTACTTAATTCGTTCCGGAGGTCCGTACTTAACTTGAAACTGTACTTAATCTGAAGCACCACTTTAGCTAATGAGGCCTCCTGCTGCTGCCGTGCTGCTGGAGCACGATTTCTGTTCTCATCCTGAAGCAAAGTTTTTTAATCTGAAGCACATTGTCTGGGTTAGCGGAGTCTGTAACCTGAAGCATATGTAACCTGAAGCGTATGTAACCCGAGGTACCACTGTACTCAAATGCAGATCTCTTGACAGTGTCTTTGCAGGATAACCAAAAGCTCACACATCTCTCTGGAGGATATATGTGAGCTCCCACAGAAGATCAAAAAGCAGATGTTTGAGTCACCAGAACATCTGCTCTTCCTACTGTGTGAAGTCATCTCTGTCACAGAATAATTCCCATAGTTCTGGGGTCTGTTTTTGTAGTATGAAATTACTTTATTGTTTTGATATTTGCCACTTGAGTACTTTGGTTAATCTGTCACCTCATGACACAAATTAATCAGTCACAATATCAGCTGAATGACCTAACCAATAAGTGAAACCCCAAAGTTGCATCTGATATTCTCAACCATATTGGAGGATGGCAAAATATTATCCAGGGGGTTTGACATTCTCCAGCAATTCATTCTGGAAAAGAACATGCCCAGAAAATTGATGCAAAACTTCATTTTTGGCAAATTCCAACCCATTTCTTAAACAGATGCTTTTCCCCTGTCTTAAGCCACTGCACTCTCTTCCTCCAGAAAATTTATCCCAGCCCAGGTCTGACATTAGAAGTGAGCCAGAGTACAGAGAGATAAAAGGGGTGGGGAACTGCTTAGTCACCTTTACACTCCATTTCATGGGGGAAAAATATACCCCATCACTCATTTATATGTGAATAGGCCAGACATATGAACAAAATATATATGGATGATTCATTTGCATATAAGCCTGTTATTACTGGAATTTATTAATAAATACATGAATTCACCTCCTAAGGCTGCCTTTTTTTGGACTCAGAGCCACTTTTGCAAATTAGAGAAATTGTTATGGGAACCATACACACATACGCCACAAGCAAGTACACATCACAAACTATGTTATTTGCTACAATAGAATACTTCTTTCAAGCCTAATATCAGCAGGGGGTGGAGTATCAGGGAGGTACCACTTAGGCAGCAGGAGTGGGGGGGGGGACCTTGTTCCCACAGAAGGGAGTAATGACCACCAACTTGGACGAATTTAAAGGAGGAGACATATTTAGTTAGTTTTTATTTATTTATTAAATTTATATACTACCCTTCATCCAAAGTCCTCGGGGCAGTTCACAAGATAAAAGCACAAAATATTTTTTTAAAAAAATAATATTTATTAAGGTTTTGAAAGATTACAAAAATAAAGAAAAAGAAAAAAAAACAGAGAAGTAAAAACAATTTTTAAAAAATCAATCCTTCCATAATTTATCTTTCATTTGCTTGTTTCCTTGACCTCCTCACACCTCCCTTTTTTTTGTTCAATTGGCTATTTCAGCAAATCCTTTCCATCTTTGTTTTTATCCTAATAATTTATCTTAATATAATGTAACTTTACATTCTCACCAATTAACAATCTATTTTTACTTAATCCTTTATAACATTTCTGCTAAAACCACGTAACTTCATTCCAACATCCTTCTAACATTCCTTAATTTGCTAAAAGCACAAAATAGACAGTTTAAACAAAAACAAAACAATACCCCCCCCCACAGACATGTTTAAAAGGCCATAGGATATTAATCAGCCAAAGGACTTGTTAAGAGGAACAAGCTGTGCAACCTAACCTTTGCGTGTTCAGACCCAGAGACCTCCCCCCTAAATAAAGACACATTTGACTCAAATTTTAGTTTTGGTTTTTGGCAGAATTTAGGCCACAACTTTATTGATTGCAGAAAAGTGAGTGGTTGCATAGGCTCTGGTTCGACTAACTCCCTACACCCTTGCAGGTAGCGCTGACCCAGAGCTCTATCATAGGTCAGACAAGGGTGAACACCTGAGGCAGGTGAAAAGCCTGGGAACAGACTCTGTTCACTCCCCAGATGCTCCCCTGGACTCAGGCATGGGCACAACCCCCTCTCGGGGGTTGACCAAACCAAGTTGAGTCCCTGGATTCCTTTAACAGAATACCCTTCACATAGGGATGGCGAGACCGTTCTCCCTTCCCTATTACCTGAACCAGTGCCTATCTGCAACCCTACAAATTGTGACGAATTGCTACGCGGCAGGTGAAACCCAAATGGCCACAGCCAATCAGCCAAGTGGGGAAAATTCCTGCCGTGCCCCTGTCCCAACGACAGATGACACGTGACGGCAAAATGCCCTAAAATTAGGGAGAGGTGGGTGGGTGTTCCAATGCATGAACCAAAAGAGGAAGCTCTGGGACCCATGCATGGGTTTATATAGGTCCCTCAATCCATTTAGACTGCACCCCATTGGCCAGATTAAACCCAGCAATGAGGGACTACCAATCGGGTATTGTGGCTATCCAATAGACCCACCCACAACCAGGAGGTCAGTCTCCAGGTCTCACCACAACACTTTTAGGGAGGACACGATTTCTAGTACAGTGGTGCCCCGCAAGACGAATGCCTCGCAAGACGGAAAACCCGCTAGACGAAAGGGTTTTCCGTTTTGGAGGCGCTTCACAAAATGAATTTCCCTATGGGCTTGCTTCGCAAGACGAAAAAGTCCTGCGAGTTCCTTCGGGGTTTTTCCCTTCCCCCCCTTTTCCTAAGCCGCTAAGCCGCTTATCAGCTGACCCGCTGATAAGCCGCTTAACAGCTGATCGCTAAAAGCCGCTAAACTGCTAATAGCGCTAATCTGCTAAGCTGTCAATGGGCTTGCTTCGCAAGACAAAAAAACCGCTATACGAAGAGCCTCACGGAACGAATTAATTTCGTCTTGCGAGGCACCACTGTATGTGATTGAATCCCACCCGAAAATAATGCCAGTCTGGGAGCAGCACCCTGGGTGATAAATCCATGACTATATACATTTTCCCAGGACCACCATGGACAGTTGGCATTATCAGGCACCTGCAGAAACAGTTGCTAGGAAGCACATGTGGGGACAATGCTGCTGTTCTCGGATCCTGCTTATCAGATTCCTATTTGGGCACTCTGAGAATAGGATGCTGGCCACTGGGTGAGCCTTCTTAAAAGCAATCTAGGAAAATAATACAGTAGCCCAGACATTACTGGCAGTCTTCCTTGTATAAGTGGACAAAACCCTTGATTCCAAAAATTGAACAGAGATGGAGGTCACCAGTTCTTGCCTCAGATGTTTCAGGCACCCTTAACTGTCCTCAGGTTCTCCCCCTTTCAAAACAGATTTTGTGGTTGCCAATGACAACCTCAGAGCTCCACGTTCCCTTTCCCCCCCACATACTTACAAAGGAAAGAAGAAAAGGAGGAAAATACAAATTGGAAGCTTTTTTTTTGACAGGTGGCAAGTAATATTCATCCAAGTATTTCTCTCCGCCTATATTTTGTACATCCCTTGCTTCTTCTTTTTTAAAAAAGAATCATATAAAGTCTGCCATAATCGCATGTAAATTAGCTGCTGTTTTCGCAATGGCAGCTCCCTGCATAGCCTAAAAGCACAATATACAACAAATGAAGCTGCTGCCTCCATCCTTCAATTTGGTAAATGCTTCCAGCGTAAGAAAAATATTTTTAAAATTGCCAATAATTATAAAAATGTTGCTTGCCACGGCATAATTATTTTATAAACCACACAGCATACAACTGTTTCTCGTCACGGAGGCCATCTCCACACTGTACCATATGGCTAATGGCTTCTATTTTGCCTCACACCATACTGTGTGTGCCTTTCTCATCATACTGTATTGGCTACTGAATCAGTTTGCTGTTAATGTCTGTGTTACCCTTTCACTGCATGTTTATTTTATGAGATTGTGGCATCTGTTTTTGGTGTTTACTCTAAAAGCGACAGAGTTCCCTTTCCAGAACCTGGATATTACTGCAATATTAATTTCCCAAGACAGGCTTTTGTTGTTGTTGTTGTTGTTTATGCCTTTTTGCCTGTCTTCGTGTGTGTGTGTGTGTGTGTGTGTGTGTGTGTGTGTGTGTATGAGACCTGATAGAACCCAGTACACATTAGAATAAAACTTAGATTATTCAACCCGAATACCCACCTACCAGTTCCTTTTTGAAACAATTCATTTATGTGATGGAGCTTTTTCTCTCAGACACACATTTGGCTCTTCAGCTTCCCAAAGTATTAACATTTAAAGGTTCAGCTCCCTTTTTTCTTGTTTACATTCTCGCCTCTAAAACTGCAGTGTGTTATAATCTTTCAAAACCAATTCCAAATTTCAATACATTAGTAGCGTTATAAAAGACTATGAATGAGGGGCAGGCACAGAACACATTTTCAAAGTTTTTGTGGTACTAGAAAAAAACTTGCATTCTTTTTTTAAAAATATATATATATTCCTACAGAATTAAATTAAAAATGGAACTACATGTCATAGTTACACAATTAGAAGGAGAAGAATCCTCATGGTTTCATGCAGTTTATAAGAACTGAGCATTATAGGGAAAAGAGAAGAGCATAGTTTGTTTCAGATTATGGCTCCAGTTTCCAGCAAAAAGATCATAACTGTGGTGCTTGAGTTACAGAGTCGAGCTTTGTTATCTTTTTGATCCCTCTCCCATTAGCTTCTGTTTTTGAAGACTACGTGTAGCTTGACTGGATTGAAACTGAGGTGAGTCATGCAGTACCGGGCTCAGGAGTGAGGTGGTGGCAAAATTAGGGCCACAATGTTGCACCAGTGGTCTTGCCACCAACCATCCACTCTAGACCCGTGAGAGAGATTGGTGCTAGATCATATTAAGGCTGGTCTTCCATCCACTCTAGACCCGTTCCAGTTTGCATACAGAAGAAACAGATCTACTGATGATGCTATTTCCATCGCTGTCCATACTGTACTGAGTCATCTAGAACGACAGGGAACCTACGCAAGGCTGTTGTTTGTGGACTACAGTTCTGCCTTCAATACAATTCTGCCAGACAGGTTATTCCTTAAAATGACCAATTTGGGTATACATCAGAAGATCTGTCTGTGGGTAAGGAATTTCCTGACTGATAGGCCGCAGACAGTGAGAATGGGACCTTACTATTCTTCTACTCTAGTATTAAGCACAGGAGCCCCTCAGGGATGTGTGCTAAGTCCCTTTCTCTATTCCCTGTACACATTTGATTGCACCCCACTGTATAAGTCCAACACAATCATCAAATTTACGGATGATACAACAGTGGTGGGGCTCATTAGTGAGAACGATGAGACTGCTTATAGGAAAGAAGTACAGGGGTTAATTCAATGGTGTAAAGAAAACAATCTTATGCTTAACACCAAAAAAACCAAAGAACTCATAATTGACTTTAGGAGAAAGAAAAGTGTATTTTTACCATTGCACATAAATGGCGAGGAGGTGGAGAGGGTTGGTAGTTTTAAATACCTGGGCATTTATATCTCTGAGGACCTCTCATGGACTGCAAATATTAATATGGTTGTGAGGAAGGTGCAGGGGAGGTTGTATTTCCTGAGAATGCTCAGGGGACTGAATCTATCTCAGCACCTACTTCTGTCCTATTATCACAGTACCATCGAGAGTGTCTTAACCTATAGTATATTATCGTGGTATGGGAGCAGCTCTGAAATGGATAAAAAAGCTTTACAGAGAATAATTAAAATTGCCCAGAATGTTATTGGGCTCCAACTACCAACCCTGGATGAGATCTTCACGTCTCGCAGCTTCAAGAAGTCACACAATATCCTGAGAGATCCCACCCATCCTGCTCACAACTTCTTTGAACTGTTGCCTTCGGGCAGAAGATATAGGACAATGAAAACACGAACCACACGCCTTCTGAATAGTTTCTATCCAAGAGCTCTGATTGCACTAAATAATGATCTCAGGGCCAGTTGCAAGAAATAGCAAGCAGGGAGTAGGAAGGAATGAGATAGGTTTTAGGTTATGTTATGCCTTTAATAGGTTATGTTATATTCTGGATTATGTTATGTTTTATAGATTATGTCTGAATAGGATGAGAGTGTTGGAGATACGTGCAAATGTGTATGTGAACCCAGTCTTTGGGTGTTTGATTTTCGTTGTTGTGTATACTGTGTATATACGGACAATGACAATAAATTTATCTTATCTTATCTTATCTTATCTTATCATCTTATCTTATCTTATCTTATCTTATCTTATCTTATCCCTTATCCATCATAATTTCATCACTGATACGATATCTTCAAAACAGAGTTTAATATACTGAAAGTGAAAATGAATAATCTCAAAAGGAAGGCATCATCCCATTTTCACTCGGGCTGTGCACAGAACCTCTTATTTAGGGGTAGGCAACCTAAGGCCCGTGGGCTGGATGTGGCCCAATTGCCTTCTCAATGCGGCCCACAGATGGTCCAGGAATCAGCTTTTTTTTACATGAGTAGAATGCGTGCTTTTATTTAAAATGCATCTCTGGGTTATTTGTGAGGGCTGCCCGGTGTTTTTACATGAGTAGAATGTGTGCTTTTATTTAAAATGCATCTCTGGGTTATTTGTGAGGCATAGGAATTTGTTCATTTTTTCTTCCAAAATATAGTCCGGCCCACCACATAGTTTGAGGGACGGTGGACCAGCCCACAGCTGAAAAAGGTTGCTGACCTTCTCTTATTCTCCCTGTGGCTTCAATCTGGGGTGGGGTGGGATGTGAAAATCAAGCTAACCTACTCTGGGACAACCTGGAAAACAGGCACACCAGCTTGCCCCCCACAATTGAGAGGGCCGGTGCCATGTGATGTGCTGACATCACTCACACATGATGCACACTGTGCTGACATGTCACACGCACTCATGTGTGGCATGAACATGTCGTACGGCATGTACAGTGGTACCTCAGGTTACATACGCTTCAGGTTACATACGCTTCAGGTTACAGACTCCACTAACCCAGAAATAGTACCTCAGGTTAAGAACTTTGTTTCAGGATGAGAACAGAAATTGTGCTCCGGCGGTGGCAGCAGGAGGCCCCATTAGCTAACGTGGTGCTTCAGGTTAAGAATAGTTTCAGTTTAAGAACAGACCTCTGGAATGAATTAAGTACCGGTACTTAACCCGAGGTACCACTGTACAAGTGTTCACCATGGAATATTGAGGGGGCCTGACGCCCTCCTTGAAATTTTTGAGGGCTCAGCCCCTCACCCTTCCATAGATGGAGCCCCTACTGGGAAACCAGACATCCTTGTGCAATGCTATTTCACAGGTGACTTTACTGCAGAACACCAAATTCAATCTCCAGGTAAGATTGGGAATATCCTCAGTCTGAATCCCTGGACAGCCTTTGCCAAGTGGAATAGACAATACTGAACTAGATGGGCCAATTGTGTGAGTCAGTATAAGTATATGTTCCTATGAACCTGGAAGATGCCCCCTCCCCTTTTTCATCTTGTCCAGGCAAGGAAAGCCCTTTCGGCTGTTCTGCCTATTACGTGGTGACATGGAATAGGGCCTTCTCCATAGTGACACCTCATCTGTGGTTATTTCCTCCCCTTGGAGGAATGACAGCATGCAATACTGTCATCTGGGTTTTGTTGCTAGGAAAAATACAGGTCTTTGGGGAAATTAGATATTGTAAGGCCCACTATATTTGTTGAGACATGTCTGCTAAGTTGGTTATGGTTTTGATTTTTAATTGTTTTTCTCTTGGTTGTATTGAATGTACTTTTTTTTTAATGAATTTGTTTTAAACTGCTCTGGGATATGAATTAATGAAGGGTGGTTCAGAACTTCAGTACGTAAGAAGTAAACAAAGAACATCATGGAAAAGTGGCCACACAGCTCTGACGGCCTATCAAAGGCACCTACAAGAAGTCTTCTGTGGATGGTAACATCTGATCTTACATCCATAATTGTAATTCAGTTGAGTAACATATGTTTCTCTCATTTGCAGCAGGATTTTGCATTTTGCTGATCAATGTTTGTCCAGCTCTACTTCTCATGGGCATTTAAACCTAACATGCCTATAGGAAGATGTAAAGGATGTAAAATCAAAGGATGGTTCTGGTATTTATGTACTGTGTCAGAGTTTATTTGCTTTGGAAACAGTGTCATGTCTCCAAACAAGCCATGTAAAGAGTTGCACGCAGGGCAAAAAACGATCAATGCAAGTGAAGGAAAACTATTGTCTGAGGCCTGTTGGTTTATATACCAAAACCTGGCTGGCACATTGGCAAAACTGCTTGACTTCTATGAACTGTTTTGATACATAAGTTTGCAGCTGAACGGATTCTACCTAGCAAGTTTCCTCAACAAGACACCAAGCAAGATGAAAGGAAATGGTTTAAACCATGACATTCTAAGGCCAGGTCATGTTCACCTCATTTATCACTTTAAGAAAAAGAAGAAGAAAAAGGTGGAGCTATTAAAATAAAGGCAGATGACACTGCTGTCTGGGCTGGAACCCATCTGGTAAAAGTATGAGTCCTTTCCTATTAACAGGTCATTGTGAATACCTCTTTGCCAAAGTAGCAGAATATGGTGCTTGGGCAAACAAAAAAAGCTTTTGAAGATCCTTATGGGAATTCAGTTACTCTTTTAACTGTGTAAATGCACATTTTGTTTCTACTATATAGAGCCTGAAATGAGCTATGTCCCAAATACTATCCCCAAACATCTGCAAGACACTGTATGGGTCAGATAATCTGATGACGTGATTTTCCCTTTGAAAGTTTGCCTGCAGATGGCTAGCAAGGTGCTTGTAATGTTTATTACAGCAGCGCTGAGTTATTTGTGTAGCTTTCAGAAGATGACTTTGTGATTTCAATGCAATCATTACTGCAGAGGCAAATATATATCTAGTAACACTGTGGCTTATGGAGAGGGAATTAAACAATGAAAATATTTCTCTTCTTTATATTGAATTAGAATCATCTAAATAATTCCATCATTTCAATGGAAAAAAGTTTCAGTTTATGAAAGCTTGCTAATCCATTATTTCCACATGGGGCTTGCTCCTAGGAACTGTGGTTTGTTAAAAGTGCTGAGTGTCTTCAAGAGACCCCCATATTCCCCTCACAAATCCAATTTACATAATGTTTTAACAGTCAATCCTTCTTCCCAATGAACTCTTGAAATTGTAGCCCTTTGAGGAGAACAGGAGTATCTCTGCACCCTTAACAAACTACAATTCCCAGGATTCTTTGGGCAAAGCCAAATTGATATTGCTTTAAATGTATAGTGTAGATGGGGTTTTAACTGGATACCACCCTTTGAATGCATTTGGATTAACTTGGGCCTGTAGCAGCTCTATGGTTCTCATAATCCCTAGACGCGTTCTCTGGAGTTGTAGTCCCAAACATCGGGAGAGCAGCAGGCTGGAGAAGACTGTTAAACACCATTTGCAACTATATGCTATTATAGTCTTGAAAATCTTGCATGCAAACGTAAATCTAAGCCAAGGGTGGGGAATTGGATCCCACCAGCAAGCTGCATTCAGAACTGGTCCATCTTCTGCAGACCATTTTGCCGGGTGAATGGGACTGCCTTCCTGTTAACCATCACACATTAGCCAGGTTGCTTGCTAGGTCATGTGACCAAGCTGAAAGGGATCATTGTCTTGCCCCACTCCTGCCACACATTTTTGGGGGACCTATGCTTAGCTGAGTTCGGCTGGTGAAAACCAGGCTCAGCACTGGCTCAACCAGGAAAGCCCCAATGTCTACTATATCCAAACTCTCTCATCCCTGCAGATGTTGGATTTAGATTGTGCTGTAATTTGGATCCAATAAATTGAGTTAAATGCAACCCTTAGGGGGAAAGTCTCAGTGTACATACTTATGGGTAAACATCTATGATTCTGCGATCCTTACAATTCTACTGTTAGTCTATAATTGTCTAGTACAAAATAAGGAACCTACAGAATGAAGAGCTAAAGGCTTGGGAATGGAGAAAAAAAGATATCTAACACCACTTTTAAATATATAACTGGCAAAAATCCAAAATACACGCTGCAAATGAGCAGAGAAAACGGAGTCCTTCTCATTTTCATAATGATGGCTCACTGTGGCCTTACGGCTAATTCCTCATACAAATTTTTTATCATGAAAATGGATTAATGCACCATCTTTTCCACCTTCTTAAAATATTTGTTACAGGAATTAGGGTCTCTTCTCTGAATGTTAATTTCCGCCTGCTTCTCTAGCATACCTTGGTTTGGTCTTGTCAACCTCCTGCATTTTAACTATTTGTCCAGTTTCTTGGCACTCCTGCTGCTCTGGCACCAGGCTATTGGCTCTGCTATTGGCTTCAATGGGAACAGAATCACACCCTGTATGTTCTGTTCGACTTCTGGGTTTCAAGCCCTTTTGCCTTATGCAGATGATTCATGACTACTAAAACTTTAGGAATAATAAGATGGTAATTAAACAATGCAGTCCTAAGCTTGGCTAGTCATGCCATCCAGGAAAAGCAATTAGCTTTACTAGGGCTGGTGCAGGAAATGGACCTGCTTTCTGGGCTGGCATAGGCTCCAGCAGATCCTAGGGATGGAGGAAAGTTGGATTTAATCTGCATTTTAATGAGAAACTACCCAAATTGCCCTTATTGAACCAATACGCAAACTGAAACACAGCTATCTTTCAAGATTAACACTTCTCTGCATTATGTGGTGCAGTCCTCCAACCAAACAATATGTACAAAAATGCATATATTCAGGGGAAATGTGTAAAACACCACATGTGTTGGTGAATGCAACATACAAAAATGCATTACATGTGGGGAAATGGCTTGCCCAAAAATGTGCATATTTGGCAAAACTGCATAGACACATGTGTTTATTGGGAGACATCCATACCCAAATGCTGATGAATTTTAATGAGATTTTCTTTTCCTAGATGGAAATTGCTGCAGAAATGTGGAGAACTGAATTTAGGATTTGAAAAATGAGAGACTTAAGAGAACCAAAACTGACAGGGTTTCGCCTGCCTACCCACTCCCTTTCCATCTCTGAAATGCCCTCTTCCAGAGTTTTATGCCAGCTACCTACCAGGTACCAATTTGGTCATCATTTCAGTGCATTTTTGAATTCCAGGGCTTTTGGGCTGCACCACTGACTGGATGTTTTTTACCCTGTGGGTTATATTAAACTAACTTTTACTCATTGAAATTAATGAGTACCTAACTTAGGTCTATTAATTTCAATGGGTCAACTCCAAGTACAAGTTAGTTGAATTCAACTCATAAGTTCCACCAGCAGAAGCCAGTGAAAGGTCTTCCTTTCAACAGGGTTTTTCACTCCTTCTCCTCCTACTGCATGCTCCTTGTGCCCCCGATTGGTTCAGGAAGTCAGTGGAAACCCCAGAATACTGCATGGAGGGAGGAGAGGGGGGATTCCATATAGCACATTGAAATGTTTGATGGAACCATTCCTTAGCGCTATGTTGAATTCCTCCCTGTGTTTTCAATATGTGTAAAAAAAAAAAAAATTCTTGTATTTTATTCCTGTTCTTAATCTCTTTGCAAATTCTCAGTGTGGGAAATAATTCACCAATTCAGTAAACCTAGGATAATATACCACCAACAGGGATGCTGCCTTTGGTAGATTCTGCCAACGCACACTGTCAGCTAGTGGAACATGGACCTCTACAGAAGCAGAACCTGCCCCCCCCAGTGGAGACCAGTGCAGACCGGGAGACATCTCTACCTCTTCCAAATCCCATCCAGCATAGCGGATTGGTGTTCAGGTTGCTGTACAGATGGAACCAATGGGAAAATAATACAAAAAGATTCTGAATAAACCTTCTTTGGTAGTGGCGCCCGCCCTGTGGAACACCCTCCCATCAGACGTCAAGGAAATAAACAGCTATTTGACTTTTAGAAGACATCTGAAGGCAGCTCTGTATAGGGAAGTTTTTAATGTCTGGTGTTTCATTTTTAATATTTTGTTGGGAGACGCCCAGAATGCCCAGTCAAATGGGCAGCATATAAATATTATTATTATTATTATTATTATTATTATTATTATTATTATTATTATTATTATTAGCAAGGACTTTTGGAATAGTTCCATTAACCCATACATCATTTTTATTTTTATTTTAAAAAACATTTTTTCAAGTATGGAACTGAGTTGGAGATCTTGTGACTTGCCCAAGGCCACACAGGTGTGTTTGTGAATGAAATAGAATTTGAGTGTAAGGTGGTTCTGCTGGGCTACAATGGCCATAACATTTCATTAATATGATCTGGCTATACTCTTCAGTTTAAGATTCCAGCTTATACCTTGAAGCTAGTGGATGAGATCCAAAGTCTACAGAGTGGGTTGGGGTGTGTGTGTGTGTGTGTGTGTGTGTGTGTGTGTGTGTTCGATCTTAGTCTTTGAAGCTTGCTGAAGATTTTTCTCAAACCGTATTTTATTAGGCCTGTGAATTTTTCAGCTTGTAAAACTTACTCCATTTCTCGCCTTATTTTTCCCTTCCTTAGCCAGCTGAAACCATCATGTTCGGGTGAAGATCAAAGTCAAAATGTTGACATTTTCTGTTTAAAATAAAAATGCTTGTATAAGTATCTGTTAGGCACAAATTTACTTCATGCCATTTTCAATCAACTCCGTAGGCAAGCTGCACATATAGAAAAAACAAATCACTCCCTATTCATACTTCTACAAATATCTCATGTAGCCTTTGTTTATCCATGGAAAGAAACTGACCATATCTTCCGCAGTTTAACTGCAGGTCATCTGTAGGGCAGTATTAGGAATCCTGTGATCCATATAGGCCTCCCAAGAGGGCAAGAACAAGACCTGTTTGATCCAGCACCTGCTGTGAAGCTACCACTTGGATACTAGCCCCCCTACCCTCGCTACTTTGGTAAATTTCTGCAAAACTGTGAACAGACTAAATATGTAAGAAAGAGAAACAGAAAAGTCAGCTGGCTATAAACAAAGATACTATCGTAAACCACCGAACAGTCACATTGGAACATCTTCATTCTAACCAAGTTGCTGTTTTAGCCAGGCAAATGATCCAAATTGAATGGATATTGGTGGCTGAAGTCTACTTCACTAGTTTTGGGCTTATTAAGTGTCTCTGTTGCTGCCCACATGTAAAACAAAAAACCAAAGTGTCTTATAACCCAAGTAAGAAATAGTGTACAATAAAATCACATAAACATGATTTAAAAAAACAAATTGAACAACAATACAACATCACATCACTGGAGCTGCCCTGATGCCCAAGAAAACAAAAACATAATTGCATTGGCACTGAAATGATAACAAGTTTGACACCAGCTGGTCCTCCATCAAGAGAGCATTCCATATTGCACTTAAATTCAGTGCAATCCATAATCTTTGAGTCCAAGATGTAAGCATACCCATCAGTCTCCAGACACGAGGTTTGTGAATAGACCCAACTGGGAAAACCAAAGCAACAGACTTACAAAGAACCATGGGTATTACAGCTGTGTCAAAGGATTCATGGGATTCTTTCTCACAAAAAAAAGAATTAGAAGCCACACATTTAACAACCAGTTCAACTTCAGATGTGTTTCTTCATAATATTTGTATTATTTGTATTTGTAACTGAGGAGTAGGGAGCCTAGGTATTGGAACTCAGCCTTTTCAAAGGTAAGGTCCAACAGTTTGAAAAATGGTTGCCTATGGCTCACTATTGACAGACAGACTTGACCATGCTCCAGGAGGCTGAGATAACCCTCATGAAATCCTGTTAGAAAAAGGTAAAATCACAGAAGAAGCGTTTACTTCAAAACATGGAAGGCCTGAGGAGAAATCTCCAAATTGGTTGCACCAACAGAGGCAATCACTGTCACTGCATACATCCCCAAAGAAAACATTTACAGCCCATTACTGACTTCACAGTGCTGGATGTTCTTTCATTAAGGGTTGTCATAGTGGCGCTAGTAATCCTTTAATGTGCTTTCCCAATTGGCTGGAAGACATCCCAGACTTTTGAGCATTTGGTTGACGATGATATTTATGGATAACAATATATATTCGATCCCACCCAAGTCCATCAGTACAGTTACATCCATCAGGTAAGGTGCAGATCAGGATCTACAGCTAGTTTGACTGAAGCATTGAATCCCTAACAGAAGGCTTAAACAATAACAGTGGCCAACTCTGGGCTTTCAGATTTGAGCAACACACTGTGTGACACCCAAATTTGGTGCCTTTGTCTCATAACTTCCATTCTAAGCCACTGCTGTGACACCCCCGGTGGCACCCTCTTGGCTCAGCACCCAGTGAGGGTGAACCATCCACACTCCCCTAAATCTACCTCTGACAATAATTAGGGTTTTAAACCCATATTATTTATCTGGACGGCAATTCTACCCACCACCCCAACTCATCTCCATTGTGGAGAGAGAGAGAGAACCCCAGGGGTCACATGTCTTTATTGATACAGGTTTCTCTGACTATACTTATAAGCAAACAATGGCTTATAGCAGCTTTGATTGCTTTGGGGAAGTGAACAGGGTTGCAACCATTCTGCAACATGCACTGAGTATCAGGATCATTATCAAGTTTCTAATTCAGAACAGAAAAAGTTTGCTCCTGAAGATTATTCATTGTAAAGAAATCCCTGATATGAACCGTTTAGCACACTGATTTCTCATGAAAAAATGCATAGTAAGCCTTTAAATTTTTGATTTCATCTCTCTCCAAGTCCGTGCATGATCAGTGCCATCATAAGTAGTTAAGGAATCCCCCTTTTGGTATGCTGAATATTTTATTTGTGGTCATTGAAGGTCCCTTTCCATTACCCTTTGAAGGCTCTTCTTTAGTTATTCGCATCCTGCTTCAAGTGATATCCCACTGAGCTAACCACAAGCAAGATTGTGTTTAAAGGCTTCTTGTTCTTTATGGGAATTTTCTTTTTAGAGCTCCAGCACCACACAACTAATCATGTACTTGTGTGGGCCACCATTACAAAATTCATTCAGTTACATGTAGACACAAAAAGAATTCTCTTGGTAGATGTGATGAATCACCTGGTTAAACTGATTTTATAAGTGCTAAAGACATAGAAGAGGCAGCCATTATTTAATATCAGCCTTTCCAAGTTGTGTGTTGTAGCCATTGCATTTAGTCGTGCAAGTTTATTTGTTCCAATTTTACGCTGACTTTCAGAGCAGCATTATCTTTGCAACAATACTGTGCACTAGCTTGGAAGGCAAGCTTGTAACTTGCCCAAGATCACCCTGTAAATTTCATAGGAAAGGAAGTATTCAGATTGAGGTTTCCACATCCAAGTCCAATACTCTAGCAACTCTGCTGTGTTGGTTCTGATTCACTTTGTATGGAATGAGAATCTTCTTTAAGAAAAAATACCAATGTTCTGTCCTGGGCCTGTTGCTGTTCTACATCTTTATAAATAACTTGGATGCAGGATTTGAAGGAATACTAATCAAATTTGCAGATGACACCAAACTACTGTCAGAAGAAGACAGAATCTGGATTCAAGATGGCCTTAACAGATTGGAGAACTGTGCCCAAATGAACAGAATGTATTTCAGTAGGGACAAATGTAAGGTTCTGTACTTAGGCAGGAATAACCAGCTGCACAAATATAAGATGGCTTGCCTGTATTACTTGTGAAAAAGATCTAGGGGTCTTAGTAGACCACAAGCTTAACATCAGTGATGCACCACCAAAAAAAGAGAGAGAGAGAAGGGGGGGGACTAATGCTATTCTAGGCTGCATTGACCAAGGTTTAGTGTCCCAATCAAGGGAAGTCATTGTACTGCTCTATCCTGCTATGGTCAGCCCCCACCTGGTCAGCCCCCACCTGTCCAGTTCTGGGCACCATCACCAGCCTTTATTTCTGCATTACTTAATTATATATATATATATATATATATATATATATATATATATATATATATATAATTATTTAACAGTGCGATTCTGACCTATTTTATTCCAAACACTAGAACCCAACTTTTCTATGTCCTAGCAAAGCACTACCCAGTATGACTATATCCAGTTAATACTTGTCCTTCTGAGTCATGCATGGTTGTAGGATCCTTTCACTACGATCATGATCAAACAATTGCTTAAGTAGGAACTAAGAGAAAAATCCTTCCACATGAGCTACAATTGAAATAAGCCACCATCCCTGAACTTCTGAGGAAGGTGGAATTACAAAGAGGGCTCCCTCTACTGATCTTAACACTCAAGGCGGTGTGCGTGGAAAGAGGTGACCTTTCAGATATTTGAGGCCTAAGTCATTTAGGGCTTTAAACACACACATAAGAACCCTAGCCAAAAGTTTCTGAGCTGTCTTCAAGGGCAGCCCCATGTAGAACATATTGCTATAATCCTATCTGGAAGTGGTTAAATTGAAATATCTTCGCAGACTTTACAAGAGAGATACCAAAAATTTATTTCATGCCATTTAGTAGTCCATATCCTACCACTATCGCATCTTCAAAATTTATTTTATGTTACTGGCATTTGTGGCCAGGTAACACATAGGAAATTACTCAATAAATCTAATACCTTTCACATTAGTTATTCAAGGCAAGTAGGAAGAATAGACGAACGTATCACTTTGTATTGGATATATCATGTGGGAGACCAACTGTTCTGGAATGGAGTCTAATAATAGCAAGTATTTTAGTTACTTCTAGGGTATCATTATTAAAATGTCAACAATTTTAATCATGGTTGTCTTTAGCAAATACCATAAATATTAAATTACATGATTAATACATCAGAGTTTATTACCTTATGTCAGATGGAGTGGGTGTGTAATAAATCAGTCCTTAGCACTGGAAATAGTTGGAAGTAAATGTCATTCCAAGCCACTGTGGTTGTTCTGCTGAACATATTCTCTAACTACAATGTGATCTTCAGAGTTTCACCATACTGTTGCATTGTGCTCTAATAAAGAGGTGTCTCACCTGCAATTTAGCCATTGTGCTAATAATACAATGAATGGTGGACGGCGACAAATTTCATCCCTGATCATTAAGACTACATATCTGCATGATACTTAGTTTTAAGTGCCGAGTGCAGAAATAACCCAACTGAACACTTCAAGTTTTCTGAAGCATTTCTAGATAGAAAAAGTTAGTTATGAAGTCACTGTAACAATATGGGGTGCTATCCAATACTAGACATACTCAGAATAGAGCCAGTGAAATCAATGGAAATGGGGATGTAACCATTGTTATTTCAACCAGAGCAAACCCATGGAAGTTTACAGGCAAGATTAACTCAGTGAACCTTCTCTGAATGGAACTTCTGTGGATACAACCCTTAAGGATCAATTTTATACACAAGAAACTGGCACAAAGCAAACCTCTATAATTTAAGCAGCACAAAAGACGCCAGATCCAAACTCTCTTCAGGAGTTTTCAGTAACAAGTGACTAATAATAATAGAAAAAAATAGATGTTCAGTAAGTTAACTACAGTATTAAAGCTTTCCACTAGGGACATGTAAACTGTGACCCTTCTAATGTGGTTAGACTCTGACTCCCATCAGCCCCAACCAGCAAGATGATTGGAGTTGTAGTCCAGCAATAAACGAAGATCCATAGATTTCCTAGTCCTGCTGCTCAGAGCTCCAATCTCACATACTTTAGAGGCAGTCTGCCCCTCAAATCACCCCTCCTACCTTTTTTCTGTGTCAGATCAGTCCCAACTAATCTGTGCAATACAGACTTTACAACTGTTTCCTCAATAATGATCATTAATTCATTTTTAGTTCATTCATTTATTTATTTCATAAAATGTATATACCACTTGAATGTAAAATAAAAACAATACCCTCAAAGCAGTTAAGCAGCAATATATATTTCTTTACACAATGCATCATTAATTTGTAGAAGCCATTGTCACTAGATTAGAAGATGACCACTGGGCACAATGACTTCAAAAAGCCTTAGACAAATTTGTGGTGGATAGATCTATCAAAGGCTATTAAGTATGGAAGTTAAATAGACCATCGGAGGCAGTGAACCTCTGAATACAAGACACAGAAGAGGATTGTCGCCTTCATGCTTGTGGGCTTCTCAAAGGATATGACTGGACATTGTGAGAAAGAAGATGCTAGACTAGATGGGCATTCGGTCAGATGCAGAACAGCTCTTCTCATATTCACATAATCTTAGGCTGGATTGAGACATGTCAAATAAGTGATTCGGTTAAACGTGTTGCAAACTCATACACGGAAATACGGTAAGGAAAGATGGGACTCCACAACTCTATCTGGTGTCACAGTGTTATATTGCATATACAACGCAAATGCTTTTCCTCTACCAATCTAGCTGAATCCCTTAGTCTCTATGAGCTTTGAATCCATATTTATGGCAAATAGGTTGTTCAATTATAAAATACATTACATTCATCCAAACATAGGAAACTTGTAGATGCTCCTTATTTGATTTCCCTGTATGCATTAAAAAATATTCTCTGCTTTCATCTCATACAAAGCTTTGATGGTTTTATGAATCATTATGAAACTAACATGCAGATTAAGAAATACAAAGTCATCCACCAGTCTCAAAGGTTTATCAGGAAAGAAGGGGTGAATTCCAACAAATGAGCTAATATAGTTAAAAGTGCTTTGAACTCTCTAGAGTGCTCTATCCTAATTCCAATGTGAAAACTTTGGCATAGTAGTCGTTGTCTGAATACTCAGCCCACACAGTGACACTTTGGTAAGGAAAGCTACTCCTTATGCAATGTCATACTGAAAATCTCCAGAAGCTGCCTCGCACACAAACCTCTTATCATTTGTGGCTGTTTCCACAAAGGCCCCATTCACAGCATTCATTTAAAGCACTATGACACCACTTTAAACAGCCGTGGCTTCCCCCAAGAACTCTGGGAACTATTGACAGTTGTTAAAGGTAAAGGTAAAGGGACCCCTGACCATTAGGTCCAGTTGTGACCGACTCCTGGGGTTGCGGCGCTCATCTCGCTTTATTGGCAGAGGGAGCCAGCATACAGCTTCCAGGCCATGTGGCCAGCATGACTAAGCTGCTTCTGGCAAACCACAGCAGCGCACGGAAACACCGTTTACATTCCCGCCAGAGCAGTACCTATTTATCTACTTGCACTTTGATGTGCTTTCGAACTGCTAGGTTGGCAGGAGCAGGGACCGAGCAATGGGAGCTCACCCTGTCACGGGGATTCGAACCGCTGACCTTCTGATTGGCAAGTCCTAGGCTGTGTGGTTTAACCCACAGCGCCACCCGCGTCCCTGTTGACAGTTATTAGGAGCCCCCTATTCCTTTCACAGAGGTACAATCCTTAAGTGGTTCAGAGGGAATTCTTCAGAGGGAACTCTGGGAACTGTAGCTCTGTGAGGGGAACAGGGGTCTCCAAACAACTCTCAGTGCCCTTAAAAAACTACACCTCCCAGAATTATTTTGGAGAAAACCATGACCTGCCGTGCTCTGGTCCATGGGGTCATGAAGAGTCGGACATGGCTAAACAACCAATAACAACATGACTATTTAATGTTGTATCATAGCACTTTAAATCCACACTGGTCTTTATGACAGCTCCTGTATGCAGTTTGTGTGTGAGAATTAAGCCTTGGTTAAAGTGTCAGTAATTGCAATGCATTTGGTGTGCTCAGTTTCTGTAAAAGTTTAAACCAGGGGTTGCCAGCTGGGTGCCCTCTAGATTATCCAATTATCCCTCTCCACTGGTCACTCTGGCTGCAGCCAATGTGAGCTGAAGCCCAGCAGCATTCAGAAGGCACCAGTCTGGCTTCCTGTTCTAAACTGCATTTTCTTGGTACATGCCTTCTTCTGAGGACACAGTAATTTTCTCAAAGGGTCTCCAGTCCCGTGACATTCACAGTTTTGATGTCACCTGCAGATTGCCTCTCACATCTCTTCATTAGGTCCTATCAAACTACTACTACCAACAACAAAGCTACAAAAATAGAAAACCTGAAAACCTTTGACTTGAGAGGCTTTGTGAGGACAACACATTTCTTTAATATTTGTTAGAGGACTTTGCTTTCTGTGGAACTTACTGTGATAGCTATAAACCAATCAGCCAATGAAGTTGCAACAAAAATAAACAGCAGCGTATTTTGCAATGTGGTCCTTTATTTGCTCCAGTGGCTACCCCAAGCCAGTGTTATTCGATGCATAGTCAAGCTAAGTGGGAAAGAATTGGAGAACTATCTGGCAGCAGGAAAAACAAACAGAGTACAATGGATGTCAGACACAAGTAACTCTGCAAAGACACTCCCTCTGAGAAATGGGAGATTAGCCCAGAAGTCCCTGCCACAATTGCAAGGGCATCTGGATGGATTATTTATTTTTTTAGCAGGAAAAACATAGGTAGGAGCAAAGTAATGTATTTCTTGCACTCCTTGAAGTCTTGCAGAACCTCTTCTGCCTCCCATTTTGCCTTGGTGCTAGTCAGCAGTGCACATTTTCACCTTGTTCAGCGATGGGGGGCAAACCCAGGGGCAGACCTAGATTTTGGGGGGCCTGAAGCTTGAACTGTCATGCGGAGTCTGAGTAACCACTGTTACCTTATCCAATGGGGTTGTTCTACAACAGATCACCACATCTTTACAACCTTTATGCTACGGACTCTCAAATGTTGGAATGTTGGGGAAAGGGGGAGACGGGAGAGAGGGGTGGGGTGGTAAAGTTTATGTTCTTTTACTTCGTGTATGTCTGGGGGTTTTGTGTCAGCATCACTTGGGTAGGTTCTCTTTCTATGCACTTGCTATATTCCCTTAGTGGTGAGAGAGGTTGGAGTAGTCTAGGGCCAGATGCTGCCCACTGGACTCATTAATCTGGCCCACAAACATTGCGGACCCTGCTGCCTGCTCAGTCAGTCCCTGCGCTAACCCAGTGTGGCGTGGAGGCCTCGCCATGTGGGGACTGACTTCCATGACGCTGGCGTGGCTTCGGATTGGCTGCAGGAAGCTCCTGCAGCCAATCCAAAGCCACAGACACCTCTGGGCAGGCAGAGACGCTGGCACGGTTTTGGATTGGCCGCAGGAAGCTCCTTCAGCCAATCCAAAGCCACAGATGCCTCTGGGTAACACCCCTTCCTTCCCACTGAGGCAGCCGCATATGGCCAAGAGCTGAAGTGGCGGTGGTGGGGAGGCTGCCTCTGCCACCCAGAACGCTGCCGAAGGCGAGGCAGATGTGGTGTGAGCACCGGGGGATCCTTTCGGGAGAGGGTGGGTCCGGCCCCCCACAAGGTCTGAGGCACAGTGGACAAGCCCCCTCCTGAAAACGTTTGCTGACCCCTGGTGTAGGGTGTGGTTGATCATCTTTCGTTGGCTGCAGTGGGATCTGTTTGTGCATGGGGGGGGGGAGCTGTTGAGATAAGTTAGCCATATTGTATGCTGTCGGTGGGTTACAAAATAATCAATTTGACTCAGATCAGTGTGACTCAAATTGGGTCTACTAGACCCCAAAATTTTAAGCAATGTGGACTAAAGTCACTTCTGGGGACCCTCTGAGATTCAGGGCCCTACTCAACTTCATGGCTTGATCTTGGAACAGGATGCAGGCTTGACAGTTGTCCCTTCATTTCCTGCAGGCAGGGGTTTGGGCACCCTAGTGGCTGCAGTTTATTTCAGGTCCAGGTTTTGCTCCCACATCAACAGCGTTTCCCTCTTCAGGGATTTTAAGGGGTTTTCATATTAATAAAGTAGCCATAGTTCAACCCAGCCTCTCTGTCTGTCTCTTTATTCAGCCACGAAGCTGCAAAGCTCTCTCTTTGTCTTGCTCAAACTGGGAATTGGGTGATTTTCCCAGAAGCTTCTGCACCATCACTGAGGCCTCAGGGATGATTGCCCATCTCTTCGTTTGAGAGATGCCTGCAGGGATGCTTGCCACAGAGAACACTGCAATGACAGCGCACTTGTGTTTCCTGCTGGGAGGTGTGTTTGGAAAAAGCAGAGCAGCACCTCTTTGGTGGGCTTTTGAGCTCTGTCAGCACTGGAGTGGCTAAAAGCAGAGCTCAGAAGTTGCTGCTGTGCTCTCCTCCCCATGAGAAATGGCTCAGAACCTTTGTGTTAACACTGGGATGGTGATACTGAGAAGAATGCCTGAAAGGTATGAAGCAGCAGCTCTTTATTATCTGCTTTCTCCATCAGAACACTGTTCCAAACCCCCCTGGAGGAGGGCGTGAGATAGAGTGTAATTTGGAGGCTGATTTTTAGGCCAAGGGGGCAGGAAGACAGTATAAGGGTGCTATGAAGAGCAGCAGAGAAGAGAGAATAGAAGAATTGTGGTGATACAAAGATAGTTGTGTAAGGAAGCTGCAATTGTAGGGTGCTGCTTAAAGCCACAGTGAGGCCTATGGATACCAATATGTGGGGTCTCAAAGACCCACATTAACCTGCTTCCAGCCTGGATCCCAGGCTGCTCTCCCCATCATACAAACCTTACTCTCTCCAGTCTTAGCTTATAGCCTAGCAGTTTCTAAGAGGTCTACCACAGAGGTTATGAGAACAAGCCTCATCTGACCTCACCCATAATTAGAACACGACAATAAACTTCACTGAATAACACATGATTTTGGTGGTAGTTGTCTTCATTTTTCTGCAGGTAATTGGATAAATGGTGAACAACGTGGTCATCATTTTTACTAACGAAGTAGATTGCAAAATATTTTTCACTAGCAATTTTAATCATCATGATATAGTTTTATTTTTTGGACGGGGGATCAGATTAAGCAATTCCATGCAAATGTAACTGGTTTTTTCCTACCTGCAGTCATATAAATAGTATTTAGTCCTGAAATGTTAACAAGCACATTTGTGCCCTAAATTATTTAACCAAGTATAATGGCTCCAGATTGCATTTTTTGCTAGGCTTCTCTCAGAACCCTTACCATTTATCATACATGCGCTGTCTGTCTTTTTTCTACTCAGAAGCACAGCATGAAAAAACTTCATTTCACATTGAAACATCACTATGTGAAACAGTGTGATGAAATGAGTCACAGAAGGAGAGTTTGTGTTATACTCCGGTAAACAGTTGGTCTACGGGAATGATAGTATTTTATGCTGTGACTGATATATCAATTGTGAGTCCTAAGATATGAATGATCTGAAAGCAGGAGTTTCACTTAGATCGGGACTGTATGCATGAGGAAGATTACAGGTAACGGAGCAAAACCTGCTGAGAAGGTATAGCACAGGTTGGATCCAGGAGTTAATATGATACTGCAATGGATCTTTGGAAAAAAATTATATCCGATAATATTGGTGCTGATAAGGAATCCCTTAGGGCACTGCTAGCAAATTCATATGCATGTCAATATAAAGCATGATTGAGCTTTTCTATTAACATTCTCTCTCTAAATAAAAGCTAGTTTCCAACACTTCATAAAATTCTGTCATGGGGCTGTACAGATAATGGTGGGTTTGATGGAAGACAGATTTAGAGATGCCTTCTTTAATTTCCATGGTTTCCCATGGGAGAAAAGTCAAGTCTTATTGTTGCTGTACCCAATATCATGTATTCTCTAAATTAATGGGTGGGGGAAGATGTTATTACTAGATGTTATTTTTCTAATGTATAGGAAAAAAATAATAAATTGATTTTTAAAAGTCACCTAAGAGATGAACACAAAACAATATAAAGCAATAGTCAATAAGATGCAGATAAAATCAACAAATATTAAAAACAATAGTTTAGTTATACACAAGCAAGGTTGTGTGTCCGGATAGGCTTTCTGAAATAAAAACATTTTTAGCAGGCATCTAAAATGGTATATGGAGCTTGCCTGCCTAATATTAGTAAAGTTATAAAGCATAGGTGCTGCCGCACTGGAAAATCGACTCCTAATAGATGCAGAACAAACATTATATTGGCATCTGTAAAAGTACAAGTTCTGCAGGTTGAAGCAATTGAGTAGGCATGGATGAGGCAAGTCCCAAACTCTTCTAGGCTTTGTGTACTCAGAGTACAACCTTAAACTCAGCTCAGGACCAAAACAAATCAAAGTAATATTTTAATCAACATCAGGACAAATGTATGTCCATTGGCCATTTATTATATCATAATTTTGAGCTCTATTGGTCAAGCTAAAACTTTGTTTTTGGTGTTTTCGGTTTTAACTTTAACTAAGGGGTAATAAATACTAAAGAACACTGCAAAAATTCACAATATTACTATAACAGAGCACACCAACCTTTTGACAAAGGCAGAACCAGCACTGTTCTTTGCAGTTTCTAATAGGCTTACATTTTTCATAACTGAAGTATATTTTGCAGTTATGTAAAAAGGCCATACAACACAATCCTCATGGGACGAAGTATGGAAAGCTGAGAGACAGTGCAATTGCCCAAAGCAATACAGCATGCTTCATAACCAAGGAAGGATTTAAAACCAAGTGCCCCTCAGAGCAAGTCAAACTTTCTGATTATGACAGAGTCAATGTTCTTAGCTGAGCAAAGTGTAACAGTGTTGGAGATTCAGTTAAATTATCTGAATCATATCAGATTGTTGAATTAGTTTCTTATCTGATACCAATTCTCCCTGATCCCGTAAGAGCAAGCTGGAATGTGATAAATGGCAACAAGTTCACAAACAGAGTAATAGTTTTCAATTCAAGGTGAAAACCTGCCACCATCCTACTGCCTGAGCACCTACACCAGAAGTTGGTCGACTCCATATTGAGTCAGCATTTGTTGGCTGGAGTGAGGGACTCGTAAGCATTTGCAGGATTCATACACTCAACTCAGGACTAAAATTCACTAAAGAGGTTTATCCTGAGGTGAAATTCTCATGACACAATTTTGCAGTAGTGGGCAATGTGGTAGGATCACCAGATCTGTTGGTCATCTGAGTCTCTTCTGCTTACAGGGAAAGGGATGGAGAGGAGCAAGGAAGTTGTCATAATACAAACTCATTGGCAGAGCCACTCTAGCATGCCTGTCAATGTGCTTGCACCACACTGACCTCCCTGCTACCTTGCCTCTCCCCCTCTCCTTTCCAGTAAGGAACAGTTGTCAGGAGGCCAGGTAAGTGTCACCACCCCATCACACCATTTGCTACTGCTATATGTATTGATGGACTCATTTGCTACGAAGTCTCCTTTGTCAAAAATGAAAACATAACACACACACACATAATGCATTTTTCAGTGGGTTCTCATCAGAGAATATCTTCCATGGGAACCGTTATGGAAACAATACAATTTGTTTGTTATTTTTACATACTGCTCAGGCCTTAGTGCTCCCAAAGCTGTGAACAACTTATTAATGCAACACAAGATGCAATAAGAAAAAACCATAAATCAGTCAGCAAAACAATGTAAGACAGCAGAGTTCACCTACACAGTGAACTAGCTGAAATATGATTCTGATTGACTAGCCTAGGTCTTTCTTACTCAACCCAGTCACCATTTGGGTGATGAAACAGGAAAAATATTGTATGAATTAGGTGCATACCAGCAACTGCTTTCAAGACAGAAGTTAAAATGTGCTCTAATCCAGCAATTGCTTGTAGATTCATGGGTCCAAGACACTCATATGCAGAGACCTGCTTCCTCCATTGAATCTTCCACTAAGAAAGTTGACAGGAGCTCTGGAACAGGCCAATGCCTTATATTGCTACTTAATAAGTATTTAAATTGATCTAGATAGCAAGGTATGCTTTGCTGACATTCGCCGTGTGAAAGAGCTCGACAGTGTTCCTAACATAATGAACTGTACACAAGCCAAACCAGGAAGAAATGCTATTTATTTGAAAATAATGAATCAGATGGACATTTCTCATGTTTCCCAGCCACCCCAATTCTGCAACTGCACAATATTCCCTAAGTCCACACAGTGAGAAGCGTTTCTTGCCGAGCCTCAACTGTGAAGCATTTAAGAACAAAATAATGTTGAATAAAATGGGCATTTTCTGAACCACCTGCTGCCAGCTGTGACCACCTTGCTAAAAGCTCACACCAGAAATAAGATCCTGATTTTATGAGAAGTCAGTCTGCAAAGTTTCAGTGTTCTACTCCATTGTGATTGCAAGGGAAGGGGGCAGGGTGACGTGTGGTGTGTGTGGGTGTGGGTGTGTAATATAGTTATATTCACATTATCCTGCTTTTGATTAAAACCATCTTGGATCCTTTTAATCATCCTGCCAGTGATACAAAATGATTTTAAGGATTTAAGGAAATGAGACAAATTGAGCCAAAAGCTTCAATCAGCTTATGCCAGGAATACATTTGACTTAAATGGAAAATGTTTGAAAACCCATTTTTTCTTCTGATTATTTTAACCCATAATTGCAGCCTTGCAAAATATGCTTTTTTCAGTAGTCTAGCTGCTGACAGTAGAATATACATGTGTGTTTTAAACCTATTTTAATTTAATAATTTGGGCATGACAAGGAGTTATTCCTGCTTCCTGCCACATGGAGCTGATCAGAAATGTGCAAGTAGAAGTTTTTTATTAAAAAAACCGTACTTTTTTTTTACAAGCAAAATGATACTTTATCAAGGAAATATGAATGAATGCTCCCTTGTGTCAGCAAACTCTTAGATTTCTACAGTGTAATCTATGTGACTCTTCCTTCCTTCTCCACCACAGAACTGGAGCTAACTTACCTGTATAGGTTAAGACTGAAATAATCTATCATTTATTTTGGCACAATAAATTGACATACAAGGTCTGCTCACACATCAACCTTCACTAATGAATGACTTCACCCACTGCCAAGTGGTGATTTGGGTGTGCAAATGAGCCTTTCAGGTTAAGCACAACAGTGAAGGAAAAGAGTCACATCACCTCAAACAGAAAACCTTTCAGCATATTCGGTAGGCTGAACTTAGAACCAAATATACACTTTCCCATTTGGTTCAATGGTACTTATTGCCAAGGTTTTTCTCTAAAGCCTATTCAAAGCATCCCAGCCAGTTGCAATCGCCTCCATCTTGTGGCAGTGAATTCTATTATTCATTGTGAAGAAGGACTTTCCCTTGTCTGTGCTGAACTCGCTGCCACTCAGTTCCTTAGAGTGATCTCGATCAATTGCAACTGAAGTGTGTGTGTGGAGACAGGGGGTGCAGAGATATTTCATCCACTTTCTTCAATCCATGCATAATTTTATAAACCACAATTTTGTCTCCTCTTCCCCACCTCCCATCATTTTCTATATTAATAGCCCAAACCACATTGGACTATCCTTGTAAGGAAGATGCTCCCCATGCTACCTAAGGTTACTAGCAGGCAACTGATGGAAGGGTGCAGAGCTGTGAAGTCATCATGTGCTGAGTAACCAAGCAGTAAAATAATAGCTGGTGTCCACATATCTGTCTAATGGCAGGCTCCTGAGCTCTACCACTAGGTCATGGCTCCTCCTCAATTGTGAAGCACCACTGCGAAACACCACTTGATCACTGTTTGATATATCACATGCTATCAAAGCTGTAGGCAGCTGGCAGAGAACCAGGAACCAGAGCCTAAAGCAGGGAGTCAGAGGCAGGGGATGCATAGTGGCATACCTGAGTAAGAAAGACCTTGATGCTCAGGCAAAGTCCAGGAAGCATTTATAGCTCTTTCTGCCCAACATGGTCCAATGGCAAGTATGAGTGGTCAGGGCCAGTCCAGAACTTCGGAATAATCCATTATCATGGTGTTCCACAGGGCTGACATCCACAAAACCAAAGGTTATCTGTTCTAGTCCCATCAGTTCCTGCCACATGGCAAATGTACAAATAAGGCAAAATAAATAAATGAAATCACCCCCCAAAGATCATCTTTGCAACAACGCTGTGACACAGAGCAACAGAAGAGACTTTCGCTCGTATCCAACATTAGTGTTGCTTAGAGGAGACCCACTGGAATTAATGGGCCTAAGTTAGCCATGACTAATATTTGATACAACCCAATGACTTGCACAAGTCATTCAGTGCGTAGTTCTGACATGTCCCATTCCCTACCATAGTACATTAATGGGGTTATATTCAGTGGTGTCACTCAGGTGATGGAAAGTCTTTGATCGGTAGAACTTGGAGGGGAGAACTCTGCAGCCCCCCCTAAATCTGCTCAAGATGATTGGGCGGGGGACCTTCCAGACCAGATTTGGAAAAGGTGTAGGGATGCTGAAGGAGGGAGTACTTGTAATTAAAAATGGCGTCCATCCCTGCTCTGTTGATGGAAGACTTACCAACAGCTGAGCAACATCATTGGATGCCAGCCCACAATGAAAAAAGAAATCTGCTCCCTGGAAAGTGCACAAAAGTTAGTGGAACTTTGAGCAGCCAAACTTGCAAGGGATTTAAATAGTACTTCTGTGTTTCCTCCCCCGCCGCCCACCGTAGCACACCTTTCCATGTGTGAAATGCAGTCCATCACAATAATATTTTCAATAAAATTTCTGTAAAATGATATGATAACAAGACCATGATATTTTAAATTGAATGAATTTCAAGATAGTTAAGAATTAGGCTCCCAGAGGAATGCTTTATGTCACAAGCTATGAACACTACTGTTTAATGTACACCCATGCTCCATCTGCTCCCTTTTCCATTATTCGAATCTCCTAACCAGTTTCTCATGCACACTTTTCAGCTCCATGCTGTGTTTTCTATTTATTGAATACATTTCTCACTTCAGCATTTTTCCACCTGAGCTGGCAGTTGTGGCTTTTATGGCTGTACACATGCAGGTCTCCATAGATTATGAACTTCATATTTTTTCATTTGCCTCATGCTTCAGTTCTCTAGCTTAGCAGGCCCTAAAATGTGCAAATTGAGAGGTGTTTTGAAGTAACCATTGCTATTCTAGGCCATTGACTTGTCATCAATTAGATTAAAACATTGGTTTACAAAAATAATGTTTTCTCTTTACTTCATAAAAAATAAAACACTTGCAAAAGGAAACCCAGCTGTGCTAAGAGGCAAATTACTTTATGTGAGCAAGCAAACATTTTCTGGTCAAGGCTACAATGTATTATTCAGGCCCATTTTACTACATCAGTCTTAAATTCAGGGTGTTGTTACA
Organism: Podarcis melisellensis; assembly: GCF_964234715.1. Taxonomy (NCBI): domain Eukaryota; kingdom Metazoa; phylum Chordata; class Lepidosauria; order Squamata; family Lacertidae; genus Podarcis; species Podarcis melisellensis. The sequence goes on along the minus strand of NC_138537.1, from coordinate 25,842,292 downwards.
CATTGTTACCAGTAAATTGTGGGGAGGAGGGAGTAGAAACTCAACTTGTTTTTAAATTTGATCATCTTATTCTCAAAACCAATCTCTTAAAAGTTCTAAGAGAGTGGTTTTATGAGTAAGGGAGGTCTAGCTTTAGGTTAAAACTTCAGCAGTAGCATAATAACTTTATGAGTACCAATTAAATATCAGAAAGAAGTGAACTACCATTAGAGTTCCACAGAACTCTTCATTCAAGCAATCCACAACAAAACCTGAAACGCTAATGGTTCCAAAAGACTCATGGAGCCATTCCAATTCAGAATTGGAATCCGAAGTGCCATGGATTCCTTGGCATGCCATGGGGCTTGGGCATGGCTAGTTGGCTCTTACATATTTCCAAACATGTGAATAGCAGACCACCCCAGACTTATCACAAACTCCCCTTGATTCTCCTTGCACTGGCATAGTGCAGGAAGTGCTGGGAACACATGGACCAGAGAATCTGTTGTGTAGCCATGTCAATACACATCGTATTTGTCTCATTATCCTCCCCAGTTTGGTCCCGTGGCATTAAATTCTCTAGGAAAAGAAGTACAGTGGTACCTCGGGTTAAGTACTTAATTCGTTCCGGAGGTCCATTCTTAACCTGAAACTGTTCTTAACCTGAAGCACCACTTTAGCTAATGGAGCCTCCCGCTGCCACCGGAGCACGATTTCTGTTCTCATCCTGAAGCAAAGTTCTTAACCCAAGGTAATATTTCTGGGTTAGTGGAGTCTGTAACCTGAAGCATATGTAACCTGAGGTACCACTGTACAATCAAACAGCAGTTGAGGGCAAGGCAAGTGGAAGCTGAAAGATGAAGAGTGAGAAAGGCAAGTTTCCATGGTGCAGGCACTGCAAAAGCCAGCATGAACTGATAGTGCTTCCATTACCAACTGCAAGCTGTTACAGACTTTAGACCTGGTTGCTATGAGCCAGTGCACAAGCCCCACAAAATCATTATATAGTGGACCATACATAGTCCCATAATTTGCAGTGCTTATAAGAGAGGAGATAAGGGCAAGATCAACTCATGTAGCCATGTGGGCTATGAAGGCTGAATGTGCACTCTGTTTGTTTATATGTTAAGTAAAATATTTTCCACCAAAAAGGGAGTTCAAGGTGGTTTCCTGAATTGCAGGGAGTTGGACTAGATGACCCTAGGGGTCCCTTCCAACTCTACAATTCTATGACAGATTCACCTTTAAATGTGAACTGAATATAATTTTAGCTTCCACCCCTAGATATGTGATTTCATAAGATTTCATAGACCTTAGCATTTCCCACTTTAGAAACCAACTACTAAATTGAATTACCAGTTGCTGTATTTCCCCACCTCAACTTGGCTAACAGCAACTCTGGGTTTACATAGAATGGAAGGAAAGGGTGGGTAACACCTCCTCATTTAGTACAACTGTTCTGGTCAAATCTGAAGCCTACCCCAGCTTGTTTACCGTAAAAATGGTAGTATTGGGACATTAAAAAGCTAATCTCCTGCATAAAGGGTCCTTTGGCACTCAAAATGGAAGAGCAGAACAGTTCTGTTATCTGTGGCATTTTTGTCAATTTAAACATAACATAGTGACCCACTTGTAAGTCCAAGTATTCTGTTTCAGTGCTCTGTGGAATGCAGCCTTTCTATAGAGTGGCAGAGGATCTTAAGGTCCATGAATAAGCATAGTCTAGCAGTCCCGGGCCCTAAGGAAGTCAGATTATCCTCCACCAGGGCCAGGGCCTTCTCAGTGATGGCTCCGACCTGGTGGAATGCTCTGTCCCATGAGACCAGAGCCCTGCAGGATTTAACTTCCTTCTGCAGGGCCTGTAATGCAGAGCTATTCCACTTGGCTTTCAATTTGAACTTAGCCTGATATTTTATTCCCCTTCCTTCCCTTCCCCTCCCCTTTTTATGAAGATTACCTGCTCTGGGATCCCACAGCTAATTCTCTCCTGGTCTCCTCGCTGGCCCAAATAGGACAAATTTAGCCAGCTAGCCCTGGTGATCATCTAATGTATATTGGATCGATTTCCCCCCTAAACTGATTTTTGAATTCTGAATTTATTGTTATTCAGGTTTTATACTGTATTTTATGCTGTTTTTTGTTGCATCAATTAAGTGTTTTAAATTTGTTGTTAGCTGCCCTGAGCCCGGTTTTCTGAACTATGAAAGGTGAGGTATAAATAAATTATTATTATTATTATTATTATTATTATTATTATTATTATTATTATTATTTATAAGGACATTTCCCAGACATTTGCCCTGATATATAAATATGGAGTAACTGTCAGGGACTTGGCAGAGGAAGAATGGTGGAGACCACCTCTCCAGTTTGACCCTTCCAGGGGGGAGGAGCAAGAAGAAAGTTTAGATTTACAACAGGGATTTGAGGGAGGTTAGAGCTCAGAGGCAGATGAGAGAGAAAGTTGGGAGGTAATGGGAGAGGAGGAGGAGGAAACACCGGGGGGGCAACAGCTGACGGACATAGTGTCTTTAGAAAGCATTCCAGACCCTCCCTCTCCCAGAACCTGGCAAGCCTTGAAAGTAGACAAGCAAAAAGCTCGAAGACAGAGGGCACGTAGCAGCACCCATAGGTGAGATGATGAGAATGAGTCATGAGGAAGTGGGAAAGACGGGGGGTGGAGATTCACTCAGGACAACACCATTATCCAATTACCTATAGCCTCTCTTGGTAAATACAGAATAAAAAGCAGACAGTAAGAAACATTCCCTTTCGTTTTTACATTCCTGGGCAACCAGCCTGACAGTAAAGCGTGTTCTCCCTAACAGAGAGCACGTGTTGCGGTTTGGGGAACAAGCGACCCTGCAGTGACTAGGCAAATTTGGTAAGGAACCCAAGCCTTTAAGTGGTTAAAATTGGGTTGCTGGGGAGATTTGATTGTTGCCAATTTGGAGGAGGGGTCAGAGTCTTTAAATACAGGGGCCAGACGTTGGACGTCCTCTTGGCCGTTTTGCACCAGATCACCCGCCCTCCCTCCCTCTTATAGGGTGGTTTTTCTTGATCGCTTGACCTTGCTATGCCTGTCATGGGGTCATCCGCCTTGGAGCGGGGGCCTGGTAGGAATTTTGCCATTTGGCTGATTGGCTGGTGCCATTTGGTTTTTGCCTACTGCATAGCAAATCGTCACAACTTGTAAGGTTGGCAGTTAGGCATTGGTTAAATTGGTTCTTGGAGGGGTAAGTGCCTATCCCTCCAAATGATGCGGAAAGGGAATTCCGTTTAAGGAATCCAGGGGCTTGCCATTCTTTTCGTCCTTGTCCCCGGAGTCGGACTTGGGCCGTGCAAGCCCCACAGGAACATGAGGGTGAGAAGTGAGGGACTGTTGCCCAGCTTCATTTTCTCACCCAATACTTGTTTCCCACACTGGCTTCCATTGGTGTCCGGAAGGGCCAGCTCTGTCCTTGAGGGCAAGGACAGATAGTCATAACCAATGCCTAAGCAACCACTCACATTTTTTGTATTTTGAATAACGTTGTGGCCAAAATTATGCCAAAAACCTTAAACAAAAATTGATGTGTGAAGTGTGAATTTTTTGGGGGGTGGCATTGTGGGACTCAACATGCAACAGAGAAATAAAATCACAAATGTCACACTCCCCAGTGCAGCATAAGCATAAGGGCAAAAGCCTATGTCGTCCAGCATCCTATTCTCACAGTGGCCAACGAGGTGTATGGGAAGGCCACAAGTAAGACCTGAATGAAACAGCCTTTTCCCCACCTGTGATTACCAGCAATTAATATTGGGAAACATCCTGCTTATGGCAGTGAAGGTAAAACACAGTCATCATGGCTAGAGGCCATTAATCACCTTCTCCTCCATCAATTTGTTTAATCCTCCTTTAAAGCTATCCAGGGTTGGTGGCCATCGCTACATCCTATTAGGGTGACTTTATCTATTTGCTGCATGAAGAAGTATTTCCGCATATCCTAAATCTCCCTACGTTCAGTTTCATTGGATGGCCCGAGTTCTAGTATTATGCATAAACATAGCATGTGGATGTATAAACACTTGCTTCTAAAGTTAAATCCCCGCCATCTTGTTCAGGAAACATAACCAAAGTGTGCTTGCTCAGCTAATCAAATTAAATCTGCAGCCACAATTATTTCAATGAATTTGAACAGCTTACCTAGACGGAAAAGTTTTGTTTTGTTTTAAAAAAAAGTTTTGCTGCATCTCACAACAGGCTTCCATTTACTTGAAGGCAATTCTCATTTAATCAGTGATATATTTATATTTATTGCGGCACCACAATCATAGCCTATTTAAGTAAATCCGAGAAAGACTTGCTTCCAAGTAAACATGCACAGGACTGGTATGCCCAAGCCTTCCTCCTAAATTGTCCTAAAAGGACTTGTCGCAACCCCATGGGCAGAAAGAAATGGAGGCATGTGAAGGACAGGTGATTTTTCTAGCATCTCTCAAATAGCATCAAGGGATTTTCATTCTAATTGTTAGCTGTCAGCGTAATAAACAATTAAAAAAAAAGACCCTGGTTTTTAGTCACAAATCTTTTTGATGTAAATGCAAGACAGAATATGATTGCGGGGGGGGAGGGGGGAGGAAATAAGAAATGACACAGCTACTGCCTTGGTGCAAATGCAGCATTTATATTTCCTGCTGGCAGATGCATTTGCCAAGAAATGCCTAATGTAATAAAATTAGACAATTTAACCAGCATGGTGGATTTGCCCATTTTTGCTGTCAAGCATCAATACCGGCACTTAACCTCCAGAATAAAGAGACACATGACTAAACTTGTATATGTGTTTTATAGGACAAAACCAGATTTGCCAAGTATACATTGCATGCATCAGATATATATCTATATCTGTATCTATATGGATATAGAGATATATATGGCCCCCACATATGTACATGCATCCATATCCACAAACACTTTATATATTTTAGAATGCACGCAATGCATTTAAAATGATTTCCATGGGTGGATGAAATATACCCCTGATATCCTTCGCTTTCATCATTAAATAATGTTCGGGAAAGTTAAATAATGCACAAAACATACAGTGATCATCCAAATGCTGTCTAACCCTATCAAACACAGGTCAATGCCATCAGAACTGCTATCTGAAATTTCCTCTAGTAGAGCTGGCAAATGCTTTGGAAGTACAGAAAGCCTAGAATTGAGACAGAATTACACTAGCATTGTGTAAATAATCAAACTGTGACCTGTGGGGTTAAAACCTATAATTGGAGTGATACTTCAAAGAGATGACTACTTTCTCAGTGCTATTTTGTGCAGCCAGATAGGAAGATGACTTCTTAGGATGTTTTATTGGCCAGCACTACTGCTGCAACAGTGATATTTTCAACAGCTGCTGGTGCATTTGTGTTCTGACAAATTAGAGGCTAAAGCAAAGCATTAAAGAATATCAAAGGCTTAATTTAATGGAAAAACAACCACCACTCCAACTGGATGTATTTTACAGTGAATTAATAATGCAGATTTACACAAAACGTGCTATTTTTTACAGCCTGGCTTACAGAAAGCATTACAATATTTTTGCCCCTTTTAGCTTTTTTTTCCTCACAAAAATAGTAGAATCGGTAAGATAACCAATTATTTTGTAATATTTAGTAAATGTGCAATCTGACCAATGGACCTTTACCTTTTCTTAGGCATGTCATCATTAATATAATTTATATAGCTCTGTCATATGTATGATTCATTGTGATCTAATATCTATGACCACTTATTTACTGCAAAAGAATACCTATGTATGTTTATATCTAATTTATTCTTCACCTTTATTTCTCATCAAAACATACTTTAGATTCCCCTGTGTTAGTTTATCCTGTTCCTTTGTGTGGAGAGGTATCCAAGTCAAACTCTGGTCAATTTTTTGGGGGTGGGGGTGGAATCTGTTGCCTCTGAGAAATAAATGCTATTTTTCCAAATTATGTCAGTGTGAGGGAGGCTCCTCTTACTTACACAGTTCATCTTGTGTAAAAGAGAAGTTATTAGGCAATTTACTGAGCTACCATGTGCAGGATAACTTGGTAAATCCCTCTGAATTAAAGGATTAATATCTTAAAGACAGCTGAAGTTGATATGTCCTGTCATTTCTCAAAGTGTATTTGTACTCATTTATTTTGCCCCAATTCTCCAATCAAATACATAGGTCTCCTAGGCTGAAATCCTATACCCACTTTTCTGGGAGTAAGCCCCATTGAACTCAGTGTGACTTGCTTCAAAGTAGACATCTAAGTAAAGGGTAAGTAAAGGGTAAAGGGACCCCTGACTATTAGGTCCAGTTGTGGCCGACTCTGGGGTTGCGGCGCTCATCTCGCTTTACTGGCCGAGGGAGCCGGCGTACAGCTTCTGGGTCATGTGGCCAGCATGACTAAGCCGCTTCTGGCGAACCACAGCAGCGCACGGAAACACTGTTTACCTTCCCGCCAGAGCAGTACCTATTTATCTACTTGCACTTTGACGTGCTTTCGAACTGCTAGGTTGGCAGGAGCAGGGACTGAACAACGGGAACTCACCCCGTCGTGGGGATTTGAACCGCCGACCTTCTGACTGGCAAGTCCTAGGCTCTGTGGTTTAACCCACAGCGCCACCCGCATCCTCTCAAAGATGGTAAAGTACCTCAAGAACCTGTTTGACCAAAGACAACAGTAATTGACTGCAAACGCCAAGAACAATGGTGGCTGTATCATATAACTTTCAACACCTGGGAAGAATGTCTTTCTCTTCCCTCAGTTTGCAAAGGTGGACCAAATGTCTGACTTGGTACAAATCAGCTTTCGAAGGAGTGTTAAGGAAATTGGTCCCCCTGACAGTTGTGTCCTTAGAAAAATAAAGCAAACACGGGTCCTCTCTTTGCCGGGTATAAGACATTTGGACGTGAAGATTGAGTCCCATGGACTGCAAGAAGATCAAAGCTATCCATCCCTAAGGAAATCAGCCCTGAGTGCTCACTGGAAGGACAGATCGTGAAGCTGAGGATCCAATACTTTGGCCACCTCATGAGAAGAGAAGACTCCCTGGAAAAGACCCTGATGTTGGGAAAGATGGAGGGCACAAGGAGAAGGGGACGACAGAGAACGAGATGGTTGGATAGTGTTCTCGAAGCTACCAGCATGAGTTTGACCAAACTGTGAGAGGCAGTGGAAGACAGGAGTGCCTGGCGTGCTCTGGTCCATGGGTCATGAAGAGTCGGACACAACTAAACAACTAAACAACAACAACATTGCTTTAAACACTTTCACACTTGGCCATTTCAATCCATATAGCCAATTGTTTATTTATATAGTTGGTTGTTTGTTTGTTTGTTTAGATTTCTATACCAGCCTCCATCAGAAGCTCACAGGATGGTTTACTCTATATCCATCCCTCGTTATTGTAAGACAACATCATGGACTTGATATGTCTCTTAAGGCAAGTCGTACCATGAACCAATATGAAGCAGTAACTTAGTGTGGCAGATTCCAAAGGGGTGCCAGTCATTTTTTAAACAGGGGGAGAAGAGAGAGCTCCGGTTTGGAGCTCTAGAGCATTGTTTTGACTTTAAGTTTCATGTGCAAAAATGTGTACATTCTACACTTCTGTCTCTTCCTATTATACACAACCAATTTTCCAGAATGTCTGGGTCTACTCAGAGAAATGCTGCAACCTAGTCTTGAACATGCAATATTCTTAGTAACTTTTCATAACATGGATAGATATGCAAATGTAGCTTCTGCAAGATTTATTTCGCCTGTGGAAGACTGACAACAACTTCCTTCCAAGATTCTTAGTTTTGTCTGGCCATTTTTATACTGGTAGCAAGCATGAAATGCTGTTGAGTGATAATAATAACAACAGAATAATATTTTAAACTTGTACCAATAAAACATACACAGTATTACAGCCTGAATTAGCTGTGGTTGTAGTCAGAATTAGAGCACATGAGCATCTAGTATCAGAGGAAGACAGATAATATGCTCAGAATATGATATAAATAGTATTGCCAGTTTGAATATTCTGAATTTACTCCCACAATATATCATAATAAGCACCCTCCCTCATTAATTTTCCTGAAATCTCCAGATGGGAAACAAAATATTAATTTTGTTCAGCCTTAGGCATTGTTGACAGTTAAGGTACTCACTAAATCACTGATCTTCTATGCATTAATATTAGATTTCTTCTGCAAAAGGGAAAAAAAATATGCAAGACCCATGGGTATAAGGTTCACTTTGTCATAAATATAATGAATTGTTTTTCAACATGATTAATTTGTCAAAAATGGCAAGTATATATATTGGGTAGGCAAGATTCCTGAGCAAACTAACCTACCTTATAGTCATGGTAATACTCAAGGAATTATGCAAATTAATTGATTCTTTCAATGTTGCATAAAATGCTACTAGTAGTACAAGGCATGGAACATTAGGCTGTTCATCCACCAAAAGAGTTGCATTTTAAAGGCAGGCATCTGCAAGAGGGAGGCCTCATGGCAGAAGGTCCTTAGAAGCACAATCTATTTCCCTGTAAAGCGATAGGCTTTCAGCCATTTCACAGACAAGGGGTTCTGCTTTTTATAAAAATAAAATAAAAAGAATAGCTTTAAAAAACACACACACAAGTGACAAGTACGGTATGATGGTATTTTATTGTTTTCCCAGACAAAAGGATGTAAGACACTGCTATTAACAGAAAGTGATGCTTACTTTATATAACCAGAATAAGCTCTTTTCCTAACACAACCTCATTTGCAAAACTTAAACCTATGAGGCATAGCATTTAAATCAGAAAGGTTGTCCTAAGCATGTTTACTCAGAAGCCATCCCTGCTAGTTCAGTGGGACTTTCTCCCAAGTAAGTTTGCCTAAGATTGTGCCGTTTGAATTATAATTAATATTTATCTTGTTATATTTTAAATTGCACAATGGGTCCAGAGATCCCTTGTTGTGAACACTTCCACATTTCCCAGTTGCTACCAATCTATATCTGTTTATGCATATTCATAATATTCTTAACTTATTTTATATCCGGCAACATTAAAAATAATCAAATTAAGGTTCAAGGATTTGTTGCTGATATTTAAAGGTCCGAAATAACTTGGGACAGGGGAACATAGCAGACTGACAACCTGACCTTTAAGATATTCCAAGGAGACCCTGCTGGTCACTCCAAAACCAGGTGACTGTCACCTAGTGACCAGGTGGAAGCAAACCTTTTTGTCAATAGCATCCACCCTCTGGAATGCCCCCGCCCCCCATTCATTTATAAACCTCTATGTTCACCCAACCTTTCAAGGTCTCTGACTCTCCCAATTTTTATTTTGTCTTCAACACTGCTCAGTTCTCTTTGTGATATGCAGCTGTATATATATCTAGGTTTCTTAGGGAATTTTGCCAGCTTGTTTGGCATTGTGATTGCCGTTACTGTATTTTTATTGTAAACCAGATAGAGATTTTTATTACTATAAGTGGTATAAATATATATAATAAAGTAAATAATGATGAGTAAAATCAAGTCACTGCTTCGTGTTATTTTCAAGACAATGTCCTATTCCAAATGTAATCCCTTTACTTTACCATTGTACCCATACATGTATTCTGGTTCAGTAATAAAACAGCACCGGTTTTATATTGCCAATAAACACAAGTGGCCATTGGTTACCCACAATGGCTGATGATAACCTCAGACCACTGGTCAAAGCAAAACATCCAGAATGTGCTTTCTACCCCACGGCTAAACATGTTGCACCTCCACACAAGTTGATGGGAACAATGTATAGATGTTATCAAGAGTCAAATTCAAATGGAACTATATTTTAAAGTTCATTTACTTCAGAGCAGGCATCACACCAAAAAAAATCAACATTCCTTTCCGCTTCTTCAGCACGTATAATAGTCATAAACAAAGGAAGCCACTGTTGCAATTGAAGCTTTTAAAAATATACCTTGCCAATTTTTTTGTCTTTCATTCTTATTAGCAGGAGGAGGAGGAGGAGGAGGAGGAGGAGGAGGAGGAAGAAGAAGAAGAAGAAGAAGAAGAAGAAGAAGAAGAAGAAGAAGAAGAAGAAGAAGAAGAAGAAGAAGAAGAAGAATTTGTACACGGGGTGTTTTACAAATGCTTATGTCAGTCCTGCTGACAAGTCTTCAAATCAGAAATTTTGGATTGGATCTGGGACATGATATCTGATGATATCTCCCAGAAACATATTTGCTGATGTTGCAATAACCATTTCCCCCCTTGTGCCTTGTATCTACTACCATAAATGTACTTTTACACAAAAATGCTGTTGTGTTATTTGCTTGTAAATATCAACTAAATATTGGCCTCCAAGGGATAATGTACCTCCCTACAAGAGACTTGCAATATTATTATTTTTGTTAGAAATTAAAATAATTTTCAGGATATAGCTTGAATTACCTAAAGGGTTGAGCTCAGAAGGAAATTAAATTCTCAGCACAGCTTTTGTGCCCCTAAACATCACTGGGAGCTCTGACAATAGAATGTATTCTCCCTCCCCGGCTTGCGTGGAAAAGCTATTAGCTACACAGGCATAGCAGCTACTGTACATGTGTGCAACAAGGGGAGGCTACAGCCCTGTGACTAAATTTATATACAACAGAACATATTTTGATGCTCTGGGTCAGCAAGCCCATGGAGAGCAGCAGGAGCACAGGGCAGTGAGTGGCCTCTACACCCACTAAAATACAGTAGAGACTGCTCTTCTGATCATGTGTGGCAAGAGCTGCTTCATGTCTGGCATAATGATCATTCAGATGGCATAACTCATACTCTTGTGTATACACAGTGTCCACAATCTAGCAAAGTTATGCACACTTCCAGGGCCGTCTTTAGCATATGCGCCGCCGCGGTGCACAGATCTGCCCAGTGCCCCCAAATTTAGTTTAGCCCCAAAATTAACTTTTATTATGCTTATGTAAGTATAATCATTTGATAAATAGCATTCATGCCTGCGCGGCTCCAAAAGGAGGGTTTTTGTGTGTGTGTTTTGTTGAAAACCAGCTTTCCTAAAGAAGACAAAGAACACATTGGGAGTCGGTGTAAAGACTCCACCCATGTGCCTACGGTTGTAGGGAGGTGTCTGAAAAATGAGACGGGTGGGCATTGTGTGCATGAGTGGGAGAGTCATATCAGGCAGCCTTTCATTGTGGGAGCAACCTTATTTCTGGAGGAGCTGAGAGGGCCCTTGCGAGCACGCATATACAAGTTCTTCTGGAGCCTGTGTGTGCTCCTGTCGCTAGATAGGCGCATTCTCTTTCTGTCTTTATCTCCCTCTTTCCTGTCACTCCCCCTCCTCCTGGCTTTGGTGAGCGAGACTTTCCAGAGAGCTCTCCCTGCAGGCAGCGCAAGATCAGTCGACCCCGCTGCTGCATAGCAGCTCAGTACAATATGCTTAGACGGCTTCAGTGGAGGGTGCCTGGCGCTCCCCAGAATTCCGCACCCAAGTGCCCCGCACCCCTTGCACCCCTGGGTAGAGACGGTCCTGCACACTTCAGCCCCATATCCCACCCACCCCCCACTGCCATGGGATGTGCAGTGAAATTCTAAGCATGTTTACTCAGAATGTATTGTTCCTTTCATTTTTATCCTATTCTTCTAGGGAATTCAGGATGAACTCCCCCGCCTGTTATTTTCACAAAAACCTTGGGTGGTAGGGTAGGCTGAGAGACAGAGGTCACCAAGCAAACTTTATTGCTGAGGAGAAACTCAAGCTCACATTTCTCTGTTTTAAATCCAACATCATAGCCACGACATCACAAATTTCTCCATACTAAATGGCTTAGGCCTATAGCTTTGTATGCTCACAAATGTGCACTAGTATGGCCAGTTTGTGTAAGCTACAAACAACTGTTTCCTCATCACAGCTCTCACAAGAACATAAGTGAACAGCATTAGGTGCTTCTGCTGTGGTTAATCAGGAGTGTGGCCTCTACTTCTGCAATGTTTCCACATATATTATGCAGAGGGACTACAATACACTGTTTTCTCTCTCTCCAAAGGCTTTCTTTCAGAGATAGTTCATATGTTCAACAAAATGCAACACAAGAGTCATTCATGTTTCTTCCGGAATTCCAAAAGAAGTGGGACTTTTAGATCTCAGAGAAATGGTTTTGGAAACTCCCACTGTGTGGAAGTTCCACTTTCCACATAATATTGGAAGTATGGGGGGGGCAGGCATTTTTTCTTTTGATCCTTTATGGCATGCATGTATTAGGCAGAGGAGGTAGGCAAAAAGGAAGAATCTGGTGGTGCACTGTTTGGATTGCACCCAGAGGAATCAAAGTAAATGGCTCTTATTTTTTCAAGGCTTCACAGTGCATGGGAGCACAACAAATAGTACAAGGGCAACTGAAATAACAGTTTGTGTGAAGCTGGCATTATTATTATTATTATTATATATAAAATAAAATGCCAATATATTTCGCATATTATCCCAGCACTAAACCTGCCAGCGTATACCATCAATGACCACAAACACAGGAAATAGGAGCAAAATGCATTGGATTCACAATGTTCTCAAGGCTGGTATAACTACTAGCTTAAGGAAACCAGGGGGATTTAGGCTCTGTCCTTTGACTTTGACTTTTCAGCCCCTACTCTTTGGCCCATTATGAAAGTAGGAGAAAACCAGGGTAGATCACTAAATGCATCCATAAGAGTACACGAGCCCCCAGATCATGAATCTGAAAGATGAGGAGTGTCCAATGGGGATTCAACTTGTGCTTCACTTTCCAACCTTTGGCCAAAGGAAAGAAACATGGGGAGAAGAGCAAAAGGTCAAAACACATCATGCAATTCTCCCTGGTCCCTATAAAACGTCCAGGTCTTGCTTGCTGCTGGCCTGAGGAGGAAGAGTCCCAACTGCTGTGATCCCTTAAATTATCTGCCATTGTCTTCCCGTATCTGACTGACAGGAATTGAAGATGACAACATCCTATTCCTAAACATACTTTAAAAGAAGCAGCTTCAAGCTTTTTTGTTTGTTTGTTTCATTTACATAATTTAAATAAAGATGTATGTCTTTGTTACTGTAATCTTGAAATCCTGTCTTCACTCCTCCCATGGAGATTGCCAGCAAAGATCTGATTAAAAACACTGCTGGCTAGTTAGATGGGTTGTTTGGTGAAATCACTGGCTGCCATGGCATGGTGACAGAAGGGCAGAGACCTTCTCTCAAATACAGTAGTACCTCGGGTTAAGAACTTAATTCGTTCTGGAGGTCTGTTCTTAACCTGAAACTGTTCTTAACCTGAGGTACCACTTTAGCTATTGGGGCCTCCAAATGCCGCTGCCACGCCGCTGCCGCATGATTTCTGTCCTCATCCTGAGGTAAAGTTCTTAACCTGAGGTACTACTTCCGGGTTAGTGGAGTCTATAACCTGAAGCATCTGTAACCTGAAGCGTCTGTAACCCAAGGTACCACTGTACCTTTAGACACCAGGATGTCCTGGCTCCCACTAGGACTCTCCACTTGAGGTAAAACTGAAAACATTATCTAAGAAGTGAGCGTATGGCCTAAGAACCAGCACAGAGTACAGAATACACAATTCATAAGTCTATGACAGGCAGACCTTAAAGATACATGGAAGGTACCCCAAGGGTCATCTAGTCAAGAAACTACCTCATTTGTACTTCTTGAACCAGTATGCAAACTGAAACAAAGCTATGCTTCAAAATTCTCACTTCTGCAACTAAACAATACAAAAATGCATATATTAGAAGGAAATGTGCATAAAAACACGTTGTGGAAATAACATTGAAATGCTTTGGGGAAATTGCAATAATGTGCATATTAGTTAAAATTGCATTTGAAATAAACTCATTACAATTTTGCACTAAACTGCTGGTGAATATGCATGAGAATTTTTTAGGGAAATGGCAAATTTTGGTGAAAATGTGGAGAACTCAATTCAAGATTGGAAGAGTGAGAAACTTCAGAGGACTGAAAATGAGAGATCTGCTCATTCCCTTTATTTTTTAAAAATATTTTGGAATATTCCCACACTTAGTGGCAAAAGGCATATGTGTTGTGTGTATATGGGTCATGGGCTAAAACAAGGCACAAACATGTTTCCAAAGGTATCATAAGGTGAGCTTGGGTCTATTGGGAAATGCAGGAACGGCACTTAGTTTAATAAGCACTGGATATGATGGCTGACTGGCATCCATTCACTCACAACAGATCATTAATTAGAGTTGCCATATGTCCTCTTTTTCATGAATAGAGCTGTCATAGTGATCCATAGTTAAAAGAAGTTAAAAGCAGTGGTCTTCAATATATGGCAACCCTACATTATTGCTCTTCAATATATGTCAACCCTACATTACTGGCCTGGTTAAGGGTGTTATTTACTTTACTTTACTTTTCATTCTTCATCTTCTTACATTTATATCCCACTTTCTTTTCATCATGGAACCCAAGGTGGTGTAGAACCCAGCTGGTCACCCAGCCAGCCACTGACCAGACCCAGACCTGCATCAGGAGGTAAAGTGAGGTGCAGTGATCCAAAATGGAGGTTACTCCCCAGGTCTTTCCATCCAGCCATCTGAGTTTTTGTCTTAGAGCCAGCTGTTAAGAAAACAAAGGGCAAATGGTCGGTGGAAGGGGTTGCAGGACAATGTTAGCGGAGGGAAAACAAAGTTCTACCCTGCAACTGTGGACAAATCCCAGCTGAACTCACTTTAGTTTTGGCATCAGTGTCTACTAACCACAATGGCTATATTCTACCTCCACTGATGGTGGCAGTATGCAGCTTAATACCAATTGCACAGAAAGAAATAGCACACAGGAAGAGTGATATTGCCCTCAGGTTCTGTTAGATGGACCACTGGGCTGATCCAGCAGGACTCTTATTAGAACAGGAACATAGGGCTTGTTAGAACTCTTGTTAGAACAGGAACATGGGGCTGGAAAAACCGTGCTTGCCTCCTAACACCCATTAAATTTCTGAGCCGAGTGTCGAGATGCAAAGATAACAAAGAAAACACTGAATTAGCAGTACACTGAACCACCCGGTACCATCCCATGCTGAGATGGTGCCAAAATTATGGCAAAGAAGCAGTTTCTTTGATTACGGAAACAACTCTATTTCTGAAACAGTGGCTTTTGTTGCCGTCAGAAGAGGCAGCTTGTGATTTCATTTGTTCTATAACTACAGAAAGGACTTTTAAATGTTATAAAGACCGCAAATGGTTCGATTATAGTTCCAGAAATTTGCGCTTGCTGATTTTTCACCAGCATTATCCTGTGATTGCTTTCTTGTGGCTTTAGATTTGACACATTTGCCTATCCCTTGTCTAGATGAATCTCTTCAGTATTTCTGAGAGCCGAAGCTGCAGTTCTCCCAGTTCACCTTTTAAATGGTCTCAGTACACTTCTAAAATTAATGGCAAAAACAAGCACATCTTCCTGATGAAAGATTACCCCAAACATGCTTGCTAAAACCAATTCAGCACAGCATGGCTAAATCAAATACCTGCTATAGAAGGATAATGCAGATTATTCATTAATATGGTTTCCCAATAAACTACTTTCCTGCTAAGTGGGAATTCAAAAACAGGCAGATGTTTGCAGACAAACCAACTTGTCTTCTTTGGCCAGACTATGGGTTGCTTCCTGGCACAGTATATTTAAATATCAGCATGGCCTTGGAAATTATTTATTTTATTATTTATAAGTACACTCTGGGAAACCCTCTCACTCTTCTCAGATTCCGGCTAATGCTGTTTACAACTTTAGATACTGTGATATTTCTGACCATCTGCAGTACTACATCCACCAAGATGTGGAAATCAATGATATGCCATTCTATTTATTTTGTTGCCATATAACACAGGGTTGGAGGATCAAATTCCTTTCCGGATTTGTTTCTGGAATGGAAGTATTGGCCAAACTTAACCAAAATAATAATAATATTTATTTTCAAACGAACAAGGCCATCACCCAGCAAGTGGTTTAGCATTAAACCTGCCCAATGTGAAACAAAAGTTATTGTGTGCAATCAAAGAAAATGGTTTTTTATCAAGTGAGACTGACTGGCAGAACTCCAGCCAGTCCTAGGCAAAATTAAGTGCTCTTTATTCTTACTGTAATGTGGAACTTCAGCACACTTTATTCTGTGCTAGATTATTTAAAAAATACACATTTGTCCTTAGTTTTCCTATCTGCAAAATGGAAATAGGCATGCAAAGTGAGCAAGATCAAACCTACTATTCTTAAAGCACCTTTTAGGTGTGCATACTAGAAGAGCAGTCATGTCTATTTTTTTTCTAAACAACACTCATGCAGCCCAGCTTTCAAAACAAAAAAAAATTCCTTCCAGTAGCACCTTAAAGACCAACTAAGTTAGTTCTTGGTATGAGCTTTCGTGTGCATGCACACTTCTTCAGAGGCCCAGCTTTGTGTATGAAATTCCCCTGAGTTTTTGAGGTAACTTTCTATGTCATGTAGAACTGCTATTTGAAAGAAAATAATTTGAAGCCACACTATGTGGATTGAGCTAGGCATGCAAATACTGAAAACATTTAATTGTTAGCTCCTTGGAATAGTGACCTGTCTTTTGCCTGATGCACTGTATCGCTCTCTCTCCCTCTCCCTCATTACTTCTATGTTGTCTGTATCCACTTAGCAGCATGAAGATTGGTGGATTTTTTTGTGATTCCCCTAGTTTTAGAAGCCCATGATTTGTGCCCTATGCATACATCTCTAAAGGACCTCCACACACACACACACACACACACACACACACACACACTTCTTGCCATGTTGCTCCAAGAACAAGGCTAGCTGAAGAGGACAATCTGGTCTCCGGCTTTGCTTTGCTGTGTTTCCTCAGGCTGATTATCCAGATCCAACCACATTCAGTAATTGAATTATAGAGGAGCCCGAGGTCTCCTGCCTTTGTGATGACCATGTTACCTGCTGGTTTTAGACAGCTATTGGGGTTGGATGAGGCCATGTGGATTTCATCAAGGACTCCCCACTCTCTATAGTAATTCAAAGCATTGAATGACATTTTTGTTGTTGTTGTTCCACTGACTAAATAACAAGACACATCCCAAGTATCAAACATTGCATGTAGAGACCAAACTTATCGTGGATAGACAGGGGTGGGGGCAAGCTGCTCGACTTGAGATCCTGCTCCCCACCCACCAACCCCATTTGCACGATCTGTAAGGGGCTGTGGTTGGCAAGTCAGGCCCCACCGTAGGAATCTGGAAATTTTCACTGGAAAAACTCATCTCCTCCTCCACGCTGCAATGAAACCTAAGGATCTGTAATTACATTTGCTCACGTTCATCCATGGTTATTCTTACCTCTGTCATTTTGTTCTCTCCCCACTGTCAATGTTTTAGGCTGCAAGCTCCTTCAGGGACAGGGACTTGTTTTGCTTATGAAACTGGAGCTGAGAGTCTACAGATGTGCATGGGGCTCTGCTGCACCAACACAGCTTGTTACATGCATCAGCCTCCATGCGGTTGCATTTAAAGTGGCCACCAGACTGCTGCTTCATTATATGAATCAAGCCCCTGTCTCCGGCTTATGAAGCATAAAGCCTCAGGGTGGCATAACTATAGATTTAACATGTCCTCCCTCTGATGCCCACCAGGCCACCTATGAAAATAAGATGCATTTCCATTGGGTTTGTCTTGCAAAACATTTACATGAAATATTGCTCATTTACAAGCTTGTATGATCATCCTTGTTCATCATGCAATAAAATATTCATAAAATGCAAAAGCAGAGCAGATATTATAGCATCTTAATTTTAAAAGCCAAACAATGCATTGTGGATTCCAGATGCTATAAATCCAGTGGGTGGGTGGAAACAAATGCTAGCAGAAGTGAAATTATATGTGCAATCTGCTTCAAGAATTACGTAATATTTTTTAACATTCCAGCCACTTGCTTGTTTTCTAAATGAAAATTATATTTATTAAGGAAACTCCTACAGAAGAGCAGTACACACACAAAGCGCTTTACATATTATTCACAGATAGAATGAACGGGAGAACTACAGCACAATCTAACAAAAGCAACGTGAGGGTGTCATTTCATAAAGCGTGTTCTCACTAAGCAGAGAGCACGTGTTGCGGAGGGGTCGGACAAAGCACCCTGTAGTAAAAAGGCAGATTGGTATTAAGGGGCATAGAGCTGGCCGGAGTTGCTGTTACTGGGGCAAATTTGATGTTGCCATTTAAGGGGTGGGATCAGAGGATATATAAGCAGGGTCCACAGCAGTCCACTTTCTCTTTCGCTGTGGACATTGGATCTCCCGCCCGCCCTCCCTTGTTTGGGCTTGCGCTTTGACCTTGCTTTGCCTGTCATGGGGTCGTCCGCATTGGTGCGGGGGCCTGGTAGGAATTTACCAATTGGCTGATTAGTGTGTGCCTTTTGGGTTTCGCCTACTGCTTAGCAAATCGTCACAACTTGTAAGGTTGGCGGTTAGGCATTGGTTTAAATTGGTTGGTGGAGGGGTATGGATTGGCTGTGCCTGCCCCTCCAATGCTGCTGCTGCACGGGAATTCCGTTAAAGGAATTCAGGGGCTAACCATCCTTTCGTCCAAACACCTGGAATCGGGTTTGGGCCGCGTAAGCCCCTAGGAGCATGCGGGGAGAAGCTGAGGGTCTGTGTCCCTGAACTTGTTCCTCCACACTGGCTTCCGCTGGAATCCGGGAGTCAGTGCTGTCCTCCAAGGCGGGGGGGGACAGCTAGTCATAACCAATGCCTAAGCAACCACTCACAATTTGTATTACAATAAAGTTGTGGCCAAAAATATGCCAAAAACCTTAAACAAAAATAATGTGTGATGTGTGAGTCATTGGGTTAGGGTGCTTTGGGGGACCTCATCACGCAAACATAGCATTTCAGTGGGGTGGGACCTGGAGGTCATTTCTTCCACTGTGAAGTAGAATCCTCTGCATCTGAACACTCCAAAGCTCAAAATATAATGTACCTCCTAAAAACAAGGGAGGGTTAAAGAAATGTACCCATTGGAAGCAATGGAAGGATAATATATCCTTTTATATATCTTAATATATATAAAACCAGAGGTGTTTTTGTTTTGTTTTTTACTATATAAAATGGTCCTGAGATAGGATACAATGCACATTCTGAAATCTCAACAAGGAATATATCAAAATGAAATGAAATGATCATAAATGGTTGCCAAAAGTCAAATCAAATGGCAGCTTGGATGAAATACAAAGACAGTCAGTAGAAACAATCACAAACCTTTCCCAAAGAATGTCCCATTCCCATGGGATATACTGTACCTGGTACAGAATGGGAGAATAGGGGAACTGAAATCAACAGTCAAATGGAGGAGAGGCACAGGAGAGGTCAGATCAACACCAGCCAAACACATTTGGAAGCTTTTCCTGCTACAAGTGGCTTATTTATATTCTGAGTTAAGATGCAGGCACATCTAGGTAAGTTTAAAAACTGGGGTGAGATTCTGTATAGGAGCTTCAAAGGAATCTTAAACAAGATCAATGCAAGGTCGCATGCGATGAGTTCCAATGTGAGGTGAAGAGACAGACCATTTGCCTAATTTTCCTGCATCACCTTCTGCTTTGTTGAAAGCATTGCGTAACGCAACAGAAAATGAAAGGATCTTGGGAAAATGAACTATAAGCAGGCTAATAGTGTTTACAGTCCAAACTCACTTACCTGGGAGTTTGTCCCATTAAGCTTAGTGGGGCTTACTTCTGAGTAGACATATATAGGATTGCGCCATAACTTGTGCAATGCCACCCCTCCCAATGAAACAATCTGAATACCTGCATAATTTATTTTTAAAATAGTTTTTAAAACCACTGTTCAATAGCCCCTGATCAATGTCAGATCTAAGGGATAATCTAATCGCTGTACTAACTTTGCTGTCAATAATCTCTCATACTTTAAGTACAATAATCAACTGAGCTGTTTCAGTTGATTATTGGGACTAAGTCTGAAGGCCAGTCATGTCTCTTCTATGGAGCCACTTTGGTTCTGATATGCTATTATATTTCCTTTTAATGATTTATAGCTTTTGCCTCTTGAATTGTAATTTATTCCATATTTCTTTCCACCTGTATGGAGGTTAGGATAATATGCACATTTATTTAAATGTAATTGATGGATTCATGGATCATTCAAAATCCAGATGATTAATCAACTGGGGGTGGGAGACCTCTCACCTTTGTTTGGGTAGTTTTAATTAATGTATTAGATTTTAAATACATAATTGAAAGAGTTTATGGAGTTGTATTTTCTCCTCCCATTGATATTTTTGCCTGTTGGTGGACTGAAACCCCAATAAACTTCATAAACTTTCATATGAAGTACATGATTTGCAGAGTTGAAAGTGCATTGATCCAAACATGTCAAAAGATCAGGAAATGCATACACAACAGTACTGTCTATAATAAAGAGACTATGTAAGAAATAAATGAGGTTTTTCTTGACTACCTTAGATTGGTATAACTAACACCTAAAATATAGAGCTATAATTCTGGTGCTTTACCCTAAGCTTGGCACATAATATAACACTATCAAATAAAATCAATTGAAACAGGAGGGGGAGCTCTCACTGCATTGGCAAAGATGGACAAGGAGGGGGATGGGTAAAGAGAAAGACTCTCCCCCCCTTTTGCTTTAAACATAGATAAATTGTGCTCTCTTTCAGACAAGTCTCAAACCTCTCCCCTTCCCCTTACATAACGCCAGTAAGATAGGGTAATCTAACTTAAATCCAAGATACCAGGATGTTATCATTACAATATGTGCCACATTAGATATGCCTCAATAATGAAGCATTTGGTTTGGCCAAACATGTATGCAATGTGGTCTGGAAACAACATAAAGCATTTGATCATTTAAAACATTTTGAGCAGTTATCTTTTCATGAAAAATATTGTCAAGGACCTTGTTCAGAAAGGGGCCTATATTATATTTCAGTGTATCCATTGTCATCTTGTTTTATCGTCCAATTCATGGATCTGATAAGTGCACACATACAAACGAACACAGATACAACTACTAAACATTCTTCCGCTATCCACCTGAATCTAGCCTTGTTCAGGTCACTAGACAGCCATTCAGTGAATGAGACTTCAGATCAGCCATAACCTTATCTCAACTCTGCCTGAGCACCTGGGGAATCTCTGGCAATCAGAGTGGACCAGATGTGGTGCTCTCCAGATGCTGTTGGTTTCCAACTCCCATCAGCCTCAGTCACCATGGCCAATGGGCAAGGATAATGTGAGTTGTAGTCCAACAACATCTGGTGGTCACCCTATTGGCTACCTCTGTGCTAGAGGGTGAAAGTCTGCAGAAGGAAGCCTGCTCTATTTGTGAACATTTACATCACAAATTAGAACTCTGATCATGTAGGGTTCTGAACTGTCTGAGGAGACAACATGCATAGAGATGGCTCCCCACTTCAGGCCTTCAACTTCCAATGCATGATGGGGTGGCAGGGCCCGGTGGACGATACACAATGACAGGAGCATGACACTGCGCTCTCCTCATCCAGTTCTAATCAGGTGAAGCTTTGAATGCCTGAGCAGCACTTCTGAGAACCAGAAAGGCAGCCATTTGCTAGAATGCTATACTGCAGTATAATATTGCAGAGCTGCTCCTGTACAGTGGTATCTCAGTCTACGAATTTAATCTGTTCCAGAAGTCCGTTCTTAAACTGAGGCACACTTTCGCTAATGAGGCCTCCTGCTGCCGGTGCCCTTCCACCATTCGGCTTCTGTTCTTAGACCGAGATAAAGTTCACAAACCGGGACGCTACTTCCAGTTTTGCAGAGTTCGTAAACCGAATAGTTCATAAACAGGGCCATTCTTAAACTGAGGTACCACTGTACTAGAGGAGGAAACTTCTCTCTGTTTAAGCTTGCAAGTCATCTTGTGAGCACAACTGATAGAAATCTGTCCTGTTGATGGGGTGTTAATGAAATAAGTTTGACAATTATATAAAATCTTGTGATTCATAATCTTTTTTGAGTGTTAAGAAAATATTATTCAATTCCATGAAATATTTCTTTACTTAAACACTTTCCCCACAATACATTTAAGCACTGGGTAAATATTCTGGCAGATTATTCTCATTTCTCACTGAAACATAATATGAAAACAGAGAGAAGACCTACGGCTGGTTCTACAGCCCAGTTAGTAGAGCATCTTCTGTATGAAGAAGATCCCAGGTTTGATCCCAATTGCCTCCATTTAAGGAGATCTGGTAGCAGCAGGTAATGGGAAAGACTTTACCTAAGACCCTGGAGAGTCAATGGCCTGGGCAAGATGTTCAAATAGTGTCACCTGATATAAGGCAATTTCCTATGAACCAGCTGCTTCGAGAACCTTTTCACACCTGGGTCTTCTGTGACACACCTTTGGCTATACTGCCATGCCATTCCACATCAAGGATAGTGAAGAAATTTGATTCCATATGCATTTAAAGCTAAATATATCAAATTCACACTTTACAAAACAATCTGCAAATTTGCAATGCACACATATCCAAATTGTGCAATGCAGTTCTCCAACCAACCATTGTTTACAAAAATGTGTATCCTGGGGGAAAGTGCATAAAAATGAAGATATTAGTGAAAATAGCATTCAAAAAGGCATTGTATGTGAGAAGATTGCTTGTGTAGATGTGCACATTAATCAAAACTATAAAAATGAATGTGTTAGGTGAAATTCATACTAAAATGCTGATGAATTTTCATGAAGATTTTTTTAAAAGAAAAAATTGAAAATTGCTGCAAAATTAAAAATTGGAAAAACAAGAAACTAATCGAAATTGGCTGACCCCCTCCATCTGTAAATATTGAAATGAAAAGGTGTCTTATATAAAAGTTATATGACCACATTCTCCAAGGTCTCTCTCGTGGTCTTTCCCAGCTGATTTTGAGTGACATGAAAGAGGGCTCATGTCATCTACACATGTCACCAGTTAGTACAGCTTTCCTTGTTCAGTAGTGGGAGGAAGAAACAGTTGTGAAATGTAAGATATGTACACAATGATACCCCACCTGTCCCTCACTTCCCTCTACAACATGTGCAGAACCTACCTTCTTGCCCATTGAACCCACAATTGGTCTTGTCTGCTCACTCCACCAGAGTGATACCCCACCTGTCCCTCACTTCCCTCTACAACATGTGCAGAACCTACCTTCTTGCCCATTGAACCCACAATTGGTCTTGTCTGCTCACTTCTGTCTTCACATGCAAGGGAAGTTCCTAACTCACTGAGGTTTTGAGACCCATTGGCTATCCTCACTTGGTTTAGCTGGCCAGTCGAAGCCATTTCTGGGGTGTGGCCACGGTCATGTGCTGACAGCTTCTAGGAGTCACAGTTGAGATCTGAGTGCAGGGTGGGGACCAAAGGTTGACAAACTACACCAGAAGGAACATGACATGTCACCCACCAGAGGTACTAACCTTCCACTAACATCCCAGTGGAACACTACCTCCATCTAAATATAGTGCAGATACCTTCATCCTTCCTTCTCTGCACCAACAGGTAAATGATACATGGAACCATGTAGCTGTTCAGACACACTAGACACACTATTCAGGGCTGTCAGTGCACAAATACTCTCTCAACTCAGGGCCAAACGAGATATCCACTTGACATAAGGTATGGAGCATGCAGCTTTGCATCTTGTTTTTCCTTCATTAATTACAGGTGAGGGACCATTTCTTACGGGAGAGGAAACACACAGGAAGAGATTTATCTTTCCAGTCAGCACTCCCATCACGGAGATCCACCCCCGCCACACACACACCTGCTGTGAGTCTAAGGAGCCTTAGGAAAGAAGTCCTTACTGGTGCCAATGGGGACTTTAATCTAACGCTCCCAGCTATGTGGGTGAGGAGAATACTCATTCGTATCATGTTGGGGGAATTGCAGAGATAAGCAAAGATCTAGTTTATCCCGCAGACAAATTTACCCTTGATGGAAGCGGTGTGTGTGTCTGCCTTGAAAAGATGATACTATAAGACCATACTTTTATGCATGGGATAATTGATTTTTAAAAATATTTATATTTTAAAGTTTATTTTGTGTTCAGTTCCTTATTGACTGTGAACCCCCAAATAGTTAGAACAGTGTAGGTAAGAGAACAACTCTTATACTTCATCTAGCTAGGGTAAAGTTGTTGCTTTTAATTTTTTCATTGTCTGTTCAGGTTTTTGGCACCTCTGTTTGTGAGACATAGGGCCACTCAGCAACAACACATGAAGTATATTGTTATCAGTTATCTGTTTTAGGAGCCTCTTGAAAACATGCCTTTTCCCTCAGACCTTTTTTGACCCTTAAGGATAGTGTCTTTATTTTTGTATTTCTGTACTTCTATGATGCTGTGTTGCATATATTTATTTTTACAATGCTTAGTTGATCTTATACTTCCATTGTGTACTTGTACACCACTTAGAAATTCTAATATAAAGCAATCTAGAAATGTTGCCAAATAAAATTAAAAAATGAGCTGGGCAGGGCTTTCTTTTTATATGTACCTGTGTTGTGATTTTGCCGCCTTACACATTTGATTGATAATTGATTTGCTTTGTTTTACTGTACTTTTGCGGTCTTTTTTCCTGTATGAATATGCCATTCATTCTTAAGAGGGTCTTTCTCTGGCTACAGAAAACCTAGCTGGAACGGCATATAGTTATTTCAAAAATACAGAGAAGGAACAGCACTAATATGCTTATTCAACAATAAGAAAATGTATGATTGTGTATTCTGCTGCATAACTTAAGAAGTGCAGGTTAAGCAAATTACCATAGGCAGTCTATTACTAATTCTGCCGATCACCTAAATGAATGATCAAGTGTAAATCCTTCAGTTCTGGCTGCATTTCTTTCTAAATAACTCACTATTTAGCAGCCTAAAGGGACCTGCTACATCAGTAGCACCTTCTATGCACTGTTGGGTCCCAGCTTGAACACTCTAAACTCTTGGGCCTTTTGAAATGTTTAAAGCCAATCATACATAAGACAGATTCTGCATTGCAGGGCTGGCTAGATCTACTTCAGCACAAAACAATATTTCAAGCTTTCTGATATACATGTGTCACCTCTCTGTGACAAATAGCTTGTATTAATTAGGCACTAGACTTGGTGAGATTGCTGTTATTAACTGAGAGAAGATAGCTTGAATTTAATTGTGTGTGACATCAAAGTCAAGTGACTGATATTTCAAGCATCATTTAAAATGTTTGATATTGAAGTCATTGTATTCGCATAAAGACTGTCTAAAAATATAAACGAGACTGATGAGAAAGAGACTGGAAGCAATTCATACAATCTATCTTATGAAGTGAATTTGATGTAATTTTGCCGGTATTGTTGACCCAGTGTCAGAGATATTTATTTATTTAGCTGCATTTTTTAAATAAAAAAAAAAATGACTTTGTTGGACAGTTTATTTTTCTTGGTGATAATGTTGGAAACAGCTGTATTGTGCTATAGCAGTTCCAAAATCAACAATTTTTTTAAAGAAAAATGTGTGCATGCAGAGGCAAGGGAAAAGAGAGGGAAATAAAACATTGCCGTGGCTTCTTCTATAAATGAACATAAATAGTTTGCAAGTGTAGCCCTGGAGAAACAATATGTTCCCTATTTTGTGAAGCCCAGAGAGGAAGAGAGAAAAAGTGGAAAGAATACATTTAGGATTTATGCCTCTGCACTGAATATTTGAAAATCATTTAATTCATATATGAGTCCAAAATATTTGAAGAGTTTCAGAATGTAAAAACATACAAAGATCACCCACAAAAATCATGTTAAAAGAAAATTGAGAAATGTAACAAAATAGGCAATTTGATTAGTCACTCCTCTGACATGACAAAGTTTATATGATGGGATTGGTACATTTTTTCCAAGAGAAAAATTAAGGGAATTTGGGGGAAAGCGGCTGATCAGGAAAAGCAGATCATCCCCTTAACACTAGGAACACATCCTCCTTTTTTTCCTAGGGTTGCGTGCATTAATTAGTTTAATCAGTAAATGAAGCAATGGGGCTGAGAGTTCTTTATTAGTTAGAATCATAGTTCTTTATTAGTTAGAATCATGGGTTTCCCCAGCAACTCTGGACGGCTTTCAACAGAATATTAAAATACAATAGTCTGTTAATCATTAAAAGCTTCCCTAAACAGGGATGCCTTCAGATGTCTTCTAAAAGTCTAGCAGTTGTTTTTCTCTTTGACATCTGGTGGGAGGGCGTTCCACAGGGCAGATGCCACTACTGAGAAGGCCCTCTGCCTGGTTCCTGTAACTTGGCTTCTCACAGTGAAGGAACTGTCAGAAGGCCCTTGGTGCTGGACCTCAGTGTCTGGGCAGAACGATGGGAGTGGAGATGCTCCTTCAGGTATACTGGGCTGAGGCCATTTAGGGCTTTAAAGGTCAGCACCAACAATTAAATTGGATTAAAGAAAAACAAATCCATTTTCAAAATCAAACAACAGGCCTTTTGGTGTAAGGAAAGTCACGAGGAGATACATTGGAAAGAGTAGAATAAATAAAGAATTAAGATGCATAAACATCATGCAAGCAAATCAGGATGCTCACAAGACATGATTGAACTGAAACTCCCATCATCCCTGCCCATAAGCCATGCTTGCTGGGGCTGATGGGAGTTGTAGTGCAGCCACATCTGGAAGACCAAAGGTGTCCTAGCCCTGGTGTAACACTCCCTGCAAACAGAACAAATGTCCAATAAAGATCTGGCATAGCCTAACTTTCACATAAACTTTGTGCAAGCAGATCAGGAGGAATGCCAGTAAACAGGCCATCTAGAGGAGCCCAATGTCTATATCTTTTGATCATGAAATTGAAACTCAGTTAACTGAAATTGTGCAGCTGCTGTATACTAAATCCATCAAGTCCAGCACTATTGTCTCTTCTGACATACTGTGGCTTTCCAAGGTCTCAGACAAGGGTCTTTCCCAGACTGAGTGACTATGATCCTTTTACCTGAATATATTGGTGTTTGAACCAGGGATTGTAAAGCATAATGTACAAATTAGGAACATTTACCACATCCTTCCATATCTAAAATCCTGAACCAAATGGAGCCAGTACAGATTGACCCAGGATTTGGCCAGATCAGGTTGAGGGAGCCCTAGGTCACCCCAAGCTGGATTGGGTCCACCTGGACCATGTCAGGAGGACATGGAGTTGTAGTCCAACAGCATCTGGAAGACACCACATTGGTAACCCCTCAAGTAGGTAATCCTGAGCTAGATAAATCAATGGTGTGACAAAGTCAGATTCACATGTCAATCCACATGTAGAAAATAATCACATACATTTCTACCATGTTATTTTCCCATCTTCATTCTCTGAGTAAAACTACCAGAATAAAATAATGAGCCTTGACAAACACCTCTAAAAATATCAAAGAAATACACTCAAAATGCATGCCAACTGATATCATACTGGGGGAAACCTGGTAGCTTCAGCTGCAACTTATTCCAGTCGGTATCTAGATTTATTTAAACTTCATGCAGTTATTTATGATTTATTTATGCATAAGGAATTGTGTTTTTAAAAAAATATTTGTAATTGTTCGAATCTTTTATAGATGGAAAATTGTTTTAAATGTTTTTACGGATGTAATTGTTTTGCATATGGCTTCTACGGGATTATGAAATAGCTTCAAGTATCCATTCGTAAATGAAATTAATACTAATAATATAATACATGGAATCCAACACAGTGCTAAGTCTCTCAACATGACAGTGCAGTGGAATGTTCTCCCACTCTCTTCCCCCTGTGCACCCACTAAATTTGTTCTAGGGGTTCCCTCAAATCTCTGGGGCAGATTTGGGGAGGGTGTGAGGGGAGAAGGAGTAGCCCCATTGTACAAGTGGAAACCCTTGTGCGAATGAGACATGGTAGTTGAACACTGCACAATAAGAATTAAAAAAAAATCAGCCCATGTGCGGGAAGCCCTTTCAAAAACACCTACCAATAGCTGTTTGGCAGGAAACTGGGAGTGAATTCAACCACCCATCTGCAAACAAACCTTTCTTGAATAGTTCAGCACTGACTGCTGTGATCTCAGAGAGGGAAACTACAGGCGCTCTGCCTCTTTGTTTACACGGTGTCCACTCAGCTGGGTATGTGTGCATGGATATCTGCTTCGACATAGATAATGCCTCTCTCAGTCTTGGGCCTTTGCTATACACTATAAACTCTTCTACAACCCCCTTCACTTATGATACTGCTGCTGCTAAGTATTTGTGCGTTGTGTTTTTTTTTATAAAAGGACCATTAGCTATTACATACATTGCTATGTATGCTTTTAATAAATGCATTTTTAACCAATTGTGTCCACATCCCATACATTATTAAAGAGGACAGTGGAGCTTAGTTGAATAAACATCAAGCACCAACAATGTGAAATATTCCGTCTCATATATTATTACTAATACAAAAACAAAACAGAAAGCATTTCACCTCTGCCTGATTGAACCTGGGTTCTCCCTCAAGACTTTCAGCATCCTGATCTGTTGCAGTAATAAAGACAAAGCCAATCCTAAAAGCACTTTGTTGACCCCAGCCCCACTGAAATGAATATAGTATGAAGTAGTGGAGAAATCTGAAGACCCCATGGCTGAAAATTCTGGGTGTCCAAAAGCTGTTCAGAAAAATTGAACTGAGAAGCTGCTTTTAACGCTCCCTTGACGGTACTAGTGCAATAAAGCTATAGGAATAAAAGCTGTGTGTTTGTCAAACCCACAGGGAAGTTCTGCATGGGTAAGGGTCTCCTTTGGTCCTGTTCCTATTCAGTCTGGTAGGACTTGCATGTGAGAAATCTTCAGTGGATTGTCTGGATTGCCCATTCTTTCATTGCTAATACAATACACTGAAAATAACTTGCCTTTTCCTTCCAAATATCTCTAGTGAAAAAAGCTAAGCTTCCACATGTAGCTTTAAAACAAATTCTGACCAGTATATAAACATCATGTTACTCAAGGCCAGCCCTATCATGAGACAGAGAAGTGATCACCTTGGGCGGCAGAAGCTAGGAACAGAGAGTAGCAGAAGCTGGATATGATTATATTTTCAAAAACATGAAGACATGGGGTAATTACAGCTGTGCATTACCTTATACCTTTGGGTAAATATTCCCTAAAGGCTGGCGCATCCCCTGTTACCATCTCAAAGGTCAATTTCAATTTATTCTGAGGCGATTGTCATCCGTGCAATCTGCCTCTTGCCTCACCCAACTAACTCTTTTTTCCTCAGTCAGAATAATCCAGGTTGATATTTTGTACCCACAGTGGGGGCCAGTTTCACCAACCCACAGGTACACATTCCATCTTGAGACTTGTGACCAGATGCAGACTCTATAGCTTCATTATCAGACAACTTGAAAGGTCAAACATTATTTTCTAATATGTTAGTTGGTCTAAGAAAAATATGGTCCTAACACGGACTATCTATAGCTTTGAGGAGGAAGAGTGAATCAGGAAGTTCAGCAGTGTTGAACATAGCTCAATGTGAGCCAGTATTGAAGAAATTCTAGCCCAAAGCTAATTTTGACCTTCTTGGAGCATCAAATCCCAGGACTTCATAACACAGGATCTGAGATCTTCCTTCAGTTGCATTATATTATGCTACATTCATTTCTCTGAGGTTTACATGTCACACACTTCTTCCTGCCACTGCAGAATTTTCCTGGGGCCTTTTTAGTTTTTTTGCTAAGTGAAAACATATCCCAATTTCCTAGCTTTTACAACTCTTAAACTTCATGCAAAAAGAAAAAGAATAATCTTTGAGGTGGTATGATTCTTCCCATGTAAATTGGCCGCTTCAGGGTGGGCTTTGAGAAACAGGACCCTACACATTAGTTGCATTGATATGAGCAGGTTTTTGCACATCAGAAAGAACTTCAGAGGGCCTGAGCAAAAGGTTAAAGGGGAAGGGTACCCCCTCCCCAGCAGTGACAACTGAATTTTTCATAGCAAGGAACTCACATATGGGAACAATATGACAGCTAGTCTCTTAAATGTATGCTTTTGCTTTACCAGGGCAATTGATATGTTGTGTAAGGAACATTGTGGGGCAGGTGGCTGCTGTGAGATGACCCCGTGGCTGAAGGTAAGCAGTGAGGCAGGAGGCCAAAGTTCAAGTGTGACTTTGTTAGTACCAAAGAAATACAGTTATTTTACAATAGCCATGCACCCTGGAGTGTCTTACTTCCTCCGTGAGCCTGAAAGGTTTTATTGTTAAGGAAGTATGCTGTGCTATGGCTATATTACTTAAAAGGGAGACATGCACATGAAACAGTTTTCTTTTTTTTAAAAAAAGGAAGCCATTTTAAATACAAGCATACATAAGGCAAAAAGCAACACAAACAAATTTTTGCAGCAGTCACAACCATCATTTGCTACATTGGCACTTGCAGATGGGATGCAATCACACACAACACACAACTGTATCTGGAAAACAGCTGTTCGAGGATAGCAAGGGGAAGTGGGGAAATGTACCCTATCATAGGCAAAACAACAACAAGTGGTGGGCCCAACAATTACAAACAAGTATTGTTGTTGTTGTTGTTGTTGTTGTTGTTGTTGTTGTTGTTGTTATTATTATTATTATTATTATTATTATTATTATTTATTTCTACCCCGCCCATCTGGTTGGGTTTCCCCAGCCACTCTGGGAGGCTTTCAACAAAACATTAAAAGCAGAATAAAACTTCAAACATTAAAAATTTCCCTAAACAGGGCTGCCTTCAGATATCTTCTAAAAGTCAGATAGTTGTTTATTTCCTTGACATCTGATGGGAGGGCATTCCACAGGGCAAGTACCACTACCAAGAAGGCCCTCTGCCTATTTCCCTGTAACCTCACCTCTCGCAGTGAGGGAACCACCAGAAGGCCCTCGGAGCTGGACCTGAGGCTGAACGATGGGGATGGAACCGCTCCTTCAGGTATACTGGGCTGAGGCCATTTAGGGGTTTAAAGGTCAGCACCAACACTTTGAATTGTGCTCGGAAACGTACTGGGAGCCAATGTATGTCTTTCAGGACTGGTGTTATATGGTCTCAGGGGCCACTCCCAGTCACCAGTCTAGCTGCCACATTCTGGATTAGTTGCAGTTTCCGGGTCACCTTCAAAGGTAGCCCCACATAGAGTGCGTTGCAGTAGTCCAAGCAGGAGATAACTAGAGCATGCACCACTCTGGAGAGACAGTCTGCGGGCAGGTAGGGTCTTAGCCTGCGTACCAGATGGAGCTGATAGACAGCTGCTCTGGACACAGAATTCACCTGTGCCTCCATGGACAGCTGTGAGTCCAAAAAGACTTCCAGGCTGTGCACCTAGTCCTTCAGAGGCACAGTTGCCCCATTCAGGACCAGGGAGTCCCCCACACCTGCCTCCCCCCTGTCCCCCCAAAACAGTACTTCACTGGTTATGATTTAAAGGAGAGGTAGACCTTAAAGACTAATATTTTTGTGAGCCAAAGCATATTACATCAAACACCAAGCAAAGAAAGAATCCTAGAGTCAGTTGTTCCATGTGTTAGAGTGAGCACATGTTGTATTGGGGATCTTGTGGCATCTTAAAGACTTACAAATTTATTATGGTATAAGACTAAAAAGGAATGTCCTTTGGCATTCTACATAGGACATACAGGTCAGCCTCTATGCAAACAAATAAATGGGCACAAATCTGAGAACAGAAAGGGCAATATTCAGAGATCAGTAGAACATTTCAACCTCTCAAGATATTCTGTTGCTATTCTTAATAAACAAAAATTGAAGTGACAGTCCAGTGCGAAACTTCTGAATTAACACTTATTAAGTAGTTCAGTTCTTTTACCTGTACCAATATTAGAAATAACTGTGTTTTCATTGCACTAGTGCTAATTAGCTCCCGATGTCAGGATGTTTATGTTATCATCAATGCTACTTTGTGAATGGTCACTCACGCAGCATCTTACTTAAGAAAGTGCTATCTAACTTAGGGCAGAGAGGTATATTATAGGACAGTCTTGTATAGGGAAGTTTTTAATGTTTGATGTTTCATTGTGTTTCTGTATATGCCCAGAGTGGCTGGGGCAACCCAGTCAGATGGGTGGTGTATTATTATTAATTATTATTATTATTATTAATTATTACAATTCTTGGACTTTACAATGTATACAACAATAACTGAAAATCAGAAAGAGTAACACAAGAGATGTGTAAGTATGGCTTGCCTCTAGACAGAATGGGGACTGTGTCAAAAGAGCAGATTTATTTGTAACATTGTGCTATTGGGGTTTGGTTCTCACTGCATACACTGTCTCCTAGAAGTAGCAATAAGCTGCAGTGGTTAGTCTGAGCTATGGGATCCTCGCTGTTTAGTTTGGCCATTTAACTGAAGCCATTAAGTGAGGCCAAGACATCTGGGGAAATACCTCATACTATTTGAGTTGCCAGACCTCAGGTTTTGATGGCAAAACACAGGTTTCACTGCTCATTCTTAGGGCCTCAGGGCAGCCAGTATAAGCTCAAGGCTTTCAACTAATCCAGTGCACCTCTGTGCCTGGTGGCTTCTTCTAAAGGTGCAGGTGGGCCCAACCACTTATCATGTCTGTCCATGGTAACTGCTGCTCATCAATATGGACATACAACAAATCACCTAAATGAGCAGTGCCCAGGAGTAGTACATTGTCCTGCCACAGCAGTTGGAAAAGTACAACCAAACTTCGCATGGACACAGTCCAAACTTCCATCCATGGAACTGCCAGGTGTGGCTGGAAATGTTCCCCATCTGAAAGCCTTGAGAGCAGCTGTCACTCATTTCTGACAATACTGAGCTACATGGACCAGTGTTCTGACTCAGCATAAGGCTACTTCCCACATTCCTATTGTTGCTATCTTTCTGGACAGAAGGGCAGAGGGAGCTGCCAAGCAAGAAAAGTGCTTTCTAAAACAAACTCGCTCATCATTCATAAGCTTCCATTTTCCCCTTAGCAAATAGGAGGAAACAGGTTCCCTGTTTTTACTCCCTTTTCCAGGCCTTCACGGCTACATGCACACCATACACTTAAAGCACATGTCCCCAGTGAATCATGGGAACTGTAGTTTACCACACAAATCCAAGCACCCTCTGCAAACTACAATTCCCACAATTCTTGGCCGAGGGTGCTTTAAAGGAACAGTGTGTGTTGTTGTTGTTGTTATTCATTAAATTTATATACTGTTCTATACCCATAGCTCTCAGGGCAGTTTCGCATATGCAGCCCAAGTCTTTACCTCCGTCTCTGTGCTGCTGGGTTCCTCCATTGCCAGCGGGTCATACTCCAACTGACATACCAGATTTTGACTTTCAAGGCATCACCAGGCCTGATGTCACCAAGCCTATGACTTAGTCCTCAAATGTGCTTCTTTTCCCTGGGACCACACTGGAAATGCCATTCCCTTTGTTTTGCATTAGGTGAGCAAAACTCTGGAATGCAGAAGGATTTCAAGGCCATCGTTTCTCCTTTCTCCACTATGTTCAACAATTTACCAGCTTCCAGTACAGAGATTCGCCAAAGCCTTTTGCTTGTTCTCAGATAACTTTGTGTGGAGGTAGAGCAAAAGACAGAACTTGTTTAGCAGCCATGAGACAACAAGGGCAATTGTTCCAGACCACACAGGTGAAGGTGGGTTCTTCAGAATTTGTGTCCTACTTTTTAGCCTATACAGTCATGCATTCTGTTCTGACAGTGGCCAAAACAGATGCCATGGACCTAGATAACTGAAGGAGCACCTCTGCCTATATTGTCCTGTCTGGGCTTGAGATCTTCTGAAGGCTCTCCTTAGTTCCTTGCTTCTGGGAGGCATAAATTATGTGGTGATGTGGGAAAGGACCTTCATGGTGGCACCCTGGGTGTCGATCGCCCACACCTCTGAAGTGAAACTGCCTCCTTTTATTGTTTTGCTGCTGGTTGAAAACATAGCTGATTTCTCAGGCACCTGTTGGTGGTTCAGGTTGGTTCAGGTTGATGGTTCAGGTTAAACAGATAGCTGCCTCACATCTTAATGCTATTTATTGTTTTTAATATGCTCTCTCATGTATTTTATTGGAATTATTGTTTTAGATTGTATTATGGCACATGCTGAGATCTCTATGATGGAGACGTTATAAATATTTTAAACTTACAAACAAACAAACAAGCAAACAAACACATAGCCATGGAAAGCCTTTTCTTCCTTGAATTTGTTTAATCCCCTTTGAAGCCATCCAAGTTGGTGGCCATCATTGCATCTTGCGATAATGAATTCCATATTTTAACTATGTGCTGTGTGAAGTACTTCCTTTTGTGTGCCCTGAATCTTCCCACATGCAGCTTTATTGTATAACCTCGAATTCTAGGAGGGAGGGGGGGAGAGAGAGGGAGAGGGAGAGGGAGAGGGAGAGGGAGAGAGAGAGAGAGAGAGAGAGAGAGAGAGAGAGAGAGAGAGATGGAAACAGAGAAACACACACAGAGTTCGCTTTCTGCACATCAGGCGGGTGAGTATAGGTTGCTTGAAGGGGAATGAATCTATCATATATCTGTTTCTACTATTGACATTTCCCAGAGTGAGCTGCTCCAGAGTTGTCTCCTCCAGCATGCACCAAAGGCAATGACTGAAGGATTCGAACCCACACTCATATTTGGAGCTTGGGCCAGCCATTCTCTTCCAACTTCATAGGATTGTAAGGACAAAATGGATGGAGCGGAATCACAGACATCACTCTCAGCTCCACAGAGGAACAATGAGATAAACATGTAAGGATCAATAGCAGTCGTGCAGCTGGCAAAGCAGAAGCCCACAAAAATATTAGTATTCATTTTTCTCTGCATTTACAGTTTAGTGCAGAATTGGGCACACAGGAATCTCCTCTTAGGAATCCCCCGCCCCCATGCACCAGCTAAATACTCTTATCATTTTTGCAGTGCATGTTTTTCGTGTGCTGCAAAACAAGAAGCAGACCTCATTGATTCAGAATCACAAAGTAACTTTCTCCAATTTCTCATGAGTTAATTGGTTTCTCCACTTTGTGAATACCCACTTTGTATGCTAATTTTATCAGCATGTTACATTAAACTAATGAATCTTGGATAATTGTAAGATCCTCCGATTAAATCCACTCTGCTGTAGAACATAACTACATTTATCATGGCAATGAATCATAAGCGAGGAAAGTCCTGACCACCTAAATTTAATCTTCCCCACATGTGATCTATCTTGCAGATGCACAGGCTAGATTGAAACACAATATTGCAGCAGCTAATTCGAGTATAACAACCTGGTTGGTCCTGTGTGCATAATTATTGCAGATTGCATGACCCAGGGCTTTTCCAGATGAGTGTGTTATCGTGCAGCGAATGCACAGTCATTACTGACTCAGTGGCTCCAGGAAATGAGATCCAGAACACTTTCCCCCAGTTAGCACTTCAAATGCAAGGGAATTTTCCAGCACCCAAAGCATCTCTCCCTGTCCCCCTCTCTCACACACACATATACATGCTTCTGTTGCAACTGTGCATAAATAGGTTGAATGCCAAAGGCAGCTATTGGCTAGTGTCCATAACATGGCAGGCACTCTCCACAGTGCCTGCACAATTTGTATTATCTGCCTGACCACTCTAAGCAGCATCACTCCAGCAGATTGAAATAAATAAATATAAATAAATAAATTGTCCAGTAGCACCTTAGAGACCAACTAAGTTTGTTCTGGGTATAAGCTTTCGTGTGCATGCACACTTCTTCAGATACACTGAAACAGAAGTCACCAGACCCTTATACAGTGGACGCTCGGGTTGCAAACGTGATGCATGCGGGATGCATGTTCGCAACCCGCAGCAGCCGCAACCCACAGTGGTGCATCTGCGCATGCGCAAAGCACGAAATATCAGTGGTACCTAGGGTTAAGTACTTAATTCATTCCAGGGCTCCGTTCTTAACCTGAAACTGTTCTTAACCTGAAGCACCACTTTAGCTAATGGGGCCTCCTGCTGCCACTGTGCCGCCGCTGCACGATTTCTGTTCTCATCCCGAAGCAAAGTTCTTAACCCGAGGTACTATTTCTGGGTTAGCGGAATCTGTAACCTGAAGCGTATGTAACCTGAAGTGTATGTAACCCGAGGTACCACTGTACATAGTTTCCCTGCTCCATTTTTATTCTCACAGCACCTGTGAGGCTGGTTAGGCTGAGAGATTGTGACAGACTACCAAATCAAACTTTATGACTTGGTGGAGATTTGAACCCTGTCCTCCCAGGTCTTAGTCCAACACACTAATCACCACACCATACTCCCACTCGCTTTC
Organism: Podarcis melisellensis; assembly: GCF_964234715.1. Taxonomy (NCBI): domain Eukaryota; kingdom Metazoa; phylum Chordata; class Lepidosauria; order Squamata; family Lacertidae; genus Podarcis; species Podarcis melisellensis. The sequence continues at coordinate 25,805,962 of NC_138537.1, read as the reverse complement.
TCTCTCTCTAAAACACCAGCTAAAATTTCTGGTTGTTAACTCAATATATTACTTAGTTGACCCACCTCTCACTTCCAACCTTCCTTCCAGCTATCACCTTCTTCCTTCCTTCCTTCCTTCCTTCCTTCCTTCCTTCCTTCCTTCCTTCCTTCCTTCCTTCCTTCCTTCCTTCCTTCCTTCCTTCCTTCCTTCCTTTCTCTCTCTCTCTCTCTCTCTCTCTCTCTCTCTCTCTCTCACCACAAGTGCTTTACACACTCACATCCATATGTAAAAACCTTGTGCTGCTAACCAAGTTGGGATTGTGCTGTTTTAATGCTATCTTTAGCATATTTAAAATTATAAAGACCACTATTGGCATAACTGGTGTATAAACTGAAGTGTAACCTGGCCCCATCAAATCCTTATAGCACAGATATTTGAGGAATGACATAGCAACGGCCTGACTGTAAGAACTGCAGTGTATACTGTCAGTTTGAGAGCCAACAACAAACACAGTAGACATCTGGAAACAGAGAGAAAAACAGGTACAAGTTAAGACCAGCATAAAACAGTCCACTGTATTTACTCAACTTGTACTAGGTTAAAAATAATCACTTGGTAATTGTCCACTAACATGACTTCCAGCAATCCAAAAATCCCAGGAGTATGTCGGGACTGCAGGAGAATAACAATTGAAAACATCAATATGCAACATGAGTTACCTTTCGAGATTATCCATTCACATTAGTCTAACCTGGCAAAGTCTGGTAAGGTCATTCCCAGGAGACTAAATATTCACAAGTCGCTGAAGTGTATTGATCCAAGGGAGTTTATGATGGTTAACAAATTCAGGACTGTGCATTATTTAGCTTGATAATATCCACAAGGAGCAGGGCTGCATGTAGTCATATTAATTGGTGGTTACTTTGTGCTCTTCTGAATGCATCAACCAGACAAGGTTTGATTCAGGATGACAAGAATGCAGGCTTTTGAGGAAGGATGTCTGATCTATGCCCTATTTCTATACCTCATCATGGAGAAGAAAGCTTGCCTGTCATTTCAAAAGGCCTGATGGAAGAGATTAAGATTTCACCCTCCTCCTCCTCCAAACACAGGGGGGAAATGAAAACACAAACAAGCAAAGATGGCTTGACATATAATATAGGACACAACCTGAATATATGTGATGCTGCTCATCCCTGTATGGACCTGTGGATTTCTGTGGTGATATTTAATTCTGATCTTAGCCATACAGTGTATTCTCTGATTATTCAGTGTTGTAGCATTTTTTCTGTAATATTCATTGTAAAAGGAGAAAATAAATAACTTCAACTTCTTGCAAAGAAGGAGAGAAATGACAGGTAAACAGGAATCAATTCGATGGTGGACCAGCCAGATCTTCAGAGGAGCTGGGCACCCGCAACTCCCACTGAATGACAAGTATTTGTGGGTGCTCAGCACTTCTCAGAATCAAGCACATAAGCAACTTCCTGAAGAAAGAAAAAGAAGTTGAGAAAGGCAAGGCAAAATCCGGAGAATGTCAAGGATAATATTCTAAAATTCAAGTGAATATGATGTTTACCTTTTGTCTGCAAGAGAGTTTGCTCTTCTCTAAAACTTCCCACCCATTTCTTCCTATAATCTTTGAATACTAGTTGCCATTAAATCAACTTTGGGATCCCCTAGAACAGGGTTTCCCAAACTTGGATCTCCAACTGTTTTTGGACTACAACATGCACAATCCCTAGATAGCAGGACCAGCGGTCAGGGAAGATGGGAACTGTAGTCCAAAAACAGATGGAGACCCAAGCCCTGCCCTCTTCAGATGCCTCTCCCAAACCAAAGAGGTGGTGTGCATCTTATGATCAGAGATGGACAAATCTGTCGATTTCATTTTCTCTCTGCTTCTCATTGTTCAGTTTATCCCATTGTGGTATCCATTTGCAGGTAAAAGAAAAAAAGTAAAAATGCTATGCATTTTTGTCTGTGTTTTCCCCAATATACATAGTATGCAATTTTGCCTAATATACACACATCAAGCCATTCTCCCCAATATAATACATTTTTGTACATATTTCTGGGTTGCAATTTTGGGTTGGCAAGTTGCATCACAAAACCGAGAAAAGCTCTAATTTCAAAGGAAAGCTGCATTTCAATTCATGAAGTGCAAGTTACATAGCCCCATATATGAATTTAATGAATTTGTTTCCCAACCTTACTTATGATATACATCTTGATTTAAAAACAACCAAGTGTTTTGTAGCAACTCAGAGACTATGGAATAACCTGTGCTGGGCCCAGGGGTAACCCGTGAGACGGGGTCCAGGTCTGGTCCAGAATCCGAAGTTTCCACTGGGAGTCAGTCTGACAGGGCCAAGGCAGGAAACCAGGCCAGGACAGGTACAGGATCACAGGCAGAATCTAGCATACAGCTCCCGCAACCTGGGGTGGGGTCCAACAGCCTTCTATCTTTGTCGGGGTAGTGGCCGGTCCTGATCCCCTGGTGACTCACCTCCCTGTTTCACCCAAAGGCAAGCACTCCTCCTGTGAGTACTCAGGTCTCTCCTCTCAGACCTTAGTCTCTGCAGCTCGGGAGACTTCAGTGGGTTACTAGACCCAGGGGCTGCCTCAGCCTCCCCTGACCAAACCGGTAGTGAAGCAGCTGTAAGTGATGGCCCAGCTGAAGGCAACGAGGTAATCCCCGCATCTGGAGCCAGGGCAGGCTCAGGCCCCTGATTCGGCCCAGCTGGTGTTTGTTGCCGGGGAACCTGTGCAGACTGGGACTCTTCAGGATCAGGCCCCAGACTTGGTTCAGATGATGCCTGAGGCAAAGGATCCGGTGAAGACTGAGTGTTCTCTGGTTCCGAGTCCGAGCCTGAGTCCCAGGCCATCACATAACCTTTCCTGAACTAGAGTTCACTTCATCAGTTCATTATTATTAATAATAATTTATTTGTTGCTTTTCACAGCAACAAAAAATCTCAAAACAACTGACAAAAAAGCTTAAAATTCAAAGAATAACAAATAAGGGACAAGATATGTGGGATGAACAGCTTAGGATACAGCAGTTCCCCAGTTCCCCAAACTAATTCCTGGCTCAGCTGGCCTGACATTAAGATATAACCCTGTCTCAGGTGAAGATATGCCAGCATAATTTAATATTTTTACAGTTTTCCCTTTACCTGTCTTCTTGAGGAAAATGGTACAGATAAAGTCCAGTAAAGACAATTCTGTAATTTCACATAGCTAAAATTAGATGTCAGTTTGTTAAAATGAACAATGTCTTTCTTGACATACGTCTGTTAATTATTTAGACTGGTCAGTTTTCTCCGTTTCTGCATAATCTTCAAATGTTTCCACATTGTAATGTCCATTCTAATGTTACATAATAAAGTTTTCATTGAGTTGGTATGCTTGCTTTTGTAGGGTCGACCAGATAACCCACTATATTTCTGTTGTGTTGGGTTACAAAGGAATAGGCAATTATAAAGAATTTCAAAGGTTTGCTTGATAATTTTATTAGAATGTAACAGGTCTGAAAGATTCAGCTTTCACTGAATAGGAAGCAACAACAAGAACAACACATGTCCAAAAACCATTCACTTTGAACCACAGCCCTTCCCAGGAAACACAATGCAGTGGTACCGCGGGTTACATATGCTTCAGGTTACATATGCTTCAGGTTACAGACTCCGCTAACCCAGAAATAGTACCTCGGGTTAAGAACTTTGCTTTAGGATGAGAACAGAAATTGTGTTCCAGCAGCAGCGGGAGACCCCATTAGCTAAAGTGGTGCTTCAGGTTAAGAACAGTTTCAGGTTAAGAACGGACCTCTGGAACGAATTAAGTACAGTGGTACCTCAGGTTAAGTAGTTAATTTGTTCCAGAGGTCCGTTCTTACCCTGAAACTGTTCTTAACCCGAAGCACCACTTTAGCTAATGGGTCCTCCCGCTGCCACCACGCCGCCAGAACACGATTTCTGTTCTCATCCTGAAGCAAAGTTCTTAACCTGGGTTAGCGGAGTCTGTAACCTGAAGCATATGTAACCCGAGGTACCACTGTACAATTCCCTTTATTTTTGATGTTCAGTTTTGCACACCAGTGATAATGTAGCAAAAACAGAAGCATCCATGCACAACAGGTCAGGAGAGGTGGCAACAGCACCAGGCAAAAATGTTCCTTTTTAACCAGGCCCTTGCCTGACTTGATCTACATCCTATACCCTTTTTTAAAATGCTGACTCTTGAGGGGGGGCAGGTTATTGGGTTGTTGTTTTGATTTAATGTATTTGATATTTTATGTGAACCGTCCTGAGACCTTCAGGTATAGGGCAGTATAGAATTTGAAGAAGAAGAGGAAGAGGAAGAGGAAGAGGAAGAGGAAGAGGAAGAGGAAGAGGAAGAAGAAGAAGAAGAAGAAGAAGAAGAAGAAGAAGAAGAAGAAGAAGAAGAAGAAGCAGCAGCAGCAGCAGCAGCAGCAGCAGCGAGGGAGGCATCACCACGCTTAGGGGAACCAAGGGATATGTTGCACGTGTATGTATGTATGTATGTACATATGTATGTGTGTATGTATGTGTGTATTATTGCATTTATATCCCACCTTTCCTACAAGGAGCTCAAGGGGGCAAACCTGGTTCTATTCCTCCCCATACTATCCTTACAACACTCCTAAGAAGTGAGTTAGGCTGATAGACTGTGACTGGTCCAAAGCCCAAGTGTTCTATGGTTGAGCAGGGATTTGATCCCTAGTCTCCCAAGTCCTCGTCCAACACTCTAACCACTACACCACACTGTGTGTGTGTGTGTGTGTATGTATGTAGATAGATGATTAGATAGATAGATAGATAGATAGATAGATAGATGATAGATAGATAGATGATAGATAGATAGATAGATAGATAGATAGATAGATAGATAGATGATAGATAGATAGATAGATAGATAGATAGATAGATAGATAGATGATAGATAGATAGATAGATAGATAGATAGATAGATAGATAGATAGATATAGATGATAGATGATAGATAGATAGATAGATAGATAGATAGATAGATAGATAGATAGATAGATGATAGATAGATAGATAGATGATAGATGATAGATAGATGATATATAGATGATAGATGATAGATAGATAGATAGATAGATAGATAGATAGATAGATAGATAGAGAAACAGAAAAACAAAAACTGCACATATGTTGTTACTACCATTACTATTATTATTATTACAATTAATTATTTACTGACTTCTGAACACTGTCTCAAAGGAATTTACACATAATATAATTAAAAGCAGTGATTGCGCAGGTGAGAAAAAACAGGGAGAAGGGACAGGGAGAGCATTCTGGGTGGTGCCCAGCTTAGAAGGGAGAGCTCCTGAGGCACAGAGGAGCTGGCTGACAGTTGACCTGATCTGTGGATTCAAGAGCTCTCGGCTATCCCTTCCCAGGCCAACATGGTGATAAAGGAGAGTTTTGAATGCACTGATCAGCCGAGCTGACAGCCCACCCAACCTGCACCTTCAGGGGCTGCCAATTGTTGCTCCTCAGGTGGAGCAGCTGCCCAGAGCTATCCCACCTGCCTCCTGAGAATGGAGAGCTTTGAAGACACACACACATTTTGTTGCGGGCCCTTTGCTTAAAAAAGCATCTCACTACCCATGCTCTGTTCAGATTGAAAAAAGTGGACAGTTTGGTCGAAACCTCCCCCTGAACTATAAATAAAAGGAAAGCAATCAAGCAAACACAGCGCTCAAGATACAAGTCTCCTCTTTTTAGCATTCTGACAAAAGGACGGGCCGTTTCGTGCGAATGAGCATTCAAGAAAACATGTTGAGCATCTGTGGATGTTCATGCCTAACTAGAGCTGCCATGTCTTTTCATTCCCACTGTATTTTTTGCGAGCACTGCCATCACTTTGTGGGACATCACTGAGGCACCATACAGTGACCACTGCAGAGAGACAGAGACAGAGTGTGGTGTTCTTTCTTAATCATGGTGATATCACAGCCAAGGTGCATCAGCACCATCATGCATGCCAGACACAATATAATGACTTCGCACAAGACCCCTGCCAGAAAGCATTTACAGTATATCCCAAACGCTTTACTGTCAGACTCTACTAATAATTTGTAAAATCGCCCCAATATATTTCTAGGCCTTGCTTTCCTTAATACGAGACACAATCTGAGAAAGTTCGAGATTGACTCCAGGTCATTTTGATCCATTTCGATAGTATGCTAAAACTACAATGGTATTTTTGTAATGTAAATTAATTTGGGAGGTAACTCAGGGAAGGCAGAAAACAGAAAGAAGGTGGGCAGAAATCAGTGACTGTTTTGAAATACCCAGCTGAATAGCTCAGGCCTGCTTTCCATGTTGTTCGGAAGTAAAGAGAATTTGTAAGTGAAATCTATAGACCAGGCATAGGCAAACTCGGCCCTCCAGATGTTTTGGGACTACAACTCCCATCATCCCTGACCACTGGTCCTGTTAGCTAGGGATGATGGGAGTTGTAGTCCCAAAACATCTGGAGGGCCGAGTTTGCCTGCTATAGATGCTTCTGGATCCTGCACATAGATGGTATTTGCACATTCCACCACCACGACTGATGCATGAGATGCACCTTCAGTGGGAGACTCCCTTTGAGACAGGTGCATCACAGTTCTCACTGAACCACATGTGAGCACAGAAACTATACAAATGTGCCCAGCTCTTCTTATCAGAAGTCATAGCTCATCAATTCTTTTTTAAAAAATGTAACCAAACTAAACCAAAAGCACCTGTCTAAAACAAAACAAAATGGTCTAAAAATAATCTTTTTTTAAAAAAAAATATTATTTATTTATTTATACATGCATACATACATACATACATACATACATATCCTGCCCATCTGGCTGGGTTTCCCCAGCCACTCTGGGTGGCTTCCAGCAAAATATTAAAATACAATAATTCATCAGATATTAAAAGCTCCCCTAAGCAGGGCTGCCTTCAGATGTCTTCTAAAAGTCAGATAGTTGTTTATTTCCTTGACATCTGATGGAAGGGCATTCCACAGGGCAGGTGCCACCACCGAGAAGGCCCTCTGCCTGGTTCCCTGTAACCTCACTTTGTGCAGTGAGGGAACAACCAGAAGGCCTTAGGTGCTGGACCTCAGTGTCCGGGTAGAAAGATGGGGGTGGAGACGCACCTTCGGGTATACTGAATTCTGAACTGAGTTACCTGCCTCCAAAGCTAGCAGCCTCTTACAGATGCACACCTAAGGTCCCTTGCACTCTTGGCAAGGAGCTGTATTGCAGTCCCAAACAAGGAGGTATATTGGCTCCCCCCACCCAGAAAAAAAACTGAGAAGCGGACAAGGTTTCCTAGGCAGGTGAATGTGCTACTTTGAGGCTGGAAAGGGTGCCCTTTGCTACTCTCTGCTTTCCATGCACTCCTGCCGCAGTAGCTCTTCCAGCTGGAAATGCTGGCAGATTTCTTCTGCGTAGGGCTGGCATATGTCGAGGTTTTCCCTGACACGTCTGGGACTCGGACTTTCAAAATGGTTCAAGGAGAGAAACTGTGATGCCGAATGCTGCTGCAAAAATAAAGCTCAAAGACTTTGTTTTGTGAGATGTTCCCCCCAAAAAACCTCAACAACTTGCCCCCACTACAATTTTGGACAAAAAATAAAGGGGTCAACTTTGTCCAGGTTTTCACTTTTGCCAATATGGCAACCCTACTTCTGTGGGATGCTCTGGGTGTCACAGGAAGATTCTAATGTATGAGAAGTGATTTTAGTGCCCCTCTTGGTCTTGCGCCCCCAGCAGGAGCTGTTTCCACCAACCCCTAGGTATGCTTCTGCTTGCTTATACAGTCATACCTCAAGCTATGTTTGCTTCATGTTACGTTCTTTCAGGTTATGTTCCGCAGCAACCCGGAAGTACCGGAAAGGGTTACTTCCGGGTTTTGCCGCTCGCACATACGCAGAAGCTCTAAATTGCACTTCGCGCATGTGCACTAGTGCCAAATCATGCCGCGCACCTGCACAGATATGGCGCTTCAGGTTGCACTCTTTTCATGTTGCGAACAGGCCTCCAGAACGGATCCTGTTCGCAACCAGAGGTACCACCGTAAATAGGAATTTGATGGAGATTACCCATTCAACAAACACCATATGGTAAATTCTTTCCAGGATTGTGCTACTCTAAGATGCAGGTTTGGTGACAGCAGCCACAAAATTAAAAGACGCCTGCTTCTTGGGAGAAAAGCAATGGCAAACCTAGACAGCATCTTAAAAAGGAGAGATATCACCTTGCCAACAAAGGTCCGTATAGTAAAAGCTATGGTTTTCCCAGTAGTGATGTATGGAAGTGAGAGCTGGACCATAAAGAAGGCTGATCGCCGAAGAATTGATGCTTTTGAATTATGGTGCTGGAGGAGACTCTTGAGAGTCCCATGGACTGCAAGAAGATCAAACTTATCCATTCTTAAGGAAATCAGCCCTGAGTGCTCACTGGAAGGACAGGTCCTGAAGCTGAGACTCCAATACTTTGGCCACCTCATGAGAAGAGAAGACTCCCTGGAAAAGACCCTGATGTTGGGAAAGATGGAGGGCACAAGGAGAAGGGGACGACAGAGGACGAGATGGTTGGACAGTGTTCTCGAAGCAACCAGCATGAGTTTGACCAAACTGCGGGAGGCAGTAGAAGACAGGAGTGCCCGGCGTGCTCTGGTCCATGGAGTCATGAAGAGTCGGACACGACTAAACAACAAAACAACAACAACAAACATGCAGGTTGCATGTTAGAATATTCAGCAAAATAAAAGAACCTCCTGACGTACAAAAACCAGGATATCCGGGACAAAGGACAATGTTGCAGTGCCCTGAAGCTCCTGTATCCCATCTGGACATTCAGTGAGGCATCTGACAGTGAGGCATTCCTGCACTGCTGGAGGTTGGACTAGATGACCCTTGGAGCCCTTTTCTAACTCTATAGTTATTTGAGTCTATCTGGAAAGGAGTGCTTATGCATAGGCAGATGTATGCATGAAAGGGCTCCTTTTTCAGCTTTTCCACTGAGCACACAGGCATGAGGGTTCAAAGCAGGAGGGTGTGTTGATGTCAGTAACAAGAGTAACACATACAGTCCCACTCCACCTGCCATGCATTTGCTATATGCATGGAGGGAATACCTGGATGGGTTCACACCATGTAAAAAACTGCTTTGAAAATGAGGGAGCTTTCAAAAGCTACTTCAAAGGCGGTGAGTGATGCAAAAGAAGTCAAATTTTGATGTGTGCAACATCTAAGCTCTTAGCTAAAAGCACCTTTTTGGATCACAGGATATGTGAACTGTTTGTAACCTGCAATTAGTAATGATGTACAGTCCTGAGCTGGAACAAATTTACTTCCATTTTTTTCGGGATTCTGAAAGTTAGATCAAATATTCAGTGCCTTCACTAAGGAATATCTCTGACTTTTGGTTATGGCTATTTGACATTCAGCAAACTTTGATTTCACTGTTTGAAAGCTGACTTCAGATTTTAATTGCAGCATTTTAATGTTTGACCATTGGTATTTAATAGTATGTGACAGCAATGTTTGGTATTTGACAATAGGTCATGAAAATTCGTTTTTGACGTTTCCAAAGAATCAAAGCAATTTCATTCTTAATACCTGCCAAAAAGTCAATGCAATTCTAAGCAATGTTTATAAAATTCAGATTTCATAGGATAGGGGTAAATTTTACATGCAACACTTTAAAGGGGAAATCCAAGTGGCAGCACTGGGAATTTTTTCAGCGAATTTAATTTATTTTGTAAATTTCATTTCATATTTAATTCAATCAAACATATTTATCTGTTATACAATTTTTATTGTATTAATGCAGCAACCTAGAACCTTTCCAGTGCTAAATAAAACACTGTTCCTACTCCTAATTTTACCCCTGATTTAACTGGGTCCTCCCCAGTTCATCTTGTGACAGTGATGATGAATTATTGGAAGCATCATACAAGGGATCTTAAAGTCCTGCCATCTATGTATCTAACAGAGATAAGAGGTAGCAGCATTTTATTAGTTTTTCTACTTCTCAAGTTCTAATCCCTCCTCTCTCCCTACCCTGTTCATTTCTATCTTGGTTTATCTCCCTCAGGTTAGTGATTTAAGACCTGATTAGGGTCCTATTCAGTGTGCAGAATCATCACACATTTAAATTATGAGGTATCAGTCCCTCGCACCATATTTTGTAATGTATTTGCTTAACATAAATGCACCTTTCTTAAGAACCTGCACTTAGATGCAGATAACACACAGTATAAACTATTAGAATGTTTAACATGCTTAAATCTTTATATGTAAAATAGGAAAATATGTGTAACAACCACTAACTGCATATTTCAGTTTCATTGGAGGGGGGGTGCAGTGTTTTCTCCCTTCCTATCAGCTGAAAGATACAAGGGAGAAATTTATCTTGTATATTATCTAATAGGCCTTCCAGAATGAAAGACCACAGGAGGTAAGGCTAACAAAATTAATATGCAAAGAATTTCAACACTAGGGGCCTATAATTTTCTTGTAAATGGTTTCACTTTAAGGATGAAACAATATAGGACAATACCAATTTCTTTCTGGCTTTCTTTCTTCTTTTTTTGCAGATAGATGGAGCTTTAAAAAAAAATTAACACATGACAGCAGGTGGGACGAAACTAGACAAGTGGATATTCAAAGTAGGCAGACTGCAAATTTGATTTGCTTAGCATTTTGCTAACTGATTTGAATTCATTGATATGTTAAAAACAACGTGGGTAGGTATATTTAATTAAAGCTAGATTGGCTATCATTCAGACCTGAAGTAAACATTTAGTATACTTACAGAATCATTAAAATGCATGAAAAACAACATAGCCTTCAGAATAAAAGCATGACAGCAAAAATGTGGGGATTCAATATAAGGGATTATAAATTTGGTTCAGATTTTACTGTCATTACGTGATATCTCACCCCTAACTGTTAAACTGAATCCATTATTTACTGTTGGCTCTTACATCCTCCCTCAGGGACATGTAACACTGTTCCAAATAAAAGAATCTTAAATCACGTGGTCAGTAGAGGTTAAATCCATTCTTGCCTAGGTTTATGAAATAATCTTTGGCATTACTTGATTCATTCTTCAGAGCTACTTTGTAATCAGTCAGGAAGAGCTAGGTGTTGTTTGTCTTGTAGTAAAGAGCTCGATATGATTAGATTTCAAAAATATATTCCAGCACCCCAGGAAATAGTTCAATGCAGTGCTAGTCCTATCAATTTAAAATAGGTTAGTGTCAGACAGCCTTTGAAACTAACAAATCAGTTCAGTATAATTTGAAATTTTAAAATCAGGACTTTGAAGAAGAACTGTCAGGCTGCACATCTTGGTCTGATTTTCTCATAATTTGACATTCAGATGTGTCCAAATTCGATCTGTTATGGCAAGAAGACAAATGAGTTGAAATGCTTGCATTGCTAAAGAATGCTTTTTATGTTGCAAAATTAATAATTACATAGGGCTGGACTCAGAGAGTTGAGAGAGGGTTGGGTCTAGGGGTGCCCTTCCACACATAGAAAGACTCATTCTGTGAACAGAAGGATGCTTTTGGATGTAATCATCTCCTCTGGATCCAACATACTGTATAGTTTTCTGGGGGCTTTCTTCAGTAAGAATTGCCCAATGGCATGGAGGTTAAAAGGAAATAAATGCTTGTTTTGTATAAGAAGTGATGTTCTCAGCTGAAGAAGCTGGCCCCAATCTACAGGCCACTGTCCTAGATCCCATAATCTGCTGGGCATTGGCAACGCAATGTTGGGGGAACAAAAACCACTCCCGGTGATTGCCATATAGATATGAAAAGATGACTGCATCTGAATTCACATCAGATTTAGACAGCTGTTCAGAGAGGAGAGAATAGCTATCTGCACCCCACTCCCACTGTGAACATCTCTGTAGTCAAAATACAATCCTCACAGAGGAGGAGATCCTCCCATTGCTCTCCAGTCAGCACAAGATTGCTTCTAGGAAGACAGGAACAAAGGGAGCTGCCATACACTGAGTCAGACCATTGGTCCATCTTCTTCAGTGTTGTCTACACTGACTGGAAGCAGATCTCCAGAGTTTCAGGCAGAGTTCTTTCCCAACTCTACCTGGAGGTACCAGGGTTTGAACCTGGGACTTTTTGCATACAAGGCATCTTCCACCACTGAGTTGCAGCCGTTGTTTCCATGTGCAGTGGTGCTTTATAAAGTTCTTTATCTAAGAAGCAGGACAAAGGACCATATATTTCTGCATCCCATTGATGGTTTGCACAAATAGAACTGTCGTATGTAACATCTCCAGCAGTCGTGCAGGAGATTCAGAAGAACTGTATGTTGACAATAACAGGGGGACATTGTCTCTGTGGAATGGCATAACATCATTATAATCTTTAAAACTCCTAAACAGGCTTGAACGTATACACAGTCAACAAACCCTGAGCCTCAAATAAGCATCTGCAAGTAATTGGTTTCACTTTCAAACAAATCCGGATAGGAATAAAAGTATGCATATATGCTGAAGCTTGCAGAATTGGAGATTTGCAGCACAATTTTCATATGAGGGTGACACAAATGGAGTGGCTGAGTTTTAGAAATATGCACAAGACACATAAAAAGGACCCCTGACTGTTAGCTCCAGTTGTGGACAACTCTGGGGTTGCGGCGCTCATCTCGCTTTAGTGGCCGAGGGAGCTGGCGTACAGCTTCTGGGTCATGTGGCCAGCATGACTAAGCCGCTTCTGGCGAACCAGAGCAGCACATGGAAACGCCGTTTACCTTCCCGCTGGAGCGGTACCTATTTATCTATTTGCACTTTGATGTGCTTTCGAACTGCTAGGTCGGCAGGAGCAGGGACCGAGTAATAAGGGCTCACCCCGTCATGGGGATTCGAACTGCCAACCTTCTGATCGGCAAGCCCTAGGCTCTGTGATTTAGACCACAGCGCCACCCGTGTCCCACAAGACACATACACATCTGTTAAACTACTGAACTGAAGGAGCACAATCCACAAAACTGCTCCAAGATGCTTTCTCTGCAAAGTCTAAGCACATGAAGAAAATTCTTTGCATACTTGAAAAACAAGCTGTGTATAATTATTTATTAAATTTCTACGATTCCCTTCAACCGAATATCACAGGGTGGTCTACAGTCTAAAAGCAACAATCACTGACACCCCTTTTCCTGGCTCGGAGGTTCCCCTGAGCCAGAAGTAGCCACCCTAACAGTCTCCAGCTCCCATCAGTCTCAGCCGGCATGGCCTATAGTCAAGGATGATGGGAACTGTAGTCTACCTAACCAGTCAGAGAACTTCCCATACAGTACTAATTTGAGTATGGACAGGTGTGAATTCTATGTGAATGTGTGTCACATAGGAAAAAAGGAAGGAAGTGCTAAATTCCCATTCAGGCAGAAATGGGGCCAGAGTCGTTATTGCCTGCATGTGGAACAACTTTACAGGAGTAGATTTAGAGCTATGGTATTACAAAGTGTGGCAAATTGCTTTATTAGAAAAATTAACCCCCCAAATTAGAGCAGCCCAAGGACAAGCTCAAGGTCTGGTTTTGTTTTGTTTTGTAAACAAAGGGAAGATAGAAAATTAATCAAGGGAGTTAAAGATGATGCCCAAAATAAGGAGGTAGACGCAGAAATGTCAGTTAGATAAGCAAGAAGGAAGCCAAATTAGGTTGATGGAAGAGACCAGGGTGCAGAAAACAAGAAAATATGTGCATCTAAAGATGTGTTAATTGCATTACAAGATTAGTATAAATGCTATAAGCTGTATAACTACAAATCATTATATGCATTTCAGTGAATCAGCACATGTAGAGTCCACAACAAATAACATTGTAGCAACAAAACAGTGCTTAACTTGGAAACTGCAAAAACACAGAGACAGAAAAACAGGGGTCTATCGCTGCTCCCAAGGCTGCTTTTCACATTTTTTTTAAGCCTGACATGTTGCAACTTCATTACATTCATTTGTGTGTAATGTGCAGTTCATTCACTCCACCATTTGGCCCTCCCTGATCAATCAACTAAAATTTCAGTTGATTTATCCCCCAATTAAGCTGGTTAAAGCTTACAGCCCCACTATGAAGTTATTCACATATTTCAAAGGCAAACTCTAGCATGCATTACCTTATAAATATAAGTCACTCTGAGTTACCTTATAGGAAAAGCAACTAATAAATACAATGAATAATAATATTATTAATAATAATAATGTAAAATGGATACAGTAAGCCCATATGGATTCATGCAAGCTTTAACAAAACCCATTTCCCACCTCAAACCTTCTTTTTCTTCATCTTAAAGGGGCTTTTTATTTTTTTAAAAAATAAAAATAAATCAGGACCTACTCAAATCCACCAAGATATTTAAATACCAATTGCCTTGGTGATTATTAGTTCTAGGGGACTTTGTATTTAATGTCGCTGCATAATTTAGGACTTTGATCTGTGGTCCACAATAACAATAGCAACAAGAATGTATTATTTATAAGTGTATAGTATTGCAAGTTCAAATTCTTCCAGAAGACTAAAAATCAAGCTCCATTTGTTCAATACAAAAAAGCTTTTGCAATGTAATCTCAGCAGGTTGATTGGTGCATTACATAATGCAAAATGTGTGGGGGTTGTTTTTTAAAAAATCTTTTTACATCCTATAAACATGTTAAACATTTGGGGTGTTTGTTCCATTTCCCAGTGCACGCCTAATGTATGATCTTGTGCAGTATTTAATAAATTAATGGAGGCAATATAAAATTGAATTACTTCTTCTATAATCAAATTAATTATATATTAACTGTTCCCAGGGCTATAAAATGTGAATGCCTACTGACGGCAGTTCTTGCATTATGCTGCAGTTTTCAAAGAAAATGGTGTTTCCCCTAACAGAACGAAAATAAAGTCTATAAAAAGAACTGCCAAAAATCCAGTACAGTATCACACATAATCCTGTTTAATTGTGCTTTCATCCTTAAATAGTCACAAATCTCATGGTATTGGGAAAATCGGTTTTTCTCTTTTCCTTTCCTTGGAGTAAAAGTTATAGTTTATATAAATTGGTTTTTCAGTGGTTATTACTAAGGGCATACATCAGTCACAAGGTTTGGTTCAGGCTCTTTTTTGTCTTCATAAAATAAGTTTGCCTTGGCCTACGGTGCTTTTAGGCTGCCAGGTTCATCTTGGCATCTGCATCATTCACCACTGAGAAATTTACTCATTTCCCCCTCTTTTGATAGGATGAAATTTGCAGGCAAGGTCACGCCTTCTGAAAGCATGAATCCAAATTTCAGAAGGGTAATTGGAGCAGGTTTCCTGCAATTCCAACCATTACAATTTTGGGTTGATTATAGAGTAAACTGGTCTTCCCCAACCCATATGAAGGTGATGACTAAACCCCCATCATTCCCAGTCAGCATGACCAATAATTAGAGATTACAGGAGTTGTAGACCAAGAGCATCAGATGAGACGTGGTTGGAGAAAACTGTAGAATACAAACCAGGAATGTAAAACATGTTTCCAACTTACCTTGCTGCTATAATAATTCTTAACAGCAAGCATTCATAATGTCTCTTTAAGATTGCTGCCTCCAATTGCAGTACACGATAAATACCTAAATGCAATGTCAGGCTTGCATGTTAAAGATGTTCTCCATGATGTGCTGTTATTTGAAATTTATTCCTATAAGGATTTATCTTTTAAAAATCCTAGGTTTCCTACAGTTCTAATCTTTCTATATTTAGGGAGGTTTTGACATGCTGAAAAGTTTCAGGAAGGCTATCTCATTCCAATATGGTACAGTCATGCCATACTATGTGATTCCTTTACACCTTTGACACATCCTTTGAATTACACCACAGTCTATCACAGCATTTCCCAACCTTGGGTCCCCATATGTTGTCAGACTACAACTCCCATCATCCCTAGCCAACAGGGGGATTGGTCAGGAATGATGGGAGCTGTAGTCCAATGACATATAGGACCCAGGGTTGGGAAATGCTGACCTATCATATGCAATAAGTTCATTAAAAACATTAAAGCAAGACTGGTTCAAGACATTTTGCTGCCAGAGGCAAAGGACAAAATGGCGTCCAAAGCCAATGACCTTGTACTGGGGCAGCATCCTCTGCTGCACACAAGGGCAGCAAACTATTTTGGAGGAAAAGACAGACCTCATGGCAAATACAGCTCTTTCTGACATCTTTCTATCATTTTCTGCGCCCACCATCCACCACCTCATACAGCTGCCTCACTCTACCTTTGGGTAGGGCCAGCCCTGCCTTAAAGAAACCCTAGAAACCTGCAGCCAAATATTTGCCTAGATATTTCATACAATATGTCAGCTTCAATCTCCCTTGAATCTGCTCTTCCTGGCCATGACTACCTTTCCTTTTCATTATTTCAGTTTCATGCCATCCTCTTTGTTCTTGTGTACAACTTCATCTCCCAGCCTCTATTTCTGTCTCTCCTCCACCACCGCTATTCTTGGTCAGATGACTTCTCAGGCTTTGCCTCCCTTTTTCTAGGCATATGCATCTTCCTTTTGTTTCTGTAGGATCTGCACAGCTCAACCAATGGCAGGCAGAGATTCTTTTGCCTGCCCCTTCACCCCTGCAACATTGGAATAACTCAGCCAATCAGTACCAAAAGCTTCACCACCATAGAGATCTCAGAAGCCTGCACCACAGTAATGCTGAGAAGGGCTTTTAGCTACCCTTATTCTGTAGAACAGCATTCCTGTCAAGATACGAAAGGCACTAACTGTCTTCATTTTTTGGAAAGAACCGAAGACCTTTTTGTTCTGAAAGGCTTTCCCAACTGAATAAATGTGGGTTTTCCACATGTGTCCACTTTTTTTAGTCTTCTTTAAAATGTATTTATTGTTTTTGTATTTTTAACTGTTTTTAATTATTTTATATGTAGATCTTGAGTCAATGGTTTGAAAAAGTAAAGGTAAAGGAACCCTGACAGTTAAGTCCAGTCGCAGACGACTCTGGGGTTGTGCTGCTCATCTCGCTTTACAGGCCAACGGAGCTGGCGTTTGTCCACAGACAGTTTTTCCAGGTCATGTGGCCAGCATGACTAAGCCTGCTTCTGGCACAACAGAACACCGAAACCAGAGCAGCACACAGAAACACCATTTACCTTCCCACCAGCGTAGTACCTATTTATCTACTTGCACTTTTTGGCGTGCTTTCGAAGTGCTAGGTTGGCAGGAGCAGGGACTGAGCAACAGGAGCTCACCTCGTTGTGGGGATTCGAACCGCTGACCTTCTGATCGACAAGCCCAAGAGGCTTGTTTAGACCACAGCGCCACCCACATCCCCCAATAATGGTTTAGAAAGCGACTAATAGATCAATGTTAAATAATAATAATAAATTCATAATGCATATGTGTGTGTGTGTGTGTGTGTGTGTGTGTGCATGTATATTTTCAGATGTTATTTAAACTCTAACTTTTTAATGTGAATGACTTTAATATGACTTCTATTCAAACAGTAGCAACTTGTAATCAACAAACATTTTCGTTCTTTCTTTCTTTTTATGATGCTCCGTATAAATGAATTATACAGAACTTTGAGAACTACTGAGAAATATCACATCATTAAAAAAAATATCAAGTTCCCTAGGGCTCATGTGAAGCACTAGAATCTAGATGACGAGATGAACCCAACTTCCACATTATTGTAAAACTGTCGCCGACCATGCAGGGGGAGCGATGGCTGCATCTGTGGCGCTGCAGATGAGAATATTTTTCTGCTGAAATAGGACATCTGGCACATAAAAATATTGTTTTCTTTGTCAGAAGGAGTGCTAAGGATGTTGTATATAAACTAATAGCTGTGGGATACGTTGCTACAGAATGCCTGTTTAAAAGGCATTTTAAATAAGTGTGATATAAATCCATTTTTTTCTTCAATTCATAACATCCCTCTGTTAAGTCAGTGTTCCATTTATTACAGTGTAATTTTCTTCAGGCAGGAAAGCTGCAAACTTGTTTACCTTGCAATTGATTTTATTTGCCAAATTACACACCAAATTGTCCCATGGGCTTGCTGAATATATGGGTGCTAACAATGAAAAATGTGCATAGTTTTAATACCAACTTTGTAAATTGCCTTAATAATAGCCTGTGCGGTGCAATAGTATTTTCAACCAGTACTTTTAATTTCTAGCTCATAAAGCCTTGTCATTGAACCCCAAGGGTGTAGCTATAAAAGTAAGATTTAATTTTATATATAATGTAGCCTAAATTAGCTTTAAAGCAATAGGAGAAACATCCGGTTCCAAGAGATAAGACTGAAATTATTATAACTCGATGAAATTTCCTATAGTAAAATTAATCATTATTTCTACTTCAACATAATTTGACATACAATTGAGACTAATATAGATCTAATCAGAGCGTATACTTTAAATGACATTGTAATGGCTACAAGGAAGTTATACAAAAGTTCACTGTGGAAGTGTTTTGAACGCATCTACTTTCTGTCATATTTCCTGTAGCACTATGAATTTGTAACAGGATCTTGTTCACGCAAAAATTCCTTTTCATTTACACACATATCTCTTTGAACTAAATAGTGATCAGTTTTAACAAGCATGTCTTGTCAAAATGAACAGAGGTACACAAGGACATAGAGCGATCTTGTTTTTAAGAGAAAACAGATGACCCTTCCTATATACAGTCCTGGGAGACATGAAGCAACATTAACTGAACTCCTTATGGTAGGTGGCAAATAACATTATGGGGTATGTAATGTGATTCACGTCTTTAGCTCTGGTGAGCATGATTTTAAAAAATAAAAGTAGTCAGTGCAGGGCAATCAGCAGTTGTAATCCTTGCCCCTACCACAGTCCTTATCCAAATCAGAAATCTCCCAATGAGGGCCAATTCAGATTGGGACCAACCAAAGATAGGGGGAATGTAGTAACACCTCTCTCCCCCCACATCAGTGCCCACAGGCATACCAGCTACATGGTACCTCAGGTTACAGACGCTTCAGGTTACAGACTCCGCCAGTCCAGAAATAGTATCTCGGGTTAAGAACTTTGCTTCAGGATGAGAACAG
Source organism: Podarcis melisellensis (assembly GCF_964234715.1). Classification (NCBI taxonomy): domain Eukaryota; kingdom Metazoa; phylum Chordata; class Lepidosauria; order Squamata; family Lacertidae; genus Podarcis; species Podarcis melisellensis. The sequence goes on along the minus strand of NC_138537.1, from coordinate 25,786,847 downwards.
AAATCGCATGGCGGCGGCGCGGAGGCAGCGGGAAACCCCATTAGCTAAAGTGGTACCTCAGGTTAAGAACAGTTTCAGGTTAAGAACGGACCGCCAGCACAAATTAAGTTCTTAACCCGAGGTACCACTGTATTCATAGTTTAAAAATAAAGTGTGCTAGGGCTAAAGATGATGAAACAATTTGAAACAGGATTCAATGGAAGGAGGCAGATGCTACTAACAGCAGAAGCCCCAGTGTCTCCTCTTTCTACAAAGGCTTGACCAAAGAGGTGTGTCTTTAGTTTGAAGAAGAGTTTGGATTTCATATCCTGCTTTATCAGTACCCTAGGGAGTCTCAAAGCGGCTAACAACCTCCTTTCTCTTCCTCCCTCACAACAAACACTCTGTGAGGTGAGTGAGGCTGAGAGACTTCAGAGAAGTGTGCCTAGCCCAAGGTCTCCCAGCAGCTGCATGTGGAGGAGCAGGGAATCGAACCTGGTTCACCAGATTACGAGTCCACCGCTCTTAACCACTATAGCACACTGGCACAAAAGACATATAGCATCAGACCAAGATGGAGGGAAGGATGTTTCAGAACTTGGGGACAGCCACAGGCAAGGCTGTCTCACATGCCCCAGCCCTGAAATCACAATTGGTAGATGAATTGTGAGAAGGACCTCTCCTGCTAATCTAAATACCTGTCAGGCTTCGGGAAAGTGGCTTCCTCCCTCCCCTTGGCCGTGGATAAGCAGAACAAACCAAAATTAGTCTCTTATCATTTCAAGAGATTTTAATGATCACATCTCGGAGAAAAGGTCTCCCAATTAAGCTTTACACCCACTTTACCCCTAGTCACTTCCCTACCTGCAACCTGATCTCACAGGCACCGTGTTTTTTGTGCAGCCACCTTATCTGCTCATCATGATCTTGGGCTGGGCGGATGTAGGTTCTTCTTCTCCTAGTTGCTCACCCCCCAGTTCTTCCCAACTCTTGTCTTCTGAGCTATGTCCCTCTGTGAACCACTGTTCCAAATCTAAACTGTCCCACTGCTCCTTGGAAGATTCAGGATCCTAACCAGGAGCAGGGAGATGGGGAGGCTCCCACCATTCCTCATCTGTGCATCTCTCCTCAGCTCGGTCCCTGACAATACCCAAGCCGGTTGGTTTGGACTTCTTGCAGATTTATGGAAACTATATCAGTCAGGATTTTATATATCAGTTTATATTTGGGCTACAAAGTGAAACAGAAACAGTGCAGATGCTTTAAAACTGTTGTTATGTGTATCCAGCCAACAGTTTCCATCCAGCATCCTAGCTGCTGCATTCTGTACCACTTGCAGTCTCTGGGCTGTCTTCAAGAGCACATTGCTCTGGAAATTGCTACTGGAAGTTGTCTATACAGCAATGGCTGCAGCTGGCAAACTAGCCGCAGCTGGAGGTAGGCACACCTAGCCACTGAAGCCACTTGGGTTTAAGTGGCAAGGTTAGATCCAGCAACAACTCCATACTAAGCACTTCTTCTTCTTACAAAAGGAGTGCAACCCTGACCAGAGCAGTTAATGTCCCCAGTTCCTGGATCTAACAACCCACCACACATAGCACTTCTGTCTTAGCCGGACTCACTTTCAATTTATTGGCCCACATCCAACCTATTACTGCCTGCAAGCAATGGGCCAGAATCTGAACTGCTTCTTCCATGATGATACCACAATCAATTCTATCAAAACCTACTGAGAGGTCAAGGGTAATGACCCTCTCTTCTCCCCCATTAAAGATCATCAGTTAGGACAGGCATCTCCAAACTCGGCCCTCCAGATGTTTTGGGACTACAACTCCCATCATCCCTAGCTAACAGGATCAGTGGTCAGCGATTATGGGAATTGTAGTCCCAAAACATCTGGAGGGCCGAGTTTGGGGATGCCTGAGTTAGGAGAACCTAGACAATCCTAATGCCATACCTAGTCTGAAGTGCATTGAAATAGATTTAGAATACAGTGGCACCTCTGGTTACGAACTTAATTCGTTCTGGAGGTCTGTTCTTAACCTGAAACCATTCTTAACCTGAGGTATCACTTTAGCTAATGGGGCCTCCCACTGCCGCTGCACTGCTGGCGCATGATTTCTGTTCTCATCCTGAGGTAAAGTTCTTAACCCGAGGTACTATTTCCTGATTAGCGGAGACTGTAACCCGAAGTGTTTGTAACCCAAGGTACCACTGTATCTATTTCCTCCAAGCATGACTGTAATTGAACTCCCACCACCCTCTTGGGTACCTTGCCTGAAACAGGGATATTAGCAGGTGGGGCATAGTGGTTCAACACTTCTGGGTTCAAAGAGGTCCTCTTGAGTAGGAGCCCACCATTGTCTTTTTAAGGGTAGATGGTGCTTCACTCCACCATAGCAAGGTGTTCACCACTCCCTGGACCTACCCAGTTGGTCTCTTATTTCTCATGGTCAAGACTGTGCATATGGTAGGCCTTCCCCTTTGAGCATCTTTCCCACATTGTCACACCACAATAGTTGAAACTGATGTAACACAACCTGACTACACAATCCTCCGAACACTAATATAAAAGAAGAAGCATTTCATTCTTGCAACATAAAAAAAAAATGTTTCTGATTTGAGAGAGAGAGAGAGAGAGAGAGAGAGAGAGAGAGAGAGAACAGATTTCATTCATTAAGAATTTGGATCAAGCAAAACAATGGTGTTAATGATTTGTTTATGACTCATTAAAACAATGATATAACCAGAGCTAAAGCATGTGTCATTGGACAGTCCATGTTGTGTACTTTGAAGCCCAGGCTTCAGTCCCTGCTCTCTCTTTTTGAAATTGGCATAGAAATGGAACACATGTTTAGCTCAAAATGGCTTCTGACTGAACTGTCTCTGTGGGGGGTTTCTGTAACATAAAGTAAAGTTAACAAGCACAAGCACTAAATCATGGTATGTGATGAACAATTGCATCAACAACAATGAATGTTTGTACTTGGGTGCTTTGCAAAAATGGTTGCTGATTTTTCTCATAACATGGCGGTTTTAGGTAGAATAGGCATTGGATCTGCATCAACACAATTGTCAACAGAATCAACTTTCCTCAAGCTTCAATAGTGACTGAAAGGAGAGTAACATTTGTCTTACACTTAAGCATTCTACTCCATCAGCCTAAGTAGAGCAAATTTAGTTACCGATAGGCAATATTGCTTGATGCCCCCCCAAGGTCACCCTAGTCAACCATTGGGGGGGGACCTTCCCCCAAGATCACAAGCACCAAGATCCAACAATCCTGTATCAGCTGAATGTGAAATTAACTGAAGCAATTGGCAAAACATCCCAACCAAGGGCTTTTCTCGCAAATGCACAAAATACAGATCAGTTCACTCCTTTGCATATCCCTTTTGAGTGATTACCATGTATGAGTCATCAAGATGCTGATACACAGATGGTTGTATCAGCCCTACAGATTGCCTCTCAAAATCAGGAGGTGACACTGGTGACAGATGATACCAACATCCTTCCGATGCTTCCTTCTGGTGACACATAAAGCCAAACATGGCAAACATTTATAGCATAGCCCTGCTCAGTTGTTTTCTATCCCATTTTGAGCAAGGAGTGGGGCTGCAGGTGTAGCCCCAGATTAATACTGCACACTTGATATTGCACATAAACCAAAATGTCTGTAGAGAGAGACTTTGGTGCATATAGCTGTATGCATGAAGACTTCCAGGGGATCTGCAAACCCTGTCTGCAAAGACATCAGGGGAACAGCATGAATTGTTATGGTAGGCCTACTTTGACACGGTCCAGCTCTTTGCCCCTGTGTTGTTCAACATGGGAGTGGAGAAGACTCAAACAAGGTCCATATAAGCTCCAAAAGCATTATATGCTTGTCAAATATAAGAGACTTTTTGGGGGGAAATATTGTTCACCACAATTTGTTCCTACATGTGGGTATGATAAGCATGTCTGCTTCCTTTGACCATGGCACAGCTAACTTTCAAATGATACCATAAAAAGCCAGATTACAAAATGAGAAGATAAGTAATAATAAGCAATAATAATGAATGGATAAAGATTAAAGGTGGATAAACTCACCAAGCTACATACATTGCTACGCACACAAGATCTGAAAGAGTATGGTTGGAAAACTGAGGTTTCTTCCTACTATATCTGATGAGGCACTTGTTCCTGGTAATGTTATGGGTGCCATACTTCCTTGATTTCAATGGCAGAAGTGATGTCCGGGTGGAGGCGGCATTTTGCAAAAAGTAGCAGCTTGTCCTTGGCAACATAAGCGAAGAATCATGGATTTTTGTATTTTGGAGAATTATTTTTTTTAAATGTCGACAATTTGTTTGTGTCCGGATTTTCACTTCTTGAAATACAGCAACCCTGAATAATGTGCTTAATGTAATCTGATTTCAAGCAGGTGTCCAGATGGTACAATGGTTTGCTCATCCCGTAGACATGGCTTAGAATGTGTAACAGTGTATGGTTTCGCACGCAGCTAAAAAGGCGAGGACGCAAAAGAAACTGCTGGTGAATCTGATTAAAATTATGGCTTCAATAATATCTAGTGCAAATGGTGTCATAGTCTAATCCTATAACTGTAAGTCAACAACACAATATGATCATAAACTGTTATGTTGTTCCTTTTTAGTATGTAAACAGACTTTAAAAAATAATAATAATAGTATTTGAAACGAAATATGTTTTGTTTCACACCAAATTTCAGTTGTTGCTATTTTAAAAGTTATCATAATACTGTTGGTTTCTGCTTCCTTCTCTGTGCAGCGAAGTGCTTGTCACGAGACAGGTTGTTTACATTCCACACAGTCTGTACTGTTGGAGGTTTTCCCACGGGAACGGGAGACTGGATGTGACGTATACTGGTTTCCTGTTTTTCCCTGCTCTTTGCAGTTTCAGTTTGTGATTCTCTCCGTGCCTTAGAGGAGAGATGACGCTTTCTCTGCTCCGGCAGAGGGAAAATGTTTTTCTGTAACTTACCAGCTTTGAACTGTAAATAAAGTAGTATAGAGCATGTTGGCTCATACTTCTCATCATTCCGCTGTGCACTGGACACTGCTTATCAACAACATTTGGTTTCGGGCCCAGAAAAATGCAGTGTTTTGAGAATGGGCTTCAGAAGTCGGGCTCCTGGCAAGGGAACAAAGGAGCAAGAAACGAAGTGCCGGCAAAGAATCGGAACAGCGGCAGAGGCACGGATCGCAAGGTATCTGCTCTGCGCGTCAAGATGATTGATGAAGGTATGTGCTACTGCTCCGGGCAGCCTGCCAGCTTCTAATTAATGGCTTTATGGCTGGACTTTGAACTTTTAATAGCCGGTTTTGCCGCGGCACAGGCAAATGGCTCAAAGGGACGCTATGCTGGGGGAAAACGAAAGTAAAGTGCTGTTGTTTCAAAGCAGCTGCAAATGTGACGCAGCAAAAATTAAAGGGCAACATTGAGAAAGCACTTGGGGACTATCACTTTTGAGCTTGCTTTTGGAATGCAGTTTGAAACAGCTGCAGATAAGCAAAGCAAATAAACAGAAGAGCGGCACAGGCTCATGTGCAGAGGCTGTTTTGATTTTGCCTTTGGATTGAAGCAGCTGTACACAGAAGCAGCATGTATACAGCAGCTTGATTTAAAGCAGCAGTGATGGCTAGCTGCAGAAGGCTGGATGAAGCAAGTGGGGAATTTGATACCACTGATCAGCCAAATGCTCAACTCACAGTAGCCTGTGAAACTGCCATGATTCAGAATGAAGCGGTTCGGCGGGGTGCTGGCTGCATGGGAAAGGGGGAGTCTTCACAGACGTCATCCCATAGTGCAGTGGAACCACCAGATGGCGCCAAAGCTTTGAAGGCAGTGAAATGCTACTCATGTGGACGTCTAGGCCATATGAAGAGGGAATGCAAATATCCCAGGGCCAAGACAGAGCAGCGCAGTGGAAGCTCATCGCGTGGAAAAGGCCAGAGCAAAGGCAAAGGTCCGGTGTCCAGGACAACGCAGCACAAGGCAATGGTCTCACGCTACGCTCCAAAGGTTGCAGAGGTTGCAAAGGTTGCAGAGGTCCAGAAGAAGTCTAGATCTTTCTTCGTTGTTGATTCAGCTGCAACGCATCACATGTGCAACGATAAGCGACTGTTCGTGTCTTTTACACCGCAGGAAGGTGCGATTCACCAGGCAGATGGCCACACGATCCCCAGTAAAGGCTACGGAACTGTTGTTCTTCACAGTTTGGACTTATCGATACAGGACGTGCTTTATGTGCCGGACGCGAAACATAATCTGCTTAGCGTTGGACAGCTGATTGAGCGGAAAATTGACGTTTCCTTTAAGAACAATAAGTGCATCATCACAAAGAAAAATGATTATCAATTGTATGCTGAATTTGTTGATCGTTTGTTTCTTTTGTATTATGATGATGTTGTGCAGGATGACACTTGTTGCATTGCAGGTTCTAACAAAAGTTTGCATGCAGAATGTATTCACGATTTTCACAGGAAATTTGGTCATTTGCATTTTGAGGCAGTATCTAAAATGCCTGCCTTGGTTGAAGGTATGACTATTAAACCCTGCAGGTACCACATGAAGTGCAAGGCATGCGCAGCAAACAAGGTAAAAATGGCTGCGAAAGGTAAGGTGTCTGGTAGGCAAGCTACAGAGCCATACCAAATTATTCATGCTGATTTGGTTGGACCACTAGCGCCCTCTTTGGGTGGGAATAGGTACTTCATGGTTCTTATTGATGCATTTTCCAGGTATATTTTTGTGTACAATCTCAAGCAGAAATCAGAGGCTTTTCCTAGGTTCAAGGAATTCTGTGCTTGGTTGGGAAATGTGCATGGTAAGAAGATTAAGATTCTTTTCACCGACCGGGGGGGAGAGTTCACTTCTCAGCAGTTTGAAGCTTTTCTGGCTGAGAAAGGAATTCAACACGATTTGTCTAGTCCTCGCTCGCCATGGCAGAATGGGCTTGCGGAACGAGCAAATCAAACATTGCTTCAAGGGTTAAAAACCTTGCTGCATGATGCAAATCTTCCAGAGAGTTATTGGGCCGAAGCTCTCTCATGTTTCACTTACAGTTATAATCGCAGGTTATCTTCAGCGATTGGTTGTACCCCCTATGAGAAGATGTTTGGCAAGAAGCCATACATCAAACACATGAAAATTTTTGGTTCGGACATGTGGGTTCACTCACCACAACACTCCAAGTTAGACAAGCGTGGATTGCATGGTATCTTTCTAGGTTATCAGAAAGGGTCTTACAGAATAATGATGACTGACTCTAAGGAAATTAAGCTCACAAGAAGTGTTGAGTACAATGCCAAGTGGGGGGAGAATGTGGGAATTTTCCAATGTTATCCTGATGACAGTGATGAAACTGAGGATAGTCAAAAGCAACCGCAACAACCCACACCCACTGATGAAGGTTCTGATTCTGAGTCTGAAACTGAATCAGATGATTCAGAGGATTTCAAGAGTGCGAAAGCCTCTATGCGACCCTCTGAAAGCTCTGATCAGGAATTGGAGGAACCATTGTTCACAATAGGTCACTTTTCTCCTAAGAAGGAAGAGGAGAGTGTTGAAGACCTAAGGCTAATTCGCAGGTCACAGAGAGCCACAAAAGGCAGACCTCCAAAGAGATTTGCTGATGAGTTTGCCAAGATAGCAGTAACAGCTGTTAAAAGCTCCAAGAAGGTTTTTGAACCTTCAAGTTTCCAAGAAATCCAGGATTTGGATTCAAAGGAAGCTGAGCCATGGTTAAATGCCATGAAGGCTGAGCTTGATTCCTTGGAAAGGAACAAAACATGGGACCTAGTTCCAGTAGTTCCAGGAATGAAATTGCTTGGAAGCAAATGGGTCTTCAAAGCGAAGACTGATCAAAATGGCAAGATAGTCAGACACAAAGCCAGATTGGTAGCCAGAGGATTTGCACAGGTACCAGGTGAAGACTATCATGAGACCTACTCACCCACAGTGAGGTATGAGAGCATTAGGCTTATGCTCAAGCTAGCTGCAGAGGAGAATCTACACATTAGTCACCATGATGTGAATACAGCTTTTCTGTACGGATCTCTACATGAATCACTTTATATGCTTCCACCTGATGGAGTACAGGTAAAACAGGGATATGTTTGTGCTCTGAAAAAGTCCCTTTATGGTCTCAAACAAAGTGCACGGTGTTGGCACACAAAACTCACTGAAGTATTGTTTTCTCTAGGTTTTAAGCAAGGGAAATCTGATCCATGTGTGTTTGTCAAAGAGGAGGGGCAAAAGAAACTGTATTGTTTGTTTTATGTTGATGATCTTTTATTCTTTTGGAAAGATGTCACAATGTACAATAACGCCCTAGCTCAACTGAAAGAGCACTTTGACATGAAAGATCTTGGTGAGGTAAACAACTACCTATCTCTGGAAATAGAGAGAGATCAAGATGGTAACATTCTAGTACACCAGTCACGGAAAATTGCTGATGTGTTAAACAAACTAAACCTGATGGATGCTAACCCTGTGGACACACCGATGATAACAAGTTATCAGGTAGATGACACTGAAGAAGCATTTTCTGACACTACACTGTACAGAAGTGTGCTAGGCAAGCTAAACTTCATTGCCAGATGTTCAAGACCAGACATTGCTGTTAGCTGTAATTTGCTAAGCAGACAAGTCAACAATCCTACTGTTAAGGATTGGAAAGCTCTGAAACGCATAGCGCGGTATTTGAAAGGCACTATGCATTACAGACTGAGATTTAACAATCAGAAGTCTGGTGGTCTTGAGATATTTGCAGATGCAAGTTTTGGAAGTGACACTACAGACAGGAAAAGTACGTCTGGAGTTTGCTATAAGTACAATCAGGGTCTTTTTGATTGGTCTTGCAAGAAGCAAACAACAGTTAGCTTAAGTACTTGTGAAGCTGAACTGAATGCACTGTCTTATTCACTTAAGGATTGTGAATGGTTGTTACAATTGTGCAAAGACATGAAAATTCCTGTCAAATGTCCAATCCAGGTTTACCAGGACAACAAAGCATGTTTGGCTTTGCTGAATTCTGAAGGTTGTAAGCAAAGCACGAAGCACTTGCAATTGAAGGTGCAACATGCTAGGGAACGTATTCAGAAGGGACTCGTAACGGTGTCCTATATGCCAGGTAATGAAATTCCTGCTGATGTATTGTCCAAGATTGTATCAAGGGATCAACACTGTACCTATGTGCAGAAGTTGGGTTTGTACTGATATTGTACGAACACGCTGCCCAGAGATGTTCACAGAAAGGGGGAGGATGTTGGTTTCTGCTTCCTTCTCTGTGCAGCGAAGTGCTTGTCACGAGACAGGTTGTTTACATTCCACACAGTCTGTACTGTTGGAGGTTTTCCCACGGGAACGGGAGACTGGATGTGACGTATACTGGTTTCCTGTTTTTCCCTGCTCTTTGCAGTTTCAGTTTGTGATTCTCTCCGTGCCTTAGAGGAGAGATGACGCTTTCTCTGCTCCGGCAGAGGGAAAATGTTTTTCTGTAACTTACCAGCTTTGAACTGTAAATAAAGTAGTATAGAGCATGTTGGCTCATACTTCTCATCATTCCGCTGTGCACTGGACACTGCTTATCAACAACAAATACATCGCACACATTTTGGGATATATCTTTCTCTGTCCCTTTCATTTAAGTCTTTGTTTCTGTACCTTTTCTTTTTTCAGGAATAACCTACCAGAAATTTCAAAGAATTGTGTGAAAGGTCGAACATGTAAAACCTCTGGGCCTTGAGTGTGGCCAGTAGCAAGACCAGTAGCAATGCCTTTTTTAGCCCTCTGTGAGCATCATCGCTATGAAAAGGAAACATACCGTATTTTTCGCTCTATAGGACACACTTTTTCCCCTCCAAAAATTAAGGGGAAATGTGTGTGTGTGTCCTATGGAGCGAATGCAGGCTCCTCAGCTTCAGCGATAGCAACGCGAAGCCTCCGAAGCGCAGAGGGAGCGCTTCGGGTTCCTTTTGCTGAAGCCGGGAGAGCAAGACTTTCCTGGCTTCAGCAGGGAGGGAGAGCTGCGCAGCGCCCCTTCATCCAAGCAGGAGGAGAAATGGGGGCTCCGTTTCTCCTGCCGCTTTGCTGAAGGGGCGCTGAGCAGAGAGGGGGATTTTTTTTTCTTGTTCTCCCCGTCTAAAACAAGGTGCGTCCTATGGCCGGGTGAGTCCTATAGAGCGAAAAATACGGAAAATAGAAGTGGCTGTGTAGCCACACTTTTAACTCCACCCCTATTATCATGTGGCTCCTCCTTTATGCTCTTGTATTTGGCTAACATATATACAGTGGTACCTTGGGTTACATACACTTCAGGTTACATACGCTTCAGGTTACAGACTCCGCTAACCCAGAAATAGTACCTCGGGTTGAGATCTTTGCTTCAGGATGAGAACAGAAATTGTGCTGTGGCGGCGCGGCAGCAGCAGGAGGCCCCATTAGCTAAAGTGGTGCTTCAGGTTAAGAACAGTTTCAGGTTAAGAATGGACCTTAACCCGAGGTACCACTGTATAATGTGGGGAGTTTCCTATGCTTGTGGAGACTCCCAACTCATTTTAGAACACTAGAAGATCAGGATGTTAAAACATTTGGGGAGCCTCCAGGAATACCAGAAGCAAAACATGCAATTAAAAAAATAAATTACATCCATTGTTCCTAACAACTCTACAGAAAGAAAAAAAGACACATGAAAAAGGCACACTTCTTAACACATTACATTAAGTGCTTTTATGCAGATTTATTTATTATCGGACTTTTTCCCCAGGTTCTCTTTCAGCTCTGTGCTTTCAAGACTCAAGTTAATTCCATTGAAGTCAACATGTACCCAGATCCCTTGGAAAAGAATGTGATTTACTATTTTTTATATTCCTTTTGTCAGATGACCCACAATAATGCTTCTGTTTCTTTGATGCATTTTGCTTTGATTCTATTGCTATGTTTTGGTTTTGGTTGCCGCATTCTGAAGAGCAAAAAAGAGGACACATTTGACTACTACTTTAAACTATGGATCGCTATGATGACTCTACCCATGAAAAAGAGGAGGTGTCCTGGAAAAAGAGGACATATGGCAACCCTAAATTTGCACAACCTAAACAATACGATTTATTAATTTATATGAAATGAACAAAATAATAAAAAGCAAGGGAGAGGTGTACACTCACACTCTGTCTCTTGGGGAAGGGGGGAAGAGGTGAACCAAGAGGGGTGGTGCCCAGGGCACTTACACAAAAATCCAAAAGTACCCACGGGCCTCAAAAGGTTGTTGACCCCTGGCTTAAACACTCCAATAGATTGTCCAAATCCTCTGCTCTCACAGCAGATCCTAAGGAGATAGCAGGCATCCCCATGATGCTTTTCAGAGTCAAAGCCCACCTCTCTGACTTCCTTCTCTGCCTGTCTCCCTGGCAATCAAAACTGCCAGTCTATGCTCCACACAGACTCCTAGCTTTCATCATCCCCAGCTGGGAGAGGAGAGAAGATGAATCACGCTTTCCTTAGCCAGTTCTTGAGAGCCATCAGCCTATAATTTCCCTAACAAAAGAGATACTTGCTAGGGCCATTAAGATAATCCCTAGCAGTCCTGCTGGTCTGACCACTTTAGCAGAGCCTTGCCCAGATCCCAGTCTTACAATCACCAAATTGGAAGGGGCTCTGGAAGTCTGTCTGTCTGTCTGTCTGTCTGTCTGTCTCTCTCTCTCTCTCTCTCTCTCACACACACACACACACCTTACAGCTGTATCAAGAGTATCAAACAGTTGCTTCACCCTCAGTTAGATCAGCTAAAAATGAAGTAAGCAGGTTACTCAGTCCTGCCTGCCCTGTAAAATGCCCTTCCATCACATGTCAAACAACTGTCTGACTTTTAGATGTACAGTGGTACCTCGGGTTACAGACGCTTCAGGTTACAGACTCCGCTAACCCAGAAATAGTACCTCAGGTTAAGAACTTTGCTTCAGGATGAGAACAGAAATTGTGCGACGGTGGCGCAGCAGCAGCAGGAGGCCCCATTATCTGAAGTGGTACCTCAGGTTAAGAACAGTTTCAGGTTAAGAACGGACCTCCAGAATGAATTAAGTTCTTAACCCGAGGTACCGCTGTATAGGGAAGTTTGTAACGTTTGATGTTTTACTGTGGTTTTATAATTTGTTGGAAATGGCTCAGAATGGTGGGAGGAACCCAATCAGGTGAGTAGGGTGTAACTATTATTATTATTATCATCATCATCATTATTATTACAGTACTATTACTATTACTATTACTATTACTATTAGCAACCAGTCAGTTAACCTCAGTTGACTTTGAGCAAATTAATAAATATGGAAGAATAAACCAGAATCTCAGCTGCAATCAAATCAAAATATAAGAGAAGTCTGAAACCATTTCAGATAGGTGATACTTACATTAACTCATCTTGGAATTTGATTTTAACAGCTTGATAATTGCATAAACTGATTACCAAGTTGTTGAAGTAAGTTAATCTTCCACATCAGAGAAGCATTGCTTCTTTGCCTCTTAGTATTAACTGTTGGAACCAGTTCCCAATGAACAAACTTAAGTGGACATCGATCACGATGCAACCATTTTGATAATGTTCTAAAAGGGGGGAAACAAAATGGCAGCTAGGAACGTTGTGCTTAATGTAACCCCATGTGATCCCTAGCTGTTGATTACAAGTGACAATCATCGTCAGACTTCATACACAAGGTATTTTTCTACAGAGCCTGTATTTGATTGCTGACTCAACGTCAGGCTCCAAATAGAAGCTGGTATGCCACGCAGTCCGTCTCTCTATGAACTGTGCAAACCATTTATTGTCTGACTCACATTTAAAGAATAAATTGCAGAAAGAATGTGCCAAAACCAGCAAAGGGGGGTGGGGGTTGTCCATTAATCAGGAACTTATAGGTGAAAAGAATGGGGAACTGTTTGTTAATTGTGAACAGCAGTTAATGCATTTCATTTTAGGACTTTGAATGACTCTCAGCTGCTCTCATGTGGGTCTCGCATTTTTCTCAAAGCTCACATCAAAGTTGATTTAAGTTGAAACATTTATTAAAAAGCTGCAAGGGAGCTTGTTTTTCTCAAATCATTTTATTTAATACTATGATATTCCTTTAAAAAAATATAACAGCTTCCTTTGCCTAAATGCCTTATTAAAACCAATATTTCATTATATATGTCTATATATACGTATATCTTGTGTGTGTGTTACAAATCAGCATAGTTCTGAAGTTCCATGAAGTTTGGCCAGTGTACATATTTTATCCCCATGCATTTCAGAACTGTTAGCACTAAATAGACATGTTCATCTTGTTTTCCATAGTATTATTTATAAGGTGGCTTAAAACATTTTTGGGGGGTGATTTGAGACCACTTGTCAAATGCTGATACAACTTTTTCCCCTCTCGTTTTCACTTGTACAGTGGGCGTTTTCAATGTACGGCTTAGATCCAAAGTTCACTTCCTCCACTGAAGGAAGCATTTGGTTACAACCCACAGACCCTCCTGGCAGAATCCAGACCTGGCATAGGCCAGAAAGGAGTATGGAAATTTAACTGATGCCTTAAATTTGCTTTCAGTTTATATTCACATTCTCCTCTGGGGAGAGGATGAAGAGTGGACACCATAGTTGTCTCCTTTTCTCACAGGACTGATGGTGCACATGTGGAAGGGGCCTTGGAAAAAAAATCCCATATTTGATATATTGCTCTCTTGGATTCACTGATGTCAAGGGTGTTGAGAACAAAAACAGCCACAGTACAGAAAATGTTTCCTTTGATCTTCAGTTGATCGGATGGCCAGAATATACATTAAGCTCTAGGAACCGTTCTGCATTGACTGATCTTTAGCCTCTTCTCCCTTTGGCACCTGGGCCAACCTATTGTGGCTAAATTAACAGGTTATAATTATAATCATTAATAAATTAATGGTTGGCATCATTGAAGCCAACATATTTCACCATTGGAATGGGCAGCAGAATGAGGTCAACATCAAAGGCTCAAAATTTTACACAGGAAATTTTTTAGAATTCAGACTACATGAAATTGTTCTCAAATGAGTAGGAAATTTACAGCAATAAACCACTTAAAAAAACCTTTTTACTCTCGCATCTTTCAAATCATACACACATGTGGGACAGGGTGTTCAAAAGTGTTTGTACATGTAGGTTATTTAATGCCTAACAAATCAGACTTCTAAACTAGTCCATTAATCAGAAGATTGAAAACAACTGGTTTAAAGAAATTCTCAAATATTGCCAACAGACATTTAACTGGGTACATTTAAAATTAGCATGACCCTTTACATAAGTAAAATAAAGAAATCATACATAAAGATAGACTGCTGTAAGTACTGGGTGTATTCATAAACAAAAACACTTTTTGCCTTCTTGTGTCCTTCACTGCTTTCTGCTGCAATAAGATACCGTCTGCACTGACTGGAGATGGTGAAGACTGAACCATGAGAGTAGCCAAAGAGGGGCGGGGAGGGGCAACTGCCCCCCAATTTGATAAAAATACATAGCAAACTGAGGTTCTGCCCCCCTAACAAAAATCCTGGCTACGCCCATGGACTAAATCTGGAATCTTCTGCATGTACATGTTCTAGCACTGAGCTACAGCTCCTTCCTCTAAATGTATTCTCTATCAAACCCTCTTGCCTCCTGAAGTGTTTTGCCTACTTTCTTTGAATCCCTTGTAACACAGGGATAGAGAGTCTCCCATTGCCTAGACAGCCTACATCTCTTTTCAAATGGACACACTGCAGGGTAATGGAGAATCAATCTGCCATGAGCTTTCATTTTCGGAATGAGACAGAAGGATGCCAACGACAACAATTTCTCAAGGGTAAAAGATATGTATTAGATGCAGGTTTTGTGTGGACTATGTAGGAAACACCTGCACAGTCTCCAGGGATTCTAGAATAAGATGGTGTGTGTATGCAGCCCAAATAAAATTACCCTGAAAAGGAAACCAAAGCTGCAAGTTTCAGAGGACAATCCCAATCCAATAGAAGTTAACAGAAACAAACTTCATAGAAATTTAAATTGCAGCCTAAAGCATAAAAAACCTTAAAAACAATTTCAGCCCACTCTAGAATACAAGTTGGATTAAAAGCTTCTAATTTACTTCAAATGTTTTCTAATTTTTCTTTGCTTTTCTCTGGCAGTTTGTTTTTTATCCTGGTTGGACTTATTTTGTGATTCAGACTGCTGAACTAATTTGAGAGCATTGCATGTACTAAAAACATTTTTTTAAAAAAAAGGCTTTTAGCACCCAACATCTCTCATGTAGGGACAGTTCATAGGGATGAACAGGCAGAGATATGAGATAAATGCTCAATGAAAGAGACCACTCATGGGACTGACAACATAGTCTCTGAAGCGCTCTGAGTCTGTTAATAAAGGTAGCTGAGATTTTTAATTGAAAGTTGAAGGAAGCCTATAAATGGCTTAATCAGGTCATTGACAGACACTGGAGGGTTTTTTCCCCAAGGGTCCACCACTGCATTAAACCTCTACTTTTAAACAAGATAAATTCTAGAGGCAGCTTGTTCTGACAGCAAGGAAAGGCCATACAGAGAAAGCATTGACTTTGTAGATAACAAGATCAAGATTACAGCCCACTGAAATCAATGGGAGCTTAAGTCGTCGACTTTTATCGACTTAGAAGTTCATCCAAAAATATTTTAAAAATCAGCGTCCTGAATGTATGCACCCCTTGGAGTCCCATAGTGGGCAGTGTGACTTATAGATGTTCAAGTGGGCTGAGGGGTATATTATTAGCATTCTATTATCATTTTTATTACTTCTAATATCCATGGAAGACTTTGGTCTATTAAGTGTGCTACCAATCCTTATAATTCACGCCCCAGTAGTATACTAATCTTCGGTTCATCTAAGCACGTATTTCCCTAAAACACAAAATCAATGTCACTAAAATACTAGAACAATATATTTTTATGGAGAAGAGCATTCTGGCAATTGCCCTCTGACTTTAAGTGCACAAAGAAAATGTAGTATGGCAAAAATAGCAAAGCAACAAAAATATTGAGAAGCACATAAAGGCTGCATATATTCCACCCAATGCCAAACCACATAAAATTTCAGATAGCTCCAGTGAGCAAAACCAAACCAAACCAGTGACTGAAACCAGGGATGCCCCGAACCACTAGTGGAAGACCAGGATGTCCTGTTACTGCACAGACATGAGAGTGTTACAGATATGGGAGTTATTCTATACCAGCTATCTAGTTAGGCCACTCATACATTCATGGAATTGTAGAGTTGGAAGAGACCTTGATGATCTTCTAGTCCAACTCCCTGCAATGCTGGAATCTCAACTAAAGCATCCATGACAGATGACCACCCAACCTCTGCTTAGAAACCTCCAGTGAAGGAGAGTCCACCACATTCAGTTAATTGCTCCTGTTTAATTTCTCCTTGTTTTTGGAATCCTTGCATAAGTATCTATAACAGTCAAAGGTGACAAAGAGTCATCTTAATGACTACCTAATTTAGTGACACATGAATTTTCGTAGACAAGTTCATAAGGTGCACTGAGCTCCATGCTCATCAAATGAGATCACAGTAGTCCATATAATTGCATACAATGCTTCCCAAAGGCTTAATTGAACATTGAATCCGTACCACAAATCCATCAGTCTCATTTTAGGATCACTGTGATCACAAGAGTTACTCTTCCTAATGATCCCAAAGTCTTCCTAGAGTGTTTACAAGAACTGAAGTAATCTTCACTTAATTAAGAATTCTGTTTCAGATGTGAGTGAACATTCAATTTAAACAAAGAAATACCAGCTTAAAAAAAATCTTAAAACTTTCAGATCAGCGAGTGGACTAAATTTTAACACGGCAGAGAAGTCATATACACAGGTACATTGGATGCACAATGGATACTTTTTAAAGATATATAAAGTCAGTATAATAATTACTAACAGTGTTTGCTATTAAATAAGAGGCCAGTTTTCCCAGCATCAAACCCTGGGTCTTTCCACATCAGTAAGAATTTTGCTACTGAAAGCAAATATTTCATCATGCATATTGTAAGACTACACGTATCTAAATACTGTCTTGAGCCAAGGTGCTAATATGGATTTCCATGGGAGTGTGGGATAGAGGAAACTTACTCCGATAGATCAATTTGTTATTTGCTAAAGATGATATTCATATTTCCAATATCTAAATCTTTAGAAAGTTATCTAGATTAATATACGTATACTGTATAATAAATTATTTTATCTCCTGCTATGAGACCTTGGGCAGATCCACACCATCCATCTAAAGCAGGGGTCAGCAAACTTTTTCAGTAGGGGGCTGGTCCACTGTCCCTCAGACCTTGTGGGGGGCTGGACTATATTTGGGGGGGTGAATGAATTCCTATGCCCCACAAATAACCCAGAAATGCATTTTAAATAAAAGCACATGTTCTACTCATGTAAAAACACGCTGATTCCCGGACCGTCTGCGGGCCGCATTTAGAAGGCGATTGGGCTGGATCCGGCCCCCAGGCCTTAGTTTGCCTACCCATGAGCGAAAGCACATGCAATGCACATTTTAAGCACATGACCTCCTCCCAAGAATCCTTGGAACTGCAGCTTGTTAAGGGTACTGGAAACTGTAGCTCTCTGAGGGGGAAACTATGCTTCCCAGAACTCTTTGGGTGAAGTCATGTGCTTTAAATATGTGTTTGATGTGCTTTAAACCTATGGTGCAGATCAATACTGTGTGGCCTTTTCTGATGTACTCTACATGTAACCACTAGTCTCCCTGTCAGTGTAAGACCACCTAAGCCAATAAATACCTGCATAAACATGTGGCAACATATTGAAGAGGCATATTCGCAACATGAGCTACATAAACCCATTCTCTAAATGGGACTATTTTAAAAGATCTTGAGTACAGATGTTTCAAAGTGGAATTTAAGGTCTCCCTGGGTGTCCCTGACTGGTGATCACTCTATTATAGGCTTAACTCTTTAAAGCAAGAGTTCAGGTGCTTGTATTCCCCTCCCCGTCCTTTCACCCGACATGCAATCATTGTTACATTTCAACACACTTCTCTCTTTTTTTCCTTTTTTCCTTTTTGGTACCTAGCACCTTACACAAAATGCAGACAGCTGCAATTTCACTGCCCAACCCTTCCTTCTACCCTTCCAACATTTGTTCTGTTAATGTAGGTTAATTCGGCAAATAACACTTCTGTAAATTGTTCTTGCAAACTGCTACATCATTTATGTAAGGACTTCCGTGAACTTTGAAAAATTAATGCCTTTAATTTTGGTTGATGGCAACATCACCAGAGCTCTGTAAATTGCACTTTAATGAGATTTTGCTACAGGGGATAATCTGCTACTGACAGAGTAACATCTTGAAAACATCTGTAGACCTATAATTTCTCTATGACGATTAGATCCCACCACAAGACTCCAAATACAGAGCCGAAATAAAGGGGGAAATGCAAAGTTCTAAATGACTATACAACCTGTTCTTTAGCAAAGAAGAGATACACAATGAAAAGTTTCGTGTGCTCAAAATAAATCAAATTTTCTGACTAATTAACATTTAGCTTTATTTAATTAAGAAAGACTATTACTGTCTCCACTGCTGTGCATCTGTATATAATGAAGGAAACAGCAGTAGGTATAAGATACCACGGAGGGATATGCCCAAATAACTCTGCACTATAGGTGTAAAGGAACGTCTATTATTGTTAAGTAACTGACATCAGAGTCTTTCTTTAATGCTCTCATAAATAAATGGAAGATTTTCACAGATGCTTTACACATATGGTTTCTTATTTGTCTCTGATGGAGACCGGGAGTTAGATTAGGTGTCAGAATTAAATGATTTAAATAGACAGCTGCATAATGAAAACTACTAAATAACACCTTTTAAAACAATTTCTATTTATAGTGATAACTGAACTCACAAAAGGGTGATAAATCTTGCTTTGCTTAAGCCCAGGTTTGCTCGCTGTTTCAAATCCATCCTTTTGAAAAACTTCAAGAAGAAATCTCCATCCTGCAATTTGAACATACAAGGAGGAGAGTGATTAGGTAGGATAAAATAAGAGAGAATCTCAAAATCCAAGTCTAATTTTAATACAGGAGGTTTTTAAAGATACACTTGGAAAAATGTCAGTGAAAAAGATTTGAGACTAAACAGAAGTCAAGAGAAAAGTAATCTTGTTTGTTTGTCTGTTCGTTTTCTGCATTCATATGCCACCCAAAACAAAGAGGTGTTTTGGTGTTCAATCAATCAATC
This sequence comes from Podarcis melisellensis, assembly GCF_964234715.1. Classification (NCBI taxonomy): domain Eukaryota; kingdom Metazoa; phylum Chordata; class Lepidosauria; order Squamata; family Lacertidae; genus Podarcis; species Podarcis melisellensis. Next base: position 25,767,560 of record NC_138537.1, on the reverse strand, counting down.
AATCAATCAAGAAGGTCTGGACATTCCATTTTAATCAGCATATATTCTAGCATCAAGAGGTGACCATGGCTCTCTTCAGATGGTAAAGGGATGGAGGCACCAGGTATGAATGCATTGGCTCCACCCCCTCTGACACCTTTACTCCTGCCATGAGTCAGAAGGTAGCAGTTTGACATGTTGAAGCTTTTGTTTCCATGGGGACTACCCAAGAGTTTCCGAACCCCAATTAGGCAGAGCTTTAAAATGTGTTGGGAGCCTCCACAGAAACAAAGAGGGGTTCCTGCAACATACAGTCACAACCCACAAGTCGGAAGGCAACAGAAATGGGACTTGATGTTGGATGGAGCTGGCTCGCTCATCTCCGGCGACCTCCTTGCATACAGGGTGCCCTTTCTTTCACAAGTGGTATATCGACTATTACTAGCTTCGGTCAAATGAGTTAAATGTAGCAAGTAGCACAATTCATGGAAGGGGTTTTTTCATGGTGGCTCCATGTCTATGCGATGAAATTATTATTATTATTATTATTATTATTATTATTATTATTATTATTTAGTTTGTGAATTGCTTTCCGCGTATAAGTCCCAAAGTGATTTGCAAACATAGCCTGGGGGAAAAAAGCTGAAATGCATTTTTTAAAGAAAGAAAAAATACAAGAACAACCAAGTACAAGAACATAAAAACCACCCTGCTGGGGGAGGCCAGCGGTCCATCTAGACCAGCAACCTGTTTGAGAAGCCCTCCAGCAGGACTGGAGTACAACAGCACTCTCCCCTAATATAGTTTCCTGCAGCTGGTTGTCAGAAGCATATTGCATTCAACACTAAAGGTAGAACATAGACATCAGGGTTACTAGGTTTTTTAACACACACACACACAGTCAATGCCTGAAAAAGTTGTTTCCAGAAAGTACAAGTGGTCAGTGCTTGTTTGTATCTCAACAGGAATGTTGTTTCACAGAACAGGGGTGGCCTTATATTCTTTTAGAAACGAGGTAAAAAAACAGGGTTTTTGGTTAGACTTTTAGAAGCTAGTGGGTTAAATCGTTTTTAGAATGCTTTTAATTTTGTAATTCATGAGAACTGTTTTAATGTTTCTGTTTATCGTGCATTATATGCTTATATTACCTCATTTTTGTAAACTGCCCTGTGACAAATGAAGCCAGTTCAGAGTGAGACTGCCTACCTTAGTGTCATAATCACATAGCCAACTATGATTGGCTGCATGGCAACATTACTGTTCCTAGGAAGGCTGATTTGAGAAAAGAAACTGTACCAAAACAGATGCCTCAGACTTGCTCTCTGTCATGCTGCTTCCATCCAAATGGCAGGTATCAGAAAGGAACGTCATGCTTTCAGTCCCTTACTCCTGAAATGCCCAAAATATAGAGACTTTTTTATTTAAAAAAAGGTTTGTGAAATGCTTTTTATTTTTTTAACAAATGCTTGCTTTCAGCTCTGCCCTAGTTATTAAGAGAAAAATAAGAAACAATAAATGCTATTAAGATCGTTTTCAATTTAATATTGGGTCCAAAAGTATATCTTTGAAACTCCCTGTAAATCTTGCATCCTGACTGCAATTTCTTTGGTGTCTCCCTGTAATTAGAGATTGAGACCCTGCCTGCCATGTATAACACACTTTGAAATACTTGACGTTGTAAGGTAGTATTATACAACCCTGGTGGATGGGCAAATGTTGCTGGTCTACAACTCTCATCATCCTTGACCATTGATGAAGCTGGCTGGAGATTTTGGGACTCTCTCTATTCTTGTTGACTGTAATCTGTTTTAACTGTTTTCTATTCTGAATGTTAAATTGATGTAAAAACAGACCTGATGGTGAATGGTGATTAATAAAATTGATTATGATGGTGGTGAAACATCTAGGGACCCAGGGATGAAGCATAAACCTGTAAGTCACTTTTTAAGAAACTAATCATCATGGGTTGTATCCAATAGTAGCTTTGCCCTAGCAGAAAGTGCTTTCATTTACACAAGACAAAGCACCTGGTTTTTGCCAATTCCCACCATCCCATTTAAGCCTTCTGCCCACACCCTAAAAGCCTGTTTCTGATAGATGAGGGACTCTCTGTAACAGACTGGGATATGGTATGGAGGGCTGCTGTAGGTAGGTGGATCCAGCAAGAATCAGGTGCCTCAACCTGAGCTACTTGCAGAGGAGGTACTTCTTCAAACAGTGCATGGTTAACCTATTGAAGATGCCGTGACAGCCATCAACTTGGATGTCTTTAAAAAGAGATTACACAAATTAATGGAGGATAAGGCTATCTATCAGTGGCTACCAGACATGTTTGCTATATACTAGCTCCAGTGTCAGACGTGGTATGCTGAGAATGATAAATGGGGAGATTGTTGCTTTGTTCATGTCCTCATTCATGCCAGGCTTTCTATAGGCCAATGTGAGAACAGAATAGAATACTGGACTAGGTGGACTTTTGGTTCCACTTCTGTTCTTATTTACTTATTACTGAAAGAAAATAACTTAATTCATAATATAAATTTCTCATTCCCAGGCCTCATAAAAAGTTGCCATGTATCCACAGAATGGGGCTTCCATGAATTCAAAGATATACATTTGAAATATGTTGATTCATAATTCAAATTTTAAGTTTGAAATCTGCATCACGTGTTAGTGCAAAACAGCAAATTAAGTCTTCATGGAAGGATGCTTATGACCAACTTTATACTTCAACTTCCAAACTTGAAAATTCTTATACGGGATTTCACATTTCAACATTAAAAGTAAATGATTTTTAACATGGGGAATCAATAATGGCAAAATTCTGCTTTGATTCTCTTAGAACTGCTTTCTTCCTTTCAGATCCCCACCCCGTATAAGGCCAAATTCTTTATAGATAATGTATTTGTGTTATTATAAATAGTTATTTGTATGCCTCATTTCAAAACATGCTGTCCTTAACTACCCTCCATTGTTATTATTTATCTTATAGGCAGACTTTCTTGACAGTCTTCTGAAGCCAGTGAACAATATAAACATTAAAATGCAATAGAATTATACTGTATTCAAACCATTTTTAAACAAAATAGAAAGATGCCTCAGCGAGCGGCAACGTTCAGCAATAGCTTCAGACAATGGCAACAATTTTTCAGAAAGTTATTTATTAACAGCATTTTTTTAGAAGTAGCCATCCTTCTTTTACAAGGTTACCATAATCAGAAACAGGCATTCTGCATGGACAGCAGTCTTAAGAGAGACAAATAAACTGGTTTTTCATCACTCCCTTTTCACCACTTCACAGTTACATGTCAGTCAATTCATGTGATGAGTTGCTTCTGGATCCATGTTGTGGAGAAGTAATCCTGCCCAAACTACACTCTACTGGGAGCTAACAGTGATGCCACAGTTACTTCTGGTTTAATTCTCAGGTTCCATGTGATCCCCTCAACCAAACGTTATGGTTTGATGTGGGAACCAGCCATGGGAAAGCTACACCCACCTTGCTCCAGAAATATATAAACTTGGTCTAAAAGTTGCTGAGAGAGTCTCATTATTACCTAAGCTAGCTCAAATTAAACAGTTGCAAGAACAGAAGGGTAGCACAGCTCTAAGTCAGTCTTTCTTTTTTCTTTTTTAAGAACATGAGGAATGGCATCATCTGCCAGAGCACCTGGTGTAAGTGAACAGTTCTCTTTGTTCTGGCAAGTGAATGAGGGGATAAGAAGGCTTTCAAGTGTTATTATTGCTGCTTGCGACAGAGGAAATCAGAATGAGGAAACAAGTCAACCAGAAGTTGGACACTCCTGTCCTTTGAAAGGCGGTTTAAATGCCAGCACTACTTTTCAAAATTGTTTGCCTTTCTACCAAATAGCTAAAGATCGCATTTCAACTCAGTGTCTTTCCCAGGCTCCAACAGACTTTGCCCGCTGAACTTATACCGCCAAGAGTATACTCTACTACTGAGTTAAAAGGAACTTATTCACAGGTTACCATGCACAGGGTTGTAATAATCCTGTATGGCTGATCAGCGCTCAGTTCTCCATTGCCAAATTCCAACACACTAAGAGACTCGGGTAAGGGTACTCTGTTTGGATGTAACTCTCAAACTGTCGTGATAAGCTCCTGCACTTCAAAATTTACCAGTACACCACAGATAGCTTTGATATACAGCTTTCTAAAAGAGCTGCCTTCTAAACCCACCTTCACATAAAAATTACTAGTCAGTTAAAAGACGAAAGCATAACAAGGAAGTGAAATAGCTTCATCACGCTGCACTGTCTCAAAAACTTCCATTGGCTAGATTTTCAAATAGCATCAACTATAATCAAGGCAATGCTCTCCCCCCCGGCCCCCCACTTTAGTGCTCCATATAGAGAAAACCGATTTCCTAGCTTCTTGGATGTTTCTATCTGTGTGCCACCAGTTGCTTCAACTCGCTACACAGCAACCATTCAACCATAGGGGATTTGATGCATAAAACACAGAGTTACCATTTTGCTTAAGAAAAAAGAAAAGGCTATCAAGACAATAATTTTCAAAGCTGCAGGGAAATGCTATTGCAGAGCACGAAGACATTCTTCTGCAGAGGGAAGCTCATATATTCCTTCGTTAAGCAGACCACCTCTCTTAAAAGGATCTCCCCAAACTCACAGACGTTTGTACAGGAACGGCATTTAGTCCAGCCATTTGCAATGCCTCAGTTAATAGCTGCTTGTCCAGGACTTTGAGCCTGATAAATGTTCATTTATCTGAGCCAACACCAGCATGCATTTTAGCTCCAATCACAGAATGAAACCCAGTTAGTTTTTTGGCAGGCATGGCTTCAGTTCTACAGCCCCAACACCAATGAAAATTCAGATTTGGCTGCAGAAAAGGGCTCACCAGTCTGACCACAGCTGGCATGTTATGGCAGTAATTCCGGTGTGCTATTCATCAACACTCACATGCATATTTGGAAGTGACATTTGAGCTGGGAAGCAGGCCCTACTTTCCCAGTGGTCTAGTCCTGTTCCTGGTAAATAAAATAATGCCAAGACCAGAGCGGTGTTTTTGTGTGTCTTTTTTACTGGTACAGTAAGTAGGATTCTAGCAGTAAAGACAGAACTAGAATGCAACATCTGTATATATAACGGGAAGATAGAGAAACGGCACTATTGCGATGTGACATATCACCAAAATGAGATATTTTTCTGTATCTCCAAAAATCCCCAAACCCCACATTATTATTATTATTATTATTATTATTATTATTATTATTATTATTATTACCCCACCCATCTGGCTGGGTTTCCTCAGCCACTCTGGGCTGCTTCCAACAAAATATTAAAAATACAATAAAACATCAGACATTAAAAACTTCCCAATACATAGAACATCCATAATTTTGCACATTGTGCTGGTTCTATGGGAAGAAAGCTGGTTTCTGTTTTCTACACAAACACTCTTAATACACTTGTGAAGTTTGGTCCTTGCATGCCTCCTTTCCCGACCTCCCCTATGTTGAGACTTGACTAGTGGAATAAAGCTCAACACATGTGTTGATAATGAAAGCTCCAATTCAAATCCTGGCCACTGACTGGCAGGGCTATGCAAAGTGGCCAAGCCATTGTTGCACCCACAGCCCTACTGCCTGTGCTGCCCAGGGCAGAAGTGGGGTGGAAAGATTGGTGCAGCTGCTTTGAGCTGGCCTGGATTGGACCGGATGCCATCATGTAACACAGTAAAACCATCTCAGGATCCAATGGGTCCTGTGCCAATTAAGACACTCCCCACTTTTGTTGGGGCATGTGCAGAGTGCCCCTTCAACACATCAGGAGAGTGTGCCAGTGGAACAGAAAAACACCAGACAGTTCAAGGTAGGGTCATTCCCTTTACTGACAGTATAATGCAGTATAATCCACAGCTTATAGGTAACATACAGTAATATACAGTCCTTCCAGCAGCATACAGGCTCCTTTCAGCATCCCAAGACACACTAGGCTCTGGCCAAGAACAAACTTGCTTCAAACCCAAGTGTATTTAATACTTTAGATTGTGCTGAGTCACTCTCACATGCTTGCTGACTCACTCTCATGTGAGTAACCAGTTGCAAGTGCAAGACAAACACACCCAGGCATGGATAATGCATCTGTCAGTATATATGGCATTAAAGTGTAACTACATTTTTTATATTAAAAAATCTGTGACACAAATAATCAAACAGATTTCTAGTTTTAATGTAATGTATGTTGCAAACTGATTTTCTATAGCTAGGCAGCTTAGCGAATCTTGAGTGTGGGGAACTGAGCAAATATCTACATACAATGCTAATGCCTTTGCGTAAAGTAACATACCCTGAAAAATAAACTGTGCTCTGAGAATGCATATCCCATGGAAGCCAATGGGAATTTGGTCAAATTACATGGAAATAGCGAGAATGGAACCTTTGCCTTAAAAGCTGATGGGGGTTTTCCCACTCAAAAGAACTGGTTTTAAGTAAGTTGATTGTTGTATCAAAGATATATCTGAATTTTAATTGCAAGTAGTATTTCTAGGTTTGGTAGTTTGCATCTGTTTTCCTTGGGAACATGTTACCAAGATGCGTACACAAGCAGAGCTCATCATATGTTACAATTAAGGGGAAGCATTTCTAAATACATCTGTTATGGTTTTTGAGCTCTTAACAAGCAGGGAGGTCTTCCCTCTGCACAGCTGATTGAATAATGGTTAGCATATATTTTTAGAAAGTATGTCTGGAAATATATATTTTTTTCCCCTGATCAAAATGAAGGTGTCTCTCCTCTTCTTAGCACTGCCAAGTGTGTGATTTACACACAGTTTAATTATTCAGATGTTTATTATGTTCTACATAATGAAATTTGGACCCTCATATTTCCTTCCTACATGCTCAATGCAGGCTGCAATTATAGCCACAGATATCTGTTTATTTGATGAATTTTGCTTCTTCGGCATAGTTTGATAAATATGGAAATAAGTCAAAACCTACTTTATATACAGTAATTAAAGTGAAAAATCTAGTCATGATGCAAATCCTTAATTGGACTCCAGGAGAGATATGCAGAATTTCTCTTTAATAATATGGGATGACTGGGGACAGAAAAACAAAGCACACTAAAATATGGTTTAGAAGAACAATTAATCACAAAACAGAAAACAACCAATTTAGCATGGCTCATTCAGTGACTCTCAAGGCTCAGGTAATGTTCTTTTAATCATCTGCCTCTAATATTAAGGTGGTGTCATGTTCTACGGAAATAAAACACAATAGATATTCTTGTATCCTGTTAGAAGCATGTTCCCAGTTTTAATTTGTAAACTCCCGTCTTTTCAGACAATCAAATTGCTCGGACTACTTAATGACATGTAAGCGAATGATCAAAGTAATGTGTAAAATGGCTTAAACTGTGTTATTTAATGCATTAATTCATTAGCTGAAAACTCTCTACTTGTCTCAGGGTATTCTGAATGGCTTCCTGTGCATATTTCATTTAATTTTAATAAAATGCAAACAGCACCATTAGGGTGGTATGTATGGGTTGTTTTTAGCCCAGGAAGTAGCATACATTTGTTAGGCAATATTAAATTAATGTATATCAGGCTAATACAGCCATAACAAAAACAGAAACCTACAAGGGAAAAATAATAATAAGGCAAATGAAGAAAAGGTTCTTTTTTCAAGCACTGAATATATAGTTAATCAGCCAAAATTAACCATCATTGTCACTTAATTTGATTGTGAAAATATTGTTCTCCATATAGCTTTGTGTAATCTCCCATTAGGGGATGATGAGCATGGTTTAATGAGAAGATGCTGGATTTATTGCTCTACTTTATTTAAACTACAAACTCATACGATCTTGGGGAGGTTGTTTTTATTTGTCTAGGGGTTTTCCGTTATTCTCTGAGTTTTTCTTCCCTTCTTTTGCTTATTTTATCTTAAGTATTTCCACGACAATGGCAGTTGCCACTGTGTGTCTTTTTTTATTAAAAAAAAATACTAATAAAAGGAATGTGGATTAATATTTCTCTCTCTCTCTCTCTCTCACACACACACACACACACACACACACATCTGCCTTGATTATACACCCAAATGCCTGCTTTGAGATCTGAAGCATTTTATAGAAAGTATTAACTGTCTGGAGAACCGGGATTCTTGATTATGCTGCAGAAAGCCCTGTGGTCTGTCACATCATCAGAAGGCCTAGTCTTCTGTTGCCCAGATGTGCCCATTGGTTGAATCCATGACTGCAAGCTACCATGCTGAGAGGAACTGAAATGAGAGAGGCTTGATGTTCTCTGTTCCAATCACTGTTAAAACTCTTTCTGAGTGAGGGTCCCTACCCTTCTTTGACAGATAACCTAGTTTCAATGTTGTCTTCTCTTGACCACCCTGAGATGACCTGCTACTTTTTTTGCTGTGCACCTGCCATAAAACTTAAAAGCTTCAGAAATGCCTCTGGCTTTGAAGTGTCCTAATAACAACAATCTAACCTTTGATGAGTCCCACCCCCTTCCTTGTGCCACATGCTTGAACGTCTCAGTTAACCTAAGTGCCATCTGAAAACTCTCCATTATTACAACACAAATCAGTTTATAAAAATGCAGTCATTGTTTCAATCATCCTGCAAAGTAAGTTGGTGTACATAATGACAAGTAATTGACACACCTATAGGATGATTTGGATATCTGTGTCTAATTCCTATGAATTAAAAAAAATGCTGATCAGTTTGGTTATCGTACACAATACATTTTAGAAGTTAATCACTGCCTAGCTGTATTCCTTCAAATGCAGTCTAGTTGTATTCTTCCTTTGACTTTGTGAAACAGCTGTTGGCTAAGCAACATCTACAGCAAGTTAACAGTGATGACAAGTGCCTCTTCAAACCACTCCTTGAGACAGTTGTGTGAAGGCTCACTTCCCTCATGGACCGTGTATACTAAAATCTATGGACTCGGACTTTACCATACTGATGCAAACAGACCAAAAATAAATAAAGAAAATGTCCTGACAATGGAATGTAATATGTATCCAAGTCAACATTCAAACAACTTCTGTGTATGGCCCACTGAGTGGAATTCAATGGATACAGAAATACTATGCAGGAGATATACTGTAAATAGTGATGTAGGGTGAACTTTTTTTCCCAGAATTTCCCACAAAATTTCTCACCATTTCATTTTCTGTGTGGAATATTTTCTGTTTCCTCAGTTCATTGGTAATAATGAACAGAAGCCAATGAAAAATTAATATTCTTAATAATGTGGACTAGACAAGGTAACTGTTAGGTGGCTTTGTAGCTGTCTGACTAACTGTACCCAAAGAGTGCTAGCGAACGGTTCCTTGTCATCCTGGAAAAAATGACAAGTGGGGTGCCACAGGGTTCTGTCCTGGGTCCATTGTTCCTTGACATATTTATAAAGGACAGGGATGAAGGAATTGAGGGTATGCTCATCAAATTTGCAGATTACACCAAACTGCCAATGTGGCAGAAGACACAACTAGGATTCAATATGACCTTCACAATTGGAGAACTGGGCCATAACTCACAATATGATTTTCAGTAGGGACAAATGTAAAGGTTCTACACTTAGGCAAGAAGAACCAGCTGCACAAATATAAGGTGAAGGAATCCTGAATTGCCAATAGTGCTCGTGAAAAGGATCTAGGGGTCTTAGCAGAACACAAGCTTGACATAAATCAACAGTGTGATACCGTAGCAAAAAAAAGGCTAATGCTATTCTAGGCGGCATCAACAGAAGTATAGTGGCCAGATGGTGGAAGTAATAATACCATTCTATTCTTCCTTGAAGAGACCACACCTGGAGTACTGTTTCCAGTTCTGGGCACCACAGTTTAAAGAGGCTATTGACAAGCTGGAACATGTGCAGAGGAGGGCAACCAAGATGATCAAGGGTCTAGAAATCAAGCCTTACAGGGAATGGTTATAGTTGGGTATATGTTTAGCCTGATAAAGAGGAGACTGAGAGGAGATATGATAGCCATCTTCAACTATTTTAAGGGTTGTCACATGGAAGATGGAACTCTGAATGGTAGGACCCAAACCAATGGCTTCAAGTTGAAATAAAGGAGATTCCGACTAAACATCAGGAAGAAATTTCTGACAGTAAGAGCTGTTCAACAGCAGAATGGTCTCTCTTGGAAGGTTGTAGATTATCCTTCCATCTCTCATGAATGCTTTAGATGAGATTCCTGCATTGCAGAAAGTTGGACTAGAATCAGGGGTAGGCAACCTAAGGCCCACAGGCCGGATCGCCTTCTCAATCCAGCCCATGGACGGTCCGGGAATCAGCGTGTTTTTACATGAGTAGAACGTATGCTTTTCTTTAAAATGCACCTGTGCGTTATTTGTGGGGCCTGCCTGGTGTTTTTACATGAGTAGAATGTGTGCTTTTATTTAAAATGCATCTCTGGGTTATTTGTGGGGGATGGGAATTCGTTCAATTTTTTTTTTCCAAAATATAGTCCAGCCCACCACATGGTCTGAGGGATGGTGGACTGGCCCACGGCTGAAAAAGGTTGCTGACCCTTGGACTAGATGGCCCTCAGAATCCCTCTAGCTCTACAATTCTATGATTCTTTGAATATCAGCCCTAACACAGTGAAAAGACTTGATTCCTGTGACAGGACAACTCTCAAAAGAAGCTGACTGACATGAATGGGGCTCCCCATATTGACCACAACAGAAGCCATGATACTAATCCAAGTGGACTTCCTTCAAAAAAATACCACAAGCTGAGTGCCAATATGTTTCCTAAGAGTCATCTCATTTGAATCTTATTTCAGGACTGGAGCCAAAAAGCAAACAGTCTGACTGTTTAAGGGTAATGTCAGTTTCACAAAGATGCTCTCTGTTTAGAAACTGCCAGGGCTTGTTTGAATGAAATCTGTCCTCAATTGGCTCAGTGTTTTGGCCTGTGGCCCTTACAACATTGCCAGAAAGAAAGAACGGACTGAGGGATAATGGTGGAACCAATATACATTTTTTTCCTTTGTTGCGCAAGATTCAAAACTCTTTGTTCTCTGCCCCAAATTCAGCATCTATGACTCTTACCTGGGTGACAAGCACAATCCCTTGAAAGACATATGGAAAATAAGTCCTCCCACCACCATCCCAAGGGGGAAAATCCTTGCTTGGTTTGGAGCACCAGCAGTTTACTGAAACACACTCGCTTACAACAATGTTCTTCAAGCTTGGATTCCCAGCTGCAGCTGGTCTACAACTCCCAGCATCCCTGACTAAGTTGACTGTGGATGATGAGATTTGTAGCCCAAGAACACCTGGGGACTTAAGGTTGAAGTGCATTGATTTAGAAGGATAGGTTCAAAAAAGGTTCTGTAATTATAGAATAAAATTATCCTACTCCTATGATATAAAATGTGTGCAAAATCAAAGAGTGAGCAGAATCAGACCCACAATCATTACTTCTGACCTCTACATTCTGTGTATTATTATTATTATCCTTACTACTACTACTACTACTACTACTACTACTACTACTACTACTTAAATTTGTATCCCGACCTTCCTCCTGAAGCAGCCCAGGGCACCAAACAAACATTAAAACAATACAGATAAAAAATTTAAAAAGCATATTTAATACCATTAAAACCATATGTCATTAAGGATATTTAAAAACAATTTTTAAAAGCAGTCACATACTCTCACTGCTAATAATTTCAAGGTTTCCAGTAACAACCTTGAAATTTGACTCTCTGCAGAATACAGAATTGAGATATGGCAATCTAGAGCTATGCTTGTCCCTCACATTGTCAGCCTATAGGCGCCAACTGAAGATGTAGCTTTCCTTTGGACTTTTGGAAATTAGGTATGTGAAGAGCCCATAAATCTGATATTGGCCTGCTGCTGTACTGAAATCACAAGGGTTGTGTATATTGGGGAAGTGTTTAGGGTTTATAATAATTAGGAACATGGGAAACTGCCTTATACTGTGTCAGATCAATAGTCCATCAGTCTCAGTATTGTCTACACTGACTGGCAGTGCCTCCCCAGTGTTTCAGAAAGGGCATCTCCCAGCCCTACCTTGAGAGACTGGGAACTGAGCCTGACATCTTTCCCATGCAGGGCAGATGTTGTATCATGGAGCTATAGCCCTTCGCCAGCTCATGGCGCTTTCAGTTATTGCTTTCAGGTTGAATATTATGTAAGCAAGGTCCGTATAGTTAAAGCTATGGTTTTCCCAGTAGTGATGTATGGAAGTGAGAGATGGACCATAAAGAAGGCTGATCGCCGAAGAATTGATGCTTTTGAATTATGATGTTGGAGGAGACTCTTGAGAGTCCCATGGACTCCAAATAGATCAAACCTATCCATTCTTAAGGAAATCAGCCCTGAGTGCTCACTGGAAGGCAGATCATGAAGCTGAGGCTCCAATACTTTGGCCACCTCATGAGAAGAGAAGACTCCCTGGAAAAGACCCTGATGTTGGGAAAGATTGAGGGCACAAGGAGAAGGGGACGACAGAGGACGAGATGGTTGGACAGTGTTCTTGAAGCCACCAGCATGAGTCTGACTAAACGGCGGGAGGCAGCGGAAGACAGGAGTGCCTGGCGTGCTCTGGTCCATGGGGTCACGAAGAGTCAGACACGACTAAACAACAACAACAACAAAATTATGTAAGCTATCCAGGTATCCTGCGGGATGAAGGGTGTTGGGGAAATGAAATAATAATAATGAGTGAAAGCAGCAGCCACTCCCCCTCAGATACCAATGCATTGATTATCTGCCCCAGAGGTGGCAAACCTTTGGTCTTCCAGATACGGTTGGACTACAACTCCCATCATTTCTGACCACTAGAAATTCTGGCTGGTGCTTAGAGATGGAAAGATCAGTCTATTTCTGGTCAGTGTCAATATGTGATTATTCACAAGTCTATTCCATTCCATTCTCTCTCTCTCTCTCTCTCTCTCTCTCTCTCTCTCTCTCTCTCTCTCTGTGTGTGTGTGTGTGTGTGTGTGTGTGTGTGTTGTTAAGAATTCAGTTTCCTCAGGATTTACTTCCCTTCAGAATAAATGTAACTTATTGGCATTTTCACTGGTTTATGTTGACACCAAGAGCCACTGTCTCATCAAGTTATGTCTGTCAAACCATCTCTCTCTTACACACACATTGTAGTTCTGAGTTTCCCTCTTTCTTAGACGGTAGATTTCGTTTATATTTCACCACATATTTTAGCACTTAACTTGTTTGCAAGTAAAAACGTCCCAGAAGTCTTCTTAAAAAAATATCCTACAACAGAATATAATATATAACGCAACAGGAAAAATATTTTTAAAAATTCCTGCAGTTTTACTAGTACTGATGCAAGCCCACCCTGGTGGGTGGGTGTGGGTGTGGGGGTAAGAGAGAGTCGGGGAGTCTTTCTTCCCAATCCCCAATATGTTTTAGAATTAATACTCCCTGAATTTGTAACAACCCAACACAATTCTGCTGAGGGTGAAGTGTTGTGTGCATATACAGTGGTACCTCGGGTTACAGACGCGTCAGGTTACAGACGCTTCAGGTTACAGACTCCGCTAACCCAGAAATAGTACCTTGGTTTAAGAACTTTGCTTCAGGATGTGAACAGAAATCGCGCGGCAGCATTGGGAGGCCCCATTAGCTAAAGCGGTACCTCAGGTTAAGAACAGTTTCAGGTTAAGAATGGGCCTCCAGAACAAATTAAGTTCTTAACTCGAGGTACCACTGTATACAGATTACTTTTCAAAAGGGAGAGGGAATAGTTGTTCAACCCATTTGGGGATGAAGAGGATGAAAGCGCTTTCAAACTTCTAACATGAATCTTAGAATTGTAGAGTTGCAAGGGATCCCAAGGGTCATCTAGTCCAATCCCATGCAATGTAATGCAATGCAAGCTCAACTAAAGCATACATAACAGATAGCCATCCAGCCTCTCCTTAAAAGTCCTCCACCTCCAGAGGGAGACCATTCCACTGTTGAACAGCTCTTATCACCAGAAGGTTCTTCCTGCTGTTTAGTTGGAATTTCCCTTCTTGGAACTTGAATCCATTGGTCTTACCCTCCAGAGCAAGAGAAAACAAGCTTTTTCCATCTTCCACATGACAGCCCTTTAAATATTTGAAGAAGGCTATCATATCTCTTCTCAGTCTCAGTTTGGTGTCTTCTGCAGTTTTGATGAGCATCCCATCAACCCATTCATCCAACTAATTTATAAAGACATTGACCAACAATGGTCCCAGGACAGAACCCTGTGGCACCCCACTTGTCAGATTTTTCCAAAATGATGAGGAACCATTCATGAGCACTCTTTTGGTTCAGTTAGCCAGCTACAAATACACCTAACAGTCACCTCATCTATCCCACATTTTACCAGCTTATCCTCAGGAATATCGTGGGGGACTTTGTCAAAAGCCTTGCTGAAAGCAAGATACATTACATCCACAGCATTTCCCTGATCCATCAAAGCTTGTAACCATATTTTTTGAAAATCACTTTTGCTGGCATGGCCACTATTTCTTTTCCTTTCTGAACAATAGCATTTCCTAAAATTATTTTATGTATCTGTTTTTTACAACAACAAAAACAACAAATCTCAAAATGACCTAGAAAAGGTTATAAATGCAAAAAACAACAACAAATGATTCAGTAAAACCATAACCAATACTAAAAGTAAATTAATGTTATATTTGGCATGATACTAGACTTCTTTGAGACATGCTACATGTGATGACATATTGATTAATTAATGACAATTTCCCCCAACTCACTGGGTCCCGACAAGGTTTTCCTGAACAAGAATTGATTGAGCTTTGTGTACCACTCCACAATTTATTCACATCTGTTTCAATGTAATCGTATTAGGTGGCGTAGCTATAGCAGCTAATGAATTTCCTTGAGAACCCTTTTCCAAAAGAAGATGCAAACAGATGCCAACGTTTAAGAAAACAAATTTAAGATTAGAAAAATGAGAAACAATATTTAAGAATCAAACAGTAATCTAACCTAGAGGTTACCAGAGCATATCCAACAGTAGTTAGGCTGTTCCTGTCTAAATAAGGGTGCAGTTGGGCCACCAGCCCAAGTTGATGGCAGGCCACTGAGGTCACCTGAGGATCCAGGAGTACCTTTAAACTATGTACCCACTCCAGAGGAAGTGTAACCCCATCAAGAGCAGGCAACCACATATCCATCTGGTCTAAAGAACCACCCACTAACAGTGCCTCCGTCTAATCTGGATTGAGCTTCAGTTTGTTGGCTCTCATTCAGTCCATTACCAAGGCAAGACATTGGTCCAGTACATCCACTGCCATGTCTGCAGATGTAAAGGAGAAATAAAGCTGTGGGTCTTGCAGATATGAACCACACATGTCTACAAATCACTCCTATTCAACTTTTCAGACAACCACAACTATGCGGATTTGAAGGTCCACTGGAGAGAGATGTCAATAGAGATTATTCTACTGGTATCCTCTAACACATACCTTAACTACTTATACATTTGAACTAAGACTTTATTAGAATTGAGGTTGATAAGGAGCATAAGAAAGTTCATCTAGCTCCACATTGTCTTCTCTGACTGGCCGTAACTCTCCGAGGTTTCCAGCAAATAGATTTCCCATCAACTACTACCTGATCCTTTTAACTGAAGGTGATGGGGGTTGAAGCTGGGACTTCCTGCATGCTAAGCACGTACTCTACCTCCATGCTGTGGACCTGTCCCAATTGCACAGATGAGTAGAAAATACATTCAAGCACACCAACCTATCCAAATTCTGAGCTTGAGAAAGCAATGTGCATGAATAAGAACTGACTGACTTACAGATGAAATCAGAGATTTCCCAAATCACTTCACATTCTCATGATACCACTAGGAACATGAAAATAGAGGGACAACTCGAAACACATGCGCTTTAGGAGGCTGTGAGGGCTAAAGTTCATTTTGTAGAGGTTATAGGGCTCTTCATTGTACTGTTTGGCTCACACGCAAAAATATGAACTTGCCCAGTGAACCATCTCTGTGCTCTTTTCAGGGTGGCGGGGTAGGGAAAAACATGCCATATGTTTGAAGGCATTTCTCTCTCTTCTTCTGCCAGAGAACGGGCAGATAGCCAGAACCTGCTGCAAAGAGGCAACATTTGGCATTTGGAATAAATTCATCAGACGCTTCGCTGAGGCAGACTCCAGCTAGCACTCCTCTTTTGACATTTTCTTATATTCCGTGATATTTCACACTGCCAGTCTAATGGTGGCGACAAGAGCAACAAGAACAAACACTGTGCAAGGAAGTTCTATTCTTGATGCTGGAAAACGTTTTCTAGATCTAAGCGAAAATGTGGTCCGTTTTTCCTCCTAACAAGGGCTGTTATCATTTCTAGCATTTCCTATGTTTGCAATTCAAATGTTTTAAATGGCTAGAATGTTCTTCAGCTGTCTGTCCCACACTAACAATGTTTCCAGGGGAATTTAAATGTCCAAAGATGTGAAATTATAGCCATGAAAGTCGTGACAAGGAGATTTCTCACATCAACATGTTATCTTTGGGTTTTCCTCTGTCTAAATGCTCAGAGCTAAATTGGCATATCTTGAAAACACTGGCATTAAGGAATATAGGAAGAAGTCTTATACTGAGTCAGACCATTAGTTCATCCAGTGCAATATTGTCTACATCAGTATTCTTCACACTTTCAGATCCAGGATGCACTTTTCACCCAAAAAAGCATGTGGGGACCTATTTCTTAATCTTTTACCATATATTTGTGTGGTGGTTGTGCTCCTTCTGCCATCTACCTTGGATCAGACCATGACCCACTTAATGGGCCCCAACCCCCCTGTTGAAGATTAGTGGGCTACATTGACTTGCAGTGGCTCTCTAGGGATCCAGGCAAGGATGTCTCCCAGCCTTGTCTGAAGATGTAAGGGATTGAACCTGGAACATTCTGCATGCAAAGCAGGTGTTCTATTCCACTGAGTTTGGCTCTTCCCTAAACTGGCTCTGTTAATTTGGACCTCGTTTAAATTGTCCTTCAAGAAGTAAAACTAAAGCAGACACCATGTTTGTTGCTTGTAACCAAACAGTGGTAACAAAGTCCTTCAATGAATATACAAATGTACAATGCCGGACTCAGGTACAAGAGTGTGGAGGAAAAGGGAGAGGTGCGAGTCTCATCACTTTCCAGAACTGAACTAGGAGACTCTCTCAGGCCTTACCACCTGTTCTGAGTCTTAATTTCCAGATTTAAAATAATTTAAACCCCTTTGGATCTGGAAGGAACCTGATGGAAATGGGACTATGACTGGTAGACAAGAGTGTGTGTACATCCCCCCACTCCCAGTATGTTTCTGTGTGCTTCTTGGGGGGAAACCACTGTATAAAAATACAGTTTGCTCTTATACGACACCTCATATCAATGGATAAATAAATATTAGATATGTGCAGGCTTTAGGGTCTTATCTTCATTGACTAGGTTTCTCATCCATACTGTTTGTTTCAATAAATGCAGGTTTTGTGGATATGCTTTATGTTTAAAAAGAGATCTGTAACCTCTTGCTTTAAAGTTGGGATCCCTGTTGGGAAATTTAAAAAGATAGCTACAAATTACATAAAATGCTTACCAGCAAACCACTGAGAAAACGAGGAGTGAACACCTTGATCTAATCAAAATAAGCATTGTACAAAAGTCATCCAGCCTTAATTTTTCAAAAGCTATTAGGCTTCAAATTAAATGGAAAATGAAAATAAAAATGAGCTTGCATGGCAAGTGGAAGCTAAATTTGGTCCATTTTTGTTGGGGGGGGATGTTATTCTGCTTTGCACGCCCTTGCATTTACCATTTGACAATTCTTCTGATAAAACACTTGCTGCAATCAGGTGAAGTAGGTTATTAATGGTTCTAAAAAGATATACAGGATTGCCTCATCCTGAGGCAATTAAGGCTGCAAAGTAAGTGTATTTAATATCTCCAAGGGCCTGACTATAATGAAACAGGTGATCTTTCTAAAATTGCTGTTGTTTATCTCATTTAGAATCCTTTTACTTCTTCTTTTAAAAAAATTAATAAGGACTCCATGACTTCTGACTCCTTTGGATAAAACAGTGTACCCAAAACTTTTAGAAGCAGAATCCCCTTCAGGAAAATTAAACCTTTCAGACATCTAACATTTTGCCAAGATGTGTACATTTCCAATGCCCCTACATGCTGTCAGTTCACATTCTGAGGGCGAATGCAGTGAGATATTTCTTTCCTTTTCGCATATACTGTGACTGACAGTGAAATGGCCTCGCAAGAGAATTCTGGCTTGGAATAGAAGAGTGTGAGGTGTTGTTTATACGTCCTTTCCAGTGATAAAAATTGATTACTGGTAATTTGGTCATAACATTTGGTCAGTTCTTAAAGCTCAGTGATGAACCAGGATGAAATATTTCTGAAAGAACTCCATCATGATCTCCTGGGACTCCATACATAACTTTTCATTTCCAGTTTCACCAGTACTCCACCGATTCTCCTGCTGCCAAGTTTGAGGTTTCACTAGTTCCTTTGTTTCCTTCATAGACGGAAGGGTGTGAGGGGTGTGGAGGCAACAGTACTTTCTAACAAGGGCAAAAAATCATTTGGCAGGATGGGAAATATTGCAGAGCACCTCCAAATGACATTTTTATTTAGCATTCTTTCTCATTTGTTTGCTGAGTGATTAGACTATGGTGGCTATTTAATGAGCATTCATTCTGATTTGCTTGCTGGGAGGTTAGATGACATTGCATCAAAGCAACTGTTATCCCATACTTTCAAGTGCATTTCCCTGACACTTCCCTTATCACAAAAAGTCTTCTCTCTTTTTAGGGGAGGGGGAAGTTGTTTTACAAAACCTCCTAACCAACTAGAATCGTACAACCTGAAGACACCAATACATTATTAAATCCCACCTTAAATGAGTGACCATCTGGTAGCATCCTAAGCTATAACCTGCTCTCTCTCTTTTGTTCTGTCAAGTCTCTAAATATCCTTTGCAGCTTTCCCTACTCTCACATCAATGCTCTACACTGGGTGCTGCCATGACTCCCTGAATCTGCCATGACAGTTTCCCAAGCTTACAGAGAGAGATGAAGGATGCCACAATTGTGTACTTGCCCTGGCAGGTAAAATTGAAATAGAAAACTTATCAGTCACTTTATTTCAGTAGATTTCTCTTGGATATTTTGCAATGCGTTTAGTCTGGTGCTATATTGAAGGTGATGCCCTCCAGATATTGCTGAGGAACATCTCCCATTATCCCTGATCATCGGCCATGCCAGTTGAGCCAGTTGAGGCTGATGGAAATTGTAGTCCAATAACATCTGGAGGGCACCACATTGGCTACTACTGTGAGCACTCTTTCCAAAGCCTGTTCATATATTTTTGTGTGTTTCCTACCATGTGGTTAGTATTGCTAGTGATTGGGGGTGTATAGTTCATTGTCGGAACTGGTGGCCTGCTGCTAATGAAAGCTGGTCCTGCTAGTCTGAAGGCTGCATTACATTTATTTTGAATATAATAATCATCTGCATACTCTATGTATTGTCTTGGGAGATAATAATGAGAAACTTAAACAAGAAGAAAGAATAAATATGAGAGCCTTTAGAGAAAAACATGATTGCATTACCAGATTTAAACAACTCTGCTGCTCACACAGTATGGATAAACAAACATGCCAAAAAAAAAAAAAAAGTCCAGAGAAGTCACAATTTTACGACTTCTTTTATTTAAATGCCTTCTGTGTGGCCCACTAAAAATAAAGGTGGCTAGAAAGGTAGCTAGCCAACTCCAAGCTATTAACCAGGACTGACTATTGGCATATCTTGGGATTTCGGCAATGCCATAAATACCAATATCAGGATCAAAATAGCAAGCATTCAGGGAAGCAGAACGGAATCAAATCCTACTGAACAGCAAAATTGCTGGAGGAGGAAGGCCTCGAAGTCTAGACAACTACAAATAGCCTCTAAACCTTTCCATTTAAAGGTGTCATGGGGCAAATGAGGTGCCTCACAGTACTGTACTCATGTCTGGAGCCCTTTGTAGCTATTGGGAAGAGCTTATTCAGCCTTCTGACAATTTGCCTCTCTAGGCAAAATGTCAAAGGGGGTATATTAATCTTCCAGGCTCATGGAAGATCCTTCCTTCAAATTACCATGCATTCTCCCATTTGGTTGCTCATTTCTTCTTCCACTGACAGATCCAGGGCAGGGGCCCAGGCACCTGTTCTCAGTTTCTCCCCAGAGAATCCTAGGGAGAAATAATCTTAGCATGGCCTTTACAAATCCCATGCCTCCTCCTTCCACAGTATCCTTGGCTCCTTCAAACACCATATGTTCCCGATGTATTATCTACTAGAGACTTGGGCATGGGACAATCAAGATCAATACTTGCTTGTGGGAACCATAAAAGCCACCCTTGCTCACACATTATTCATCAAGAAATCCTAAGGTGTACAGGTGGACAGGTCTTTATTTTTGATGGTCAAGACTCAGTATTTGTTTTCTAAAACTGCCACTCCAATCACAATGATATGGAGGAGGGGAGTTGAAGTAGAGAATTATTCTTCATATGGGTCATCCTTTGCCTTTGAGCTTTGGCTGTGAGAGCAGGGAATAAGTAGCAGAGGTGGACTTTTGTGGTGGCATGCTTTTTTCTTCTTGTGAAATGAGAAGCCACTCTGAATGAAATTTGAGATCATTGTTGCTTTACAATAAAAAAGCAAATGAAATCCGTATGGCACTTTGGAGTGCTGACATGGGCACTGTAAATAAAAGGAAAGTAACATGAAATCAGAGCTTATTCAACATTAATTTTATGGATTTGCATATTGTGGAACTGAACTTGACTGTTTGAAAAGTATGTGTGGTCCCTTGTGTGGGTGTTAGGTCTTTGAACATTCAGCATGCTCAAATGTGCTGGAAGTCAGTCTAGAATGTCTTCAAGGTAGTAATTCAAGACAGAAGGTATGAAAGTGAGGCCATGCCTCTACAGTTCCGGGGGGCGGCAGAGGGAATCACAGCCAACCTTTATCCCATCCATTGTCGCAAGAAACTCTGCGAGAGAATGGTATTTTCCCAAGCTTGCATCATCCTTGCACACATTGGTTTCCCACAGCTCAACAATTCATTTCATTATTCTTTCTTCTAATAATCATCAGTCAAATGCCACAAATCTTTGCCCCCCACATCTCATTCCTGGCATCTGGTAGTCAGAGACGCAAGTCATAGCCAGTCTTCCCCTTGGATGCTATAGTGCTCAACCAAATATGTTGGGGAAGAAGTCTTTGAGGAAAAACAAAACCTTTTCTCCTGGGACACTTCTGTGCAGGCCATGCATAGCCTGTCATGCACATTCTGCCAAGAGGCGGGGGGAGGGACATTACATCATGAATGGGTGAGGACTCGAAAGAAGTTCCAACTTGCAAGCCCGAGAATAACGGAAGATATAATCCAATCTATATAAGGGGAACACCATTGGATCAGACCAAAACCTGTTTTCTTCGGACACTTCTATGCAGGCAGAGTATAGCCATTTTCAAGTGGGTCCATTTGTGGGAACATTGAGAACCACGGATCAGAACCATACAGTAATAAGGGGCCTTTTTTTTCTTACCCAAGAGCTTAATTCAGCCTTTCCCAACTTTTCAAGTAATGCACACACTGGGCATACACAGTTTAAGAGGAGGGTTATTGCCCTCTCTCCACTTATTAAATGTTGATCTGATGGCCAGGAGGAGGTGATTTGAATCCCCAGCAGAATGCTGAACTCTGTCCACTCAGCACTCAATCTCCCTTTCTTTCCCACTGTCTCCAGCATCAGGGGGTTGGGGCAGAAATTGTGTTGGGGACTTGCCACCCTTGCCATACAGTGCCCAATAAGAATATTGAATTCAACCTCTCTATAGCAGCAAAAGCGGGTCGTTTGATCTCACAAGCACCGCCTCCCTGAGCCAGATCAATGGAAAAGAGTCCCCCTTTGCAGATGGGAAAGTAGAGCTGCGAGGGTGTGATTCTGGCTTTCACACTGGAGCAGGAATTCCAGCAAGGGCTCAACAGAAGTTGCTGTGGATAGGCGGAAATTCAGCATGTGACGAATTGCCCATCGCTGAATCTCCCGCCGGGAAATAACCACACCTCTTGAATACCTGTCCATCACGCAGTTATTAAAGGCACATGTGGATTTCTGCTGGAGCAGCAGGTGCCAATCCTACGACCTTCCCCTCCAAGTGACATTTGATCAGTTTCCATTCATACCCAAGCGGCTGAATCCACGTCTAACTAACCGATATTAAAAGCATTCACAGGAGCCACTATGGCGCAGTGGCTAGAGACCTGCAGTGTAATCATAGACATTTCTACTCAAGTGAGCCCATGGGGTTCACTCTCAGACAAGGCGGTATGGGAGCGCTGTTCACACCTCCTCTCTGCCACGAATTTACCTAGCGGCCTTACGCACGACTCCCCATCTCAGCACACAGTCGGCATTATGGCATGCATCGAACAACCTTACAGGGTTATTGCAAGGACTGAAGCTTAAACGCCCCCTGCGCGCTTTCCCCGCCCCATGACAGCATTTCCTATGCCTTTACGAGTTCTGCTAGGAATAAATTTTGGAAGTGACTATTTCCCCGGCAGGATGATGAGTATGGCCAAAAGTTTCGCTTGCCAAAATTCTGCACAGGCAAAACAAACATTGACACCTTGAGGAGCTACCCAGTCCCCTTGAAAACACCCAGAATTGTTTATCAGCAGTGGTGCACCCAGGGTTTTTTGTTTGTTTGTTTTTTTGGACTATGCACCTATTGGGGTGGTAGACTCTTTAGATGTGTCTAACTTCAAAGTGTGGTTAAGCCAGCTTTTGCTTTCTTGCCTAATCTTCGGAGTAGGAACCCGGGCTTCTGCCCTCTGATTCTGACCGCGCCACTACTCTGGAGGCGCCACAAAGGAGCTACGTACTCGTAAAAGCTGGACGGGCCCACTCCACTCCACTTCCTCCCCGGCCCCCAGGTGGCCTGGCAAGAATGAGGGCCAAGGAAAGCGCCCCTCTCCCTCGCTCTCCTTCCGAAGGAAAGGGGAGGCGGGGGGGGGGGAGAGTTGACACCAACTCCTCGGCAAAGTAGGTTAATTAGTGTCTCGCCGCGCTCTCCTAGCAGCGCGCCTTCCTTCAGGTGCTGCGCGCTCGAATCGGTCTGCTTTGTTTCCCCCTTGCCCGGCAGCCCAGAGTTGCGGCATATTGATGAATTTTCTCTCCGGAACGCGTTGAAATTGACTTCTGGGGCTGCCGCCTCGACTTAGACCTGGGAGGTGGGAGAGGGGAGCTCCAGTTATCAGGAACCTATTAGCAGCGCTCGGGCATGTCAGGTACGCGCCGCGGTGCGCTTCGGAAATGGAGCAGGCGCAGGAATCCGGGTCGCTGCTCTAATTAGAGGCATCCGGTGGTGGCGTCTGCGAGAATCCTTCGCAAAGGATCCTCCGCCCCTAACGGGATTGATAATAATAATAATAATAATAATAATAATAATAATAATAATAATAATAATAATAATAATAAATAATAATAATAATAATTTATTTATACCCCGCCCCAGGGGTATAAATAATATTTGGCTGGGTTTCCCAACGAAATATTAAAATACAGTGGTCTGTTAAACATTAAAAGTTTCCCTAAACAGGGTTGCCTTCAGATGTCTTCTAAAAGTCTGGTAGTTGTTCTTTTCTTTGACATCTGGTGGGAGGGCGTTCCACAGGGCGGGTGCCACTACCGAGAAGGCCCTCTGCCTGGTTCCCTGTAACTTGGCTTCGCCCAGGGAGGGAATCGCCAGAAGGCCCTCGGCACTGGACCTCAGTGTCCGGGCAGAACGATGGGGGTGGAGACGGCAAATGTTGCGCACAGGGTTTCCAAGGAGGGTTACTCGTAAGGAAAGTGGACTCTGGGGTCCCCTCGAAAAATCAAAGAGCCCCGGGTTCCGAAAACGTTGCTGGCGAGTCAGCAGCTTATGAGCGTCTCAGGACTATGGAAAAGTGCAGACAGATGAGCCGGTCTGGATGAAACCATCCTCTTTCCGCTGAAACTGACTAACCTTAAGACAGACTGGAGACAAAGTAGGAGAAAGCTTTTCTAGGCAAAAACCGCTTTCCGCTCCCTTGCGCGCGCATAATCTACGCCAGCCCCCAATCCTCTCCTCTGCGCAGCCATTATACTTTGATATAGGATCAAGGAGCCCTCTCCGAGTTCGTAGGGAGATCCATAGGCCATTGAGAAAAGCAACACGCATACAGATACCGTAGTGAGGATCACGTCACTTGGATTTCTTTTCTTTTTTAAAATCCAAATAATTTTAATTTGTTTTTTGGATTTCTGCTGGTCAGGCAGATTTCTGCTGGTTTCCCCGGCAGGGGGATGCGGAATAGGGAATGCTGCATCTGTTGAGTTTCTGCTTTGACATGAAAACACAAGGGGCAACAGGACGAGGAACTACCCCTCCACCTTTAGATACTAATGCTACCATCCCGAATAATATTTCCTTGGGAACAGAAGCAGCAGCCTTATACCGCGTCCCTGACCACGAGTCAATCTAGCTCAGTTCTACACTATGACTGACAGCAGCTCTCCAGGGTTGCAGCCAAATGTGTTTCCTGACTTGGAGACGTCGGGATTTGAACCTGGAGCCTTCTGCATGCAAAGCAGGTGCTCCGTCACTGAACGTCGGCCTCATTTAGTATTGACGCTTGTTAAAATAAACGCGATTTAGATTGGCCTTCCTCAGCCTGGCGCCTTCTAGGTGTTTTACACTATCCAAGGCTACGATGACTGAGGCTGGTGGGAGTTGTACAGTGGTACCTCAGGTTACAGACGCTTCAGGTTATATACGCTTCAGGTTACACACTCCACTAAGCCAGAAATAGTGCTTCAGGTTAAGAACTTTGCTTCAGGATAAGAATAGAAATCGGGCTCCGGCGGCGCGGCAGCAGCAAGAGGCCCCATTAGCTAAAGTGGTGCTTCAGGTTAAGAACAGTTTCAGGTTAAGAACGGACCTCCGGAACGAATTAAGTACTTAACCCGAGGTACCACTGTAGTTCGAAACAATCTGGCGGGCACCAAATTGAGGAAGGCTGCTTTAGGACTGGACTGCCAGGCTGCAATCCTGGGCACATATTATTCAGGGTCAGCTCACCGGGTGAGACTTACTTCTGAGTGCATCGGGTTGGGCTGTAACTGATTTCAAGTGACAAGAGGTAGTTAGGATTCGCATGAATCTGTTCAAAGAGGCTGGTTGGCAAGGGGAAACGGTGCCCTAAAGCCACTTTGGGACTGCATGTGTACGAGAAAATATGCCACTCTCATTGATGTCACTGAATGTGGTCAAGAAAACCATTTAAACCAGAACTCAATCTGTTGATTTCCCAGACACCTTCCTTGAACTTACGCTTGACTGTACAATCTGCAGCCAAGATTCCAGCACTACTCCTCGAGACCACGCCAAGGTTCTCCGAAGAAAGGGCATGAAAGCGCAACACGGTTTTAAGAGAGGCTGGTCGTGTCCAATGTTTTTGAGATCCCTGTCCGATCCTAAAGGCATTTGGGGGGATAAGAAGCGCCGTCTAGCATGAAATACAGGGAACTTAACTTCCAAAAAAAAGAAAAAGCATCGAAGAAACTTACTGCGCATTAAGCACAAACACGTTTATAAGGTTTCGTTGATGTCACAGACGAAGCGCAACTATTATAAGGTACCACAACGAGCCTCTTTGTTGATTTAGCCTCAGCTAGTTTACAGTGCAAGTGAATTTTCAAAGGCCTATGAGCTAACGCATATTTTGCCCTCGCTGGGACAGCAGCGAACAGAGATTTGAAGCGCAGCCTCGCATCAAACCATCATTCTCTGTTTCTCCGGCACTACAGCAAGCGGGCGCGGGGGCTTCCTTGGGAGTAAAGTTCCATCCAGCACAATGTCGCTTCCGAGAAAACAGACACAGAGGCGGATTGAACAATACCTTAGCTTTTAAATCAGAATGATGAGAAAGTCCTGGTTTCATTTCTCCTCCTTTATCGCCGTCCAAACCCCAAATCCTTGGATTCAATCCTAGACAAGGAATGTTATGTTCCCCATTTCCATCTGGGGCAGCGCGTCTGTTATAAGAGTTACCAAGAGCGCGGGGAGGGCAGGGTTCGCGTTCTGCCCGAATTGGTAACTCTCATAACATTTCCGAAGGGGCGACACAAGAGGAAGGCGACTCTCTTCCCCATGAAGCTGATGTCTTGAAATGAATGTCTTAACAAAAGTGTTCAGCGGCCTCAGTATCAGAGATGGCAGCCCAACACCTGTTCCCCAAGCAAGTTTTCTTGGATGGAGACGTGGAGTTACTGCCTACTGGCTCCCCTAGCCTAAAACCCAGGGCTGCGGTATCTGAGCTAGACCACGCTGCCCATCATTTCTCACCATTGGCCAATGTGGCATAATGGTTAGAGTGTTGGGCTAGGTCTTAGGAGACCAGGGTTCCAATCCCCACTCAGGCATGAAGTTCACTGGGTGATCTTGGGCCAGTCACCATCTCTTAGCTTAACCTACATCACAGCTTTGTTGTAAGGATGAAACGGGGAGGTTGAGAACCACGTTACACCACCCTGAGATCCTTGGAAGATCAAAATGGTATGTAAATGTAATAAATAAAATAAAATGAATAAATTACCCATGCTTGCTGGTGCTGATGGGGGGAGTTAGTGTTGCTGTCTTCCTCTTCACTCTTTCCTGAAAGTAGTAACCTAATCCTGTTTCTATTTCTTCAGACGTTAGTCTCACTGTGTCCAATGGAGCTTGCTCACAGAGAAGTGTGCATAGGATTGCAACATCAGCCTAAAAATATGTTACTGAACTTAATCCACATTCTTCCCCTATTACCCTAAAGCCAATCTATTCCTCTTGAGTTTGCAACAGGAAAGACATCCTGTTCAGCCCTTCCCATCCCTTTCTCTGGTGCTCAGATTCTGAGGCTAAAATCCCACAGTGGATCCTAGACATCTCTACCTAGGCATAAGCCCCACCGAAGTCAGTGGGACTTATTCACAGGCATGTGAGCCTTAACTTGGATCTTATTTGCAGATAAGGGGGCAACCCTGACTGCGTCTACGCAGAAGGAAGTCTGTTGAACTCAGTGGGACTTACTCCTGAATACGCATTCATGGGGTTTGCTGTTAATAGTATAATAGATCTGTGGTGCTAAATGTTTAGGTAGAGTAAATATTGGGATTTAATTAAAACTTGTATGTTAAGCCTGAGCTATAAGACAGTTTCGATGTGTATTAGAAAGGGGGTTTGAGGTGTTTAATTAGTGTTTGTGTGAGAAAGCTGTATGTCAGGCTTTGAGAATGTAATCAAGATCTATGTGTAGTGGAATGTATGTGCACCTACTTCTGAGCATCAACAATTAGCATGTGAAGAGTTAATTAAGCTAGGTAAACGTCCTAAGTGTATATCAGTCTTTAATCCTGTTGATGAACTCAAGGGAACTCCTTTGTCAGGTGACACCTGGGGGGGGGATAAACTATTCGCACGTCAAAGCATCGAAAGAACTGACCATTGGGATGCAACTGAATAAAGCAGGCTTAGTGTTTAGGAACAGCAGAAGAAGGAGAGATGCGTTGGACTAGACTGCTGCACTGCAGTGGGGAACAAACCCCTCTTGAGATGACCATGCAGAGTGAAGGTGTAAAGATGCGAATAAATCATATTTCTTAACGCTAGGGCTGCATCCTCCATTCGCCAAAGGAGCACAAACCCTGAGTGAGTGCCTGGAAGCCCTTGGGCTCTTGCCACCGCTCGGCAGAGAGAGGGGCAGGCACCTGACTTTTGTAACAACAATACGTTGCTTACAGGTGAGTGTCAATTCATTTGAGTGGAGCTTTCTTCCACGTAAGATGGGGTAGACCAATTACATTTTTTATTCCTGACCATTTCCGTTTTCAACCTTTGCCTACAAATTACGAGTCCCAACTCTTTGAGGTGAGGAAGGCCTGGACGGTAACTGAAATAAATGAATAAGTTCACCTGCCACCACCGCCACCCGAAAGACAGCGAGGCGTACTTTAAATTGAACTTCGCCCTTCTCGTTTCCTTGGAAATGCTACTTAAGTCTTATTCCCTTGGAACTTACTCCCGACTAAACATTCTTAGGCTGGGGGCGTCAGTCCCGTCGGCCTCAGGGGTTTTAAGGTTACAGTCCTCAAGGCATGTCCCAGGAAGTAAGTCCCACTGGGCATAGTAGAAGAAGAAGAAGAAGAAGAGAAGAGTTTGGATTTGATATCCCGCTTTATCACTACCCGAAGGAGTCTCAAAGCGGCTAACATTCTCCTTTCCCTTCCTCCCCCACAACAAACACTCTGTGAGGTGAGTGGGGCTGAGAGACTTCAAAGAAGTGTGACTGGCCCAAGGTCACCCAGCAGCTGCATGTGGAGGAGCGGAGACGCAAACCCGGTTCCCCAGATTACGAGACTACCGCTCTCAACCACTACACCACACTGGCTGGTGTGAGCAGCCGCAGCTGTTCAGGGAGGACTGGGAAAGCCCTTCACCTCGACAGTGACTGCCCGTTCGTGCAGACAACGCAGAGCTATAGGGACCAACGGTCTGACTTTTGGGTCCCATCTCCCTCTCCCTCTATCCCTACACAGGATTTAGCAGCACACTGGTTTAGGAACTAAGCGCAGGGCGGCTTATTGTGCCGTCGTTCGTTCCTGGGCCCCGCTCCGATCCTAAGCACCCTTTTATGGATGTCTGTTCCACTGAGATGGCTTCAAGCTTTCTCCCAAACTTCAGGGTACCCCTAATCAATGAAGCGAGGAGGAGGGCCTTCACTGAACTCTGTTTCGTCTCCAGGTTTTTAAACGGAACCAAAACTAAAATCTGGGGTGTTGGTGTGGTTGGTTGGTGGGGTCTCAAGAGCGCCTGCTTAACTGGCTTGTGGGTCAGCCAACCTGGGCTCCAGGGGCCGCCGGGGTATATAACCCCTCCTCGTGCCCCCAATACCACCCACACCTCCAGCGGCTGACTGCAAGCCGACCCCCCCCCCCTACAAGCCAGCAAACTTCTTTAATCGAGAAGTGGGGCTGACAAGAAGCTAGAGGGCGCGGGGGAAAGTTTCTCGCGAGCGAGGCAATAGAGAGATGCGCTCCATTTTCCTTGCTTTCCTGTCGCTTTCCTGCTGCCTATTAATTGACGAGAGGACACGCAGGGCCGAGGATGGAGGATAATAATCGTGGGATGATGAGCATCAGAGCCGGATGATGATCAGGGGGAGAAATGACAAAAGGAGCGAGAAAAGTTGCCCGCGCGCCTTCCCCGCTGCTTGGGCAGCGCCGCGCTCCTCCGAAAACGTCCTAGGCAGCAACTTTTCCTTGCCTCGCCTTGTTTTTCCTTGGCGGGGAACAAAAAAAGTGTTTCGGACCTCAAAAACAACAACAAGAAGAAGAACCATGCGTTTCCTTTATGATGATCATCAACAGCCACAATCATAGTAATAAGAGAAACCCTGCCTAGGCAAACGGCAGGGCATTGCATCGCCCCGATGTTTTCCCCCTAGAGGGCTTTTTGCAAAACTTTTCTTCTCTCTCACAATCACAACAAACAACAACAACAACTCTGGCGCTGCTGATCGACGCAGGGCGTGGAGAGGCGGCGGTCGCGGCAGCTTGGCTGCTGCTGCAGAATCTGGCCGCAAGATCTATTGGGCAGACAGATGGAATTCCCATCGCAGGCCGGCCAAAGGGCCGCGGACGGGATGCAAAGGAAATCCAGCCACAAAGCTATTCAAGCTTTTGAAGTCCCCCGGGGGTGCAAGGAAGGGAGTTGGGGGCTGGCTGGCTGCAGCTCAGCGCGAGGCGGTGAGGGGGGGGGGTGAAAATAGCGAAGAGCGCTTAAGCCAAGCACTCAAAAGTCTTGCTGCCAGGGAAGCCCCTTTATATTTGAGAACAAGCGCTGAGGGTTTTACCTGGGGGCTGTACTTTTCGGGTGCTTATTTAATTCAAACCAAAAGTGGAAATCGTGTCCTATTGACCTCTGGCAGGTGTCCGAGCAAAAGGCTGCGGACTTACTTACTTGAGAGCCAAGGTCATTGAAGGAGATGGGATTTCTTTCCCAGTAATCAAGAGTTCCCAAGTGTCAAGGGTAGGGTTCCCCCGCCCCCCTTCCCTCAATAATTAAAAAACAAACAAACTGGTTCATCTAAGGGAAATATCAGATTTCAGACGAAGTATTATTACTTCTGATGTTCTTACACTGTTTACTTATTTATTGCTAAGTGCCTTTGCCTTCCTAATCCTAATTTTGAATGGCCCAC
This sequence comes from Podarcis melisellensis, assembly GCF_964234715.1. NCBI lineage: Eukaryota > Metazoa > Chordata > Lepidosauria > Squamata > Lacertidae > Podarcis > Podarcis melisellensis. The sequence goes on along the minus strand of NC_138537.1, from coordinate 25,737,233 downwards.
CTTAAGGCAACGTTAGCACTATCACTTTCCCCTGATTTCAGCGGGAGAGTTACGCACATGCTTGATTTGCTCCTAGTTGTTAAGCACTCTTTCCTGAGAGTAAGACGATTGAACCAAGCAGGGCTTCCTTCTTAGTAAACAGGATTAGGAATGAGCTGTACAGAACAGTGCTTAAAGTTGGCGGGATCATGCCCATAGAATCTATAAAGTTTATAGATTTGTGGTAAGAAGATCCCGTCACCCTTCTTTTTTCTTTCTCTTTTTGCGGAAAGGAGAATATTGTTTCATTTATACATAGGGCATCAATCTTTCGACAGCTTATTCATCGGTGATTTGGCATCATGTTTGGTGAAGCAGTTTGAGGAGAGGGAGAGGAACGAAATTACTCCGGTATGTCATGTATCTGGTGTGGAATTGCAATCCGCAGCCCACTGAGTGGAATGAAGCCCAGCCAAAGTCAAGCGCATTTAAAGCTGCGATCCTAGGAATTTCCACTAGAGAGGGAGACCAATAGAATTTGATGGGACTTACTTCTGAGTAAACATACAGATGCATAAGGATGCAGAAGTGATTTACGTTGACTGGGTTGGGGGGAGGGGTTCCTGATTATATAACTGCAGAACTTCCAATCCTAAAGAAACGTATTTGAAAGTCGCTGTTTTAATTATCTGACAATATTTATATGCTGCTTAATAGACAAAAAACTCTAAGCGGTTTACACCTACAAATCCCATCTCATGCAATTGGGCTTGCACCCAGGTAAGCGCGCTGTATGATAGGGATTGTTCTTACCATGATACTAAGGCTTCTTTGCTGTTTTTCACGCACTTACACGAGAGCAAGCCCCACTGAACTCAACAGGCCTTACCTCTGAGAAAACATGCATAGGATCATAGGAGCCAACTTCTAGGGGCGGTGGGAGCTTCGGCCCCCACAATAAAATATTTGAGGGGGCCGGGCCCCCACAAAATTAATGCGCATTCCCATTCAAATGGTGTGTGTGCGCTGCCTCATGTGACAGATTATGCAGGGAGGGGCTGACCTGGGCCGTCACAAAATTTTATACAAGTTGGCACCCTGCATAGGATGGCGCAGTGAATCTTTTCAATACATAAAAGGGTAGAAAGACTTTGCGTTTTCTTCCACATACGCGTGGAGATGGTTTGAGCCTTAGCCATGCGCCAAATAGCATCACAAGTTTACAGTTGTGTTCCTGGTCTTTTCCTGCAGCCCGATCCTATGCACGTTTTAGTGGGAAGGAAGCCTCTCTGATTTCGTCAGGAGTTACGTCCAAATAGATGCGCTTTGCATGGCCATCCTCGACATTGCGTGTTTCCTCCAAACACACTCACACGTTCTTCTGCGCGGGGCGGGGGGGAGGTCTCCCTTCCTTCTTGAAAGCAGTTGATGAAACGCTTCTAATTGCTCCAGCCCGCCATCCATTCAGGAGAACAAAAGTTAACATCATTTGACTTAATTAAGTTTTGTTCGTCGCTCTTTTTAAAAGGCCAGGTCTGTCATGGTTGTACAGACAGCAAGCTGCTGGCGTCAATTCCCCAGAGCAGCATCTGATACCGTTCAAAGTAGGTTACCCACCTGTTGGCGGGCTGCGCCTCGTTTATGGGGCGACGGCTTTTTAGCTCTCGACAATTTAACGCTTTGAGAAAGCCGCAGTTCGTCTCGGGTTTCCTAGATCCGCTGGCAAAGTGAGATCCTGCTGTCTAGAGGGCTTTGAAGGAATCTCAGTCGGATTGCCCAAAGTTCAGCGGAGGTCAGGGGGAAATCAGGGACCGCGGGGTATTGTTGCCACCTTTGGGGGCTGTCGCGGCTCTTGTGTCTTTGGCACCTGCGGTGGCAAAGAAAAACGTCTGCAGGTGAAGGTTTTCTGCCTTGCAAGATGCGAGGGGGAGAGGGCGGGTTGGAGAGGGTGGGTTGCTTATTTCCGTGAAGCTGTTAAAGGCACAGGCGCCCTGGTCTTTTAAAAGTTGGCAACCCAGTGTGCATTTGACTTTTTCTAGCAACTGGTCACAGAAGCAGCCCCAGTATGCAGAAACAGGACAGCAAGAAATGTGTCTTTCAGCACGAGGTAAAATAAAAGTCTCTTCTAAAACAAAGAAAAATATGAGATCCAGAAATATCCCGCGTGCGTGTATTCTAAACCCGTGCCTTTTATCCAGCAGTGGAAGATTCACAACGCAGCTAAACTGAGATGCCAAAATGTAGGCCACATTCATAAGCGAATTATTGCTTGGAGGTGGGAAGGCCGAAGTTCAGTGGTAGGGCACCTGCAATGCATGCAGAAGGTCCCAGATACAATCCCTGGTATCCCCAGGTAGGACTCCCCTGAGAGTAGACACTGCTGAACGAAGGTGGGCCAATGGTCTGATTCGGTCTCAGACAGCTTCGTACGTTCCTAAATGCTGGATAGCTCACTTGGTTAGAGCCTGGTGCTGATCACACCAAGGGGGCAGGTTCGATTCCCGTATGGGACAGCTGCATATTTCTACATTGCAGGGGGTTGGACTAGATGATCCTCAGGGTCCCTCCCAACTCTACAGTTCCACGAATAGGGTAAGTGACTATCCTGTTGGCCTCATTAAAAAACTTAAGGCATGATCTGGCCAGAGTTAAACAACCCTGAATGCAATTATCTAGGAGAGAGCCCCACGGAACACATACCCTATCCACACTGACTCAGAAGTAATCCAGAGACTTGAAATCTATGGGATGTGCGCCCATGCAATTGATCCTTAACCAAATGGTGATGGGTTCGACTGGTGGGCTGCAGTCGAATGCGCACTCCATGGGATGCGAGTCCTATTGAAAGCACTGGGACTTATTTCCTAGGAACCAGGCATAGGATTGCGCTAATTGCCTTTAAAATAAAGGGATGTCCGTCCGTCTAGACGCACCGTGCGCAACGAGCTTTCAACGTCTGATCATAATAAGTTAACAAACCGTGAATTGGAAGAATAGATGAATGGAACTTCCCCTAAATCGAATTTCCGCCGGTTTGTGGGGGTGGGGGGCGATGGGGGCAGAGTGCGATAGGGGTGCCTCTGTGAGCCACGAGAACCAGTCTCCAGCTTGTGGGGTTTGAAAAGACTGAGACGGTTTTGAAGCGAAGCCATCCATCATCTTCACTAAAGTTTCCCGATTAAAAAGTTGAGCTTCGGAGGGGACTTCAAAGGCTAAAGTCCTCCTGCATAGAGTACCAAAGAGATTTCTCTGACTTGTTGCAGGAGGGGGGCGAAGATAGGGGGCTTGACAGGGGTCGAAACTTGTTTGTTCTGGTGTCTATATCTGTCACTATCTGAAGTACAATCCAGCCAAGACGACACAACAGCCCTTGGAAATTTTTTCCCCTTCTTCAAAAGCTTCAGATTTAAGAAGTAGATGTGGGGGAGGGAGGCAGAGATTATCAATCAAATTAAGCAGTTCAGAGGGGAAAAATAGCCTATTTATTTAAAGTTATTCTGACAATCCCGTTGCCAGTTTCAACAATCTTAGTACAGATGTGCATTTTGCCAAGAAATTTCCCACAAGGATTGAGGTTTTGGCACATGACTCTTCAGTATATTAGTTCAAATTATGTCCCACTGGTGTTCTCTCTTTTTTTCCATTTTAGTCCCGAAGGTGTTCTAAGAGCCAGATGTTAAAAGGGTGGTTGTTTCTTTCAGTAACACTCCGCTATAAACTCTTTAACAGTGTAGTTCTAGGCACACTTACTTGGGAGAAACTGCTTTCACATACGTAGGATTTCCTCCCAAGTATTGTGTAGTTAAAAATACTGCTGATTTCAGCGGAAGAGTTAAGCAAATGCCTAGTTCTCACTCCCGATTGATATCAAAGGGACTTAGTGCAATCCTAAAATGTCTACTCAGAACTAAGTAAGTTCAATGGGAATTACTCCCAGGATATAGGATTGCAGAAAATGACTTAACCTCTACTGAACCATTCACTAGGGCTGCAGTACTGTATTTAATGATTTGTATATTTCTACCCTTCCTCTTCACCTGACGGGACTCAAGGCGCCTTACAGATAAAAATAAGAACCGCTAAAAACATAGGGAGGAAAGGGGATAATTAAAAACCGATTAAACATTTATCAAATTAAAACTTTATACAGATATAAAATCTATTAAAATAACACAATAATTAGTCAGTTCCCAAAAGCCTTCACTTGCCGGCCAAAGGACAGCAATGAGGGAGCCGGTCTAGCTTCTCTAGGGAAGGAGTTCCAAAGTATGGGGACAGCCACCAAGAAGGCCCTCTCCTGCAAGTGGGGCCCATAGAAGGGCCTCCAAAGATCTCCAAGATCTCCAAACCTAGGCAGTTTCAGATGGTTTGGACCTAAGCGGTTGTCGGGGTTTATAGGTCATAACTAGGACTCTGAATTGTGCCCAGAATCAGACCAGTAGTCAAAGGAGCTGTTGCAACAGTGGAGCTGCATGCTCCCTATAACTGGCCGGGGTCACCAATCTAACTGCAGCTCCTTGGGCCAGCTGAAGTTTCTGAGCACTTTTCAAATGCAGCCCCACGTAGAGCGCGTTACGCTAATCCAAGCCGGTTGTAACTAAGGCGTGGAAGAGAAGTCCCCCAGCCCCACCTTCGGGTTGGCCCCTCCACGAAAGAACGGCGGAGCCACTATAAAGCAGTGCCCCCCAAATCTCTGTAGTCCCTTACCTGGGAGTAAGTAGCATTTGAACTCAATAGACTTACATCTGAGTAAACATGTATAAAATTGCTCTGTAGCTGATGTGGTTAGATGTGCTGTTTCCTACCTTCTTCCTGTAACTTCGTACTTAGGATCACTTCCCACCCATCCCATTCTTACGAAAGATGCTTTACAACAGGACTGGGATGAAGTGAAACAAGCGCAAAGAACTAAATAAATGTTAATAGCGAGCCGCTTCTCTTATAAACGGAATTTTGGTTTCAGCAAGAAAAAAAACCACCTTGGATTTTCAATTTACAGATAGCACTCTAAAGATTGCCTAATTGTATCTGACCCCACCTTTCCACTTACCAGATAAGAAATTAATGCCCATAAGATAAATACAATCGTTCCTTTTCAAAATACTCCTTCGCAAACTCGTTGTGAAACAAGTGTTTGATCATCCTTCTCGATGATCTTGGGACCGTATGGGACCTGTTCGGATACTTAGTGTCTTCCTCCCATCCACGCTAATGGAAGATTTGAGCGCAGAAGGAAAAACAGAATGATTGGTAAACCACCCTAAGCGTATTTTCTCCCCAGTTAATTCCATGGAGTTTATCCTCTGGGAAGTGTTCCTAGGACTGCAGTTTTAACCAGCGAAGGAAGGGGGTTGGGGGGGGGTGGAGAGGAAAAGGTTTAACGCAGCACTTTCTGATCACTTGTAAAGCAAAGAATGTAGATCCCAACCCGTTCTGCAAAATCGTCTTGTGTGATTCATCAGCACAAGCAATTTGCGCTCTTTCCCCCCTAGAACTGCCTAGCAAAGCCTTTTGAATGCTGAAAAGTTTTTAAGCTTGCACGTACTTAATTGAGTGTTTCCGGTCTGAGTGAATTCCAGCCACTTAGTTTTCAGAAAGACAATTAAAAAAAATAAAGAGGGAGGCAGCATTCTTTGTCCAACCACAAGTACCAAAAGGAGAACATTCTGGATTTAGAACAGTCTCTTTAGTACCATTTTTTTTCTGGTTACATTTATTTGAAAAACGTGACATGCCCTTATGCAAAACTTTGGATTTGAGTGCATTAAAATTTAAAGCACTTCAAGCTTCTTTATTGTTGACCTGGTGTATCTTAATGTGTGATTTCTGGAGTGGTCTCCCTTCGATTCTAAAACTGCAGCTGCTGAGCGCTCAGTCGCTCGCGAGCAAGTCCTGTCGGAAGCTGACTTCTGAGTAAACCCCGACGGATTCTCGCCGAAGGAAATGCAGCTTATGGTTCGAAGTTGTCTTCCTGTTACCTGGATCTCAACAGCACCGAAACAGATGAAAAGGGGACGGGGCGGGGGGCGAGGAAGTCTGGATCTTCGTTTGCTGGCTTCCTACTCCCCCAGCGTTGCAAATAAGCCATCAAACCTCCGGCTGAAGTTTTTGCTGGTGGGGAGGGCGACCGCTCCAACTTGTGCCACCTCTTGTAACTTTAAAACGGGGGAGGGGAGAACTTTTCACAAAGACAAGTGCTGGGGGGGGGGAGAGGCTGGGATGTGTGGAAGAAAGGGAGGAGAAAGCCCGAGAAAGAAAGGGAGGGAAAGCACCTCTGTTTAACAAGATAATTCTTGCTTGCAGTTTTATTTCTCCTTTCGACTTCCTATTCTTTTGTGGCGTGACACGGCGCTTTTTCTTTCCCCATCGGGGACCCTTTTCTCTGCTCCGGCTCCCCCTATTCTGAACTGTTTTACAGGCTGGCTTTGTTACTTGTCGGGGCGGGAGGGGAAGAGGAGGGAGAGAAGAAACAGCGGAGAAAGTCCCGCTTCCCCAAAGCAGCCCCACCAGCCTCAGGGGGCTGTGAGGTTGCCTACGCATGCAGAACATCCCAAGCTGTTTTTGTGCATCGGGCTGGCTAGGGGGCAGCGGGGCGCTTGCACCCAATCTTCCCTCGGACAATAGGAGGCTGGACAGCTGCACAGCCGCCACAAAAGCTCCCCTCTTCTGCCCGCTCTGTTTACTTAGTGTTGCTTGTGACCTCTGGGCTGCACTTGTTGCTAATACAGATGCTTATCAAGCCCGTTTAATTGGCTTTCTTCCTAACGCGAAGGCCCGGCGCTCTTTTTCTTTTTTTTTTTTTTGCTCCCCCCTTCCCCCCTGCCAGTGTTTCCAAACAATTTAATTGACTCTTCGTAATATTCATGTGCTTTCTCTCTCTTCCATTTCTTTGTTGTTCACCAAAAGAAGGGGGAAAAGTGAGAGATTGGAAAAAGCTGGGGTTGTTGTTGTTTTAAAAAAACCTAAATATATGGTTTCCCCAAATCAGGAAAGTGAGGGGATAAGAAAAGGAGATTCCAGGTGTATTTATAAGTGCAGATCTCCACGGGAAGAAGCGGTGAGAGAGAGAGAGAGAGAGAGAGAGAGAGAGAGAGAGAGAGAGAGAGAGAGAGAGAGAGAGAGACCCAAGTGAGTTTGAGTAGAATGGGAGAAATATCTCCAGAGAGCTATGATATGGAGATCTGGAAAGAAACCTAGACCTCTCTTCCTCTCCCTGCCCCCCCCCCCCGTTTATTCTGCTAAATAAGCTGAAAATAACACATCCAATAATTTTTCCTTGAAAATCTATGAACTTATATGGGAAGAGCCACAGGCTCCCATAAAGCTGTGCATGTTTCTTTGTGAAGTTAGGGGACAGTGACTATGAATAACGACATGAATCAACAGTAACACACAAAGCCTTTGATTTCACAGTCCAGAAAATATGAAATGGACATGGACACAAGGTTGTTCCTATTCTGGTGTTTCCTTATCCTACTTAACAATAAAAAGTTGTTGAAATAAAATTTCAAAAGAAATGTTAGTTGAATAACAGCAAAATCATATACATGTCTACTGAGAAGTCCCCTAACTCGCTAGGTAAGTGACTGCAAGACTAAGTCTTACATAATACACACATATATATCATGGATTTATACATATGTGTGTTGCATATGTGCTTACAATAAGATGATAAATACAAATAAAACAATTGTAATGTAGCCAGGAGAACCCCAGTTCAAATCTTACCTATGTCCTGAAAAAGGTTGCCTTAGGCCAGAGGTTTTCAACCTTTTTGAGTCCAGAGCTCCCTTGAGCAACTACATTCTTTTTGTGGCACCCCTGTGGGGCTCAGGAGCCCAGCTATGTTATCCCTTGCCTGCAGAACTGGCAGCCTTTTACCCTTTTCCCAACACCCTCCCTTGTGGAGTGTTGCCTCAGCCTCCTCTCCTCCCCTCTCATTGGGAGTCCTCCAGGCGGCTGCTCCTGCTGCCTTCCCTGGTCTCTGAGCTGTCCCCACTCTGCCCCAAAGAGAGGTGCCTCACAGGGGACTGGGAAGAGGATGCCCAAAGGTGAATGTAAGGCCAGCAGCACCTTACCTTGAGGGGCAGCAGGGGCAGCAGTGGGTGCTGCCAGGCCTGCATGGTGGAAAGGCTTCCCTTCAGCACCAGGCATTCAGCTCCCAGGCAGGCCTTGCACACAGCAAGCACAAGAAAGGCCAACACAGCGCCTGCCTGCCTGCCTGCCTGCCCACCTCCATCTTGTCTGTCTCCTGGTATGCCCCACGGAGAGCCTCAAGGTCCATAAATAGCAACACCCTAGTGGTCCCGGGCCCTAAGGAAGTTAGATTAGCTTCAACCAGAGCCAGGGCCTTTTCAACTCTGGCTCCGGTCTGGTGGAACGCTCTGCCTCATGAGACCAGGGCCCTGCAGGATCTGATTTCTTTCCACAGGGCCTGTAAGACAAAGTTGTTCCGCCTGGCCTTTGGCTTGGAGCCAATTTGATTCTCTCCCCCTCTTTCTTTTTCCTTTCTCCTCCTGTGATGAGGCTGAATTTTAATATTTTAATGTTTCAATATTTTAATGTTGTATTTTAATCTTGTTTTTAAGTTGTATTCATTCAACTTGTTTTTATTATTGGTTGTTAGCCACCCTGAGCCCGGCCTTGGCTGGGGAGGGTGGGGTATAAATAAAAAAAATATTAATATTATTATTATTCCCAGCAGCAAGGACTGGCTGGCTGGGCTCCCTCATCCAGTTGCTTTCTCACTCCGAGGCCACCTCAGCTTCTGGCAACCCACATCCCCTGGCCAGCCTCAGAGCACCATTTGCCCTGTGGAACTTATAGCCAGGGCTCCTGCAACAAACAGCTCTGCAAGCCTTTGGGAGGCAGAGGGAGGGAAGGAAAGAGGGACAGAGGCCAGTGTTGTCCACTGCACCCTTGACCACCATTCAAGGCACCCCATGGTGCCACGGCACACTGGTTGAAAACCACTGCCTTAGGCAAATCACTCTCCCTTAGCTTCAGCATCTTCTCATCTGCAGTAAAATGGTAATGTGTGACTTTTGTCAACTTTACAATGTGAAGAGGCATGGCTTTGGACACTTTGCTAAGTGCTATATAAATGCTCAATTTCAATATGTAATCTATCTAGGACACCACATATTGTCATTTTAACACTTAGTATAGAGCATTGTCCTATACAAAACAGGACTTTGGGTACAAATACGGTTCTCTAAAAAGCACAGGAATCCATCCTGGTCCAACAGAAAACTTTCAAAAATCTGCAGCCAAGCAATACCTGGATTACGACTGACCAAAGTGTCACAAATCAGTGAGCAATTACTCAAAAGCCTATTCACTGTTTTGGGACATTTTGTTGGCCTTAAAAACAGTATTGTCCAATTATAAATATGGGAAAACTATATCTCTGTCTATGCTGCTGGATTGTACAATCTGGTAAAATGCACACCTATATGGACATTTGGGCATACATATCAATGTGGCCCTGAACCAATCACAAAAGGACTGTTGGAAGTGCATGCTACTTTCCTATCTGGCATGGAACCAAGCAGTACTGTCTTCCTCTTGAGACCGTAATCTCTTCACAGCAGATCTGACTCTTTAGGAAAGCCCCAGTGTGAAAAGGTAAATCCAACCCTCTGGCATCATCAGCTGAGATTCAAGACTACCTAGTGTAGGACAAGGAGTCATTCAGGAGACCTTATCTAGAAGATATGTAATACTGCCTCCCAGGAGACTAGCTCAAAATTACTTCACACCACCAAAAGAAAAAGAAAAAAGGATGGGGAGGTGCAAGTATCAGGGTAAAAGTTTCCTCTATCTATCATCTTCAGCTAAATGATACTGTTCTTTGGATTTCCAAAATTCCTGGTAGAGAGAGAACAGGCCTACTCGGAGGAGGTTTTCTGCCCTCTGCTCTGTATCTTTAGAATTAACAATACAACAGAGAGACAAGTATTGCTATGTTGCCTTCTCTTCTGCTGGTTAAGTTATGGGAGAGGAAAGAATGCTTGGACTCACTGACCAATGAAAACCAACAATTTAGTGCTACCTCATTGTGGATAGGATTAGAAGGCAAGGTACTCATCCTTTACTGCTTGCATTAAGGTCAAGAAGACAAGATCACGCTGCTGGGATGCACTGCCATACTAATATTTGAAATAGAAGCTCAGCAAAATAGTGGCATGGATGGGAATGATGACATCACCACCCTATAACACATAATATAAGCTCTCCTTGCAAAACTCACTCATCTGTGGCTGGGAGTGGAGGTTTAGCAAGCCATTGTTACTTTGGATAACAGACAGGTAACTGGAACATTATACACTGCTGGTAACATAGGCTCAGCAAAGTGCATGAAGTGAAGTGAAAGGATGGTTGTTGTTAAATTTATGACCCATCCTTCATCCATGGTGGGTTACAACAATTTAAAATTCAATATTAAGAACAGTTAAAACAGGGGCAAGAAAGAGACTAAATTCTAGTGGAGGCATTCATTGTCCTGATGCTCAGACCTTGGCCAGACTCACATGACTGCCACTCTAAAGCTTTGAATGCATGCTCAGCAGGACAGTGTTTGCGGGAAAGGTCTATACCCTGAGATTCTAAGGTTGTATATGAGTGCTTACCCTTGTTGACCTCTGTAGAATTTATTTCAGAGTAAATGTCCACATGATTACACTTCACATATGTTTACTTGGATGCAAGTCTCACTGAGTTCAGGGGAATGTAATCTCCCGTCACTATGCTTAGATTTGTCGCCTTCATACTTGGAAAGCCATTTCACATTCAGAGCAGCAGAATCCATTTCCCACCAGGTGTTGTTGTTAATTTTCACGGTAGCCAAGTTTGCTAATGACATCAAATTGTTAGGTTGGTAAGAATAGAAAAGGAACTCCAGAAGGATCTCTCGAAAGTGGGTGACTAGGCATTAAAATGGCAAATGAGATTGAAAGTTAGCAAGCAGACTCATTTGGGACAAAAATCCAAAGTTCAGATATACACTTATGGGGTCTGAACCAGTGACTGAACAGCAAAGGGACCTTGGGGTTGTATAGCATGGCTTTATGAAAATGTTGACTGGGTGTGTTGTGGCTGCAGAAGAAGGTGAATGTTAGGACGCTGGAGGAGGAAGAGGAGTGTGGGAGGAGCGCACTGCCCCCAGCAGCGTGATCCCCAGGGTGCCATCGCAGCTGCCCCCCCCCCCCGCATTGGACACCCCGCTGTTAGGATTAGGGTTAGAGTTCCTTAAGAAAGGGACTGAAAATAAATCAGTATCATAAAGAAGTTATACAAATCTGCGCTTAGAATAATGTGTTCAGTACTGGTCAAAAATAATATTGCAGACAATAGTAAAGGCTCAGAAAGGGGCAACTGAAATTATAACAGAGATGGAACAATCCTCTTTGTAAAAAAGTTATAACAATTGATGCCTTTTGGTTAAGAAAAACATCAGGTAAGGAGGCGGGAACATGGTGGGGGCATATACAATCATACATTATGTGGAGATTATTCTCCTTTCATAATACTAGAATTCAGGGTCATCCAATGAAACTGAATGTTGGAAGATTCATGACAGACAAAGGAAAGTACTTTACATGCTCCCACACGAGATGGCAATGGCTGCCAACTTGGATGGCTTAAAAAGAGCTTTAGATAAAGTTGCCAAGCTTTATCTGGTTACCAACCATGATGGCTGCATACTGCCTTCAGTATCAGAGGTGGTATGCCTATGAATACAAGTTGCTGTGGAGCACAAGCAGGGGGTGCTATTGAAGTCATGACTTGCTTCTGGCCTTCCTATAATATCTGGTTGGGTACTGTGAGAACAGGAGAATGGACTAGAAGGGCCTTTGGTCTGATCTAGCAGTAGTATCCTTATGTTTTTATGTCCATCATTACCAGCACCATTATAACTTTTGCTTACACGCATTTCCTCCACTAACCTGCATTCAACTCAAGCACAACCACGTATACGCATAGCGCCAGGAAATAATAAAATGAATTGATTTAAACAGAAAAAAGGTGTGAAAAGGGCAAAAGGCCCAAAAAGAGACTTGGAAAACTGCAAAAATGGAGAGAAAAGAATGGGGAAAGGTAGCAATCCCATCAGCCTTTGCACCAACCTGTGAAGAGCTGCAGTTTGAGAAAGGAGGTTTGGGAGGCCGCAATTGTGATGGAGTTTAGTGAAGTTTTTCTTGGCAAGGATCTGGTTTTTTAAAAAAAGATTTTTGGAATGAGATTTTTGAGGAGTTTTTTGAGATGGCACCAGAGGTTCAGAGGATGTTTACAGGCTTTTTTGATGGTGTTCCCCACAATACGCCATTTCACGTATCTGTGCGGTGGTACCCAGGGACGTAACCCCTGCGTACGTGAGAGGAGACAACTGCATTTGTTTTACTTCTCAAAATCAGTTCTAGGTTGATGTTTTTTTTAAAAAAAATGCAGCCTAGCAGAGAAAGTTGATGGTTGCTTATGTTTGCAAAATCCCTGAATTCGGGTTCCAGGGAAGCCCAATTCCCTCAGGGGACTTGCTTGCTTGCATGGTGTGGCTTTCCCCCCCTTTGGGAGTGCTCTTCCCGTTGACCATGTATTATGGTCTGGTCTTGGGACAGCGCCTCCTCTCAAGGAGAAAGCTTAGCTGGGTCTGCCTACGCGGAGGGGAGGGGAGTCGGCAAACACTTTGTAGTCTGCCTCGTCCATCTTTAATTCAGAGACGTATCTCTAACTCCTGGGAGCGCCGCCTTTGATCTCTTTCGATTCCACCCCCCTTTTTTTTTCCTTTAAAAAAAGCATCGGATCTGTGTTATGGCCTAAAATTCCTCGCTTTTCCATAGAAACATCTCCATTCCTCGGGGATATTGATGTTTTCTTCTTCCTAGGGGTTATGATATGGTAAATCAAATTCAGAAAAGCCGGGACAATGGCCAGCATTCATCGGGGCTGCGGCGGAGGGGCGGCGAGCCTCGCTCCCGTCGCCCAATGAATCAAAATATTGTTCCGCCGCCGGCTCTTGAAGGCCTTTCAGCGCCTCCAACTTTGCGCCCGGAGGCAGCAGGTTGCGCGTTGCCACGGCGACCCTACTGTAGGCCGCCAAGAATAAGGCCCGGGGAAAGGGAGGCTCCCTCTCGGCCCGGCCGCCACTTCCGATGGGGCAGCCACTCGCCTCGGGGACCTCGCCTTGTCAGCGCAACAATGGGCAGCTCCTCCGCCGGCTCAGGGCTTCCCTCCTCCCCGCTCCCTCTCTCGCCTTCCCTTGCCTTTGATCTATTTAAACAGAAAGAAAAGAAAGAAAGAACAAAGTCGGCGGGGAGGGAGTTTGCTGGGGGGGGGGAGGGGAGGGGAGAGAATATATTTATTTATTTTGCAGATGCACAGCGATTTTGCTTCAAGGAGAAGGAAGGACGGGGTTGCCCTTCTGCTTTCTGTTCCTGCCCCATAGAATGGCCGGCTTTTTCTTTCCCACTTTATTCTTTTTTCTTTCTTTTTTTACACTTCCCCTTCGGCAATCTCTAGGGAAAAGATGGTACATAGCGCATACACACACCCAGCCTCCCCCACCAGTGCTCCTCTATAAAGAGGGGGAGACACAGGAAGTTCGTGTTCTCCGCCAGGGGGCACTGAAGTGAAACAGTCTAATAGCCCTTCCGGGTCAAAGGCCACAGTGTGTGTTAATTCCATATTATTAGTTATTGCTATCATCATGCTATGCTGAAAGCCGTCAGGAATGTGCAGACGCAACAGCAGCGTGGCTGCATCTCCTTTGCAAATCATGCCACCTCTGAATCTAGATATTTCAGCACAGCATTACAAAACTGCTCAACAAAAATGTTTGCTCTGCCTTAACTCATTTTATTAGAGGTGAAGAAGAACGAGAGTCGGTATCTCCTCTCTGAAGCATCCTTGCCTGATATTCATGGATAGTTTATTAGTACACCCAATATTATTTATTAATCATGTCGTTTATTAATCATTTATAAAGCCCTTGCGTACAGTATTTTTTTTAACAGACAATATTCAATAAAGATGAAAAAGACATGTTTAAATGTCACAGGGCTGTGTTTCTTATTATTGGAAGAAGAGGAAGGTTTTTTTTCCCTTGGCATTTCTTTTTCTCAGACAACTTTACTGACAGAAAGTTGGCATAAATTCAACAAGCATGAAATGCCTGTTGAAAATTGGAAATTGTCACTCATTTTATTAATACTACCTCCACTATTATTTAATTAATTGTGCTATTTCTAGTAATGCAGCCAGTCTTTTCTAATGATTATTATTTCCTGGCTCTTTTTAATGTGTGGTGCAGATGTACTACTCTGTCTAATCCTGCCTGAACTGATTGATCTATGCAAACTTTGCATGAGTAACCATGAACAGAAGCTTTAGGAATACTGAGCTTGCTTTGAAGCCATGCTTTACCACCCCCCTCCCGCCCCCCACTTTCTCCAGGATTATATGAGCGCTTAAAATATGCAACCTGGGCCTATTGTTTGTTTATTAATTTATTAGCATTTGACACGGTGTCAGTAGGAAAAGTTGGAGTGCCGGTGGGATTTTTGTTTTGCTTTGTTTTTTAATGTTGCTCTGGAGGGGAGGGATTTGACATCTCTTTCTTCCTATGAAAAGAGACAAGAGATGGTGCCACAGAATGGGGAAATGTGAGTGGAGAGTGGACTTGAAACTGTGAAGATTAGGTCTTTTCCCATTTTTGCCACATCGCTAGGGCAGCTTTGTACCTTCATTTGTCCCGCTTTACTTACTTACCAACTTACTTATTTTTGTATGAATGCTGTTTTGCACCCTTTTTGTCTGAATCAGAGATTCCCAAGCAATTACAGTGGTACCTCAGGTTAAGTAATTAATTCGCTCTGGAGGTCTGTTCTTAACCTGAAACTGTTCTTAACCTGAAGCACCACTTTAGCTAATGGGGCCTCCAGCTGCTGCCGCGCCGCCAGAGCACGATTTCTGTTCTCATCCTGAAGCAAAGTTCTTAACCTGAAGCACTATTTCTGGGTTAGCGGAGTCTGTAACCTGAAGCGTATGTAACCTGAAGCATATGTAACCCGAGGTACCACTGTACCAACAATTATATGTTACCCCCAAAACAGTCATTTCTTGTCAACAACCTTTTTTTAAGCAGGAATCTGCAAAGACATACTTTAAATAAGCATCACCACATAACTGCGTACACACCATACATTTATAGTGTGCGTGCACACAAGCAAACACAAAATCCTAGGAATTGTAGTTTACCCCTACCAGAGTGACACTTCCCAGCACCCTTCAAAAATGACTGTTCCCAGCATTCATCAGAGGGGTGTTTTAAATGTATGGTGTGTACTGGTTCTCCTGCTGTGAATGCATTCTCAAAACTCTCTCAGAACAAGCTGTAATGGGAAAGGGCCTTTAACTCCCTTCCATCCATGACTGCCGGTCTGAGTAGGCCAGTTGGGCCAGAGGCGTTCAGGTAACCTGTCACCGCTACCCTCTTAAGATCTGATATAAAAACCTCTGTCCCTGGATAGGAGTGTTTTCCGGGGATCCAAGGCAGATATTTATGAGAAGAAGCCAATGAGATCTGGGTAGCTTATCTGTCTCTCCCTGAGTCCAAGGTAGTTTGCATTTCTCTGTCAAACCCCACTTATGTGCAATGGTATGGACCAAGCTGAGTGGAAGATTCTCTTTGAGAATGGCCTCCGTTCAGGGTCCCTAAACATCATTTGCCGTGCATTAGCTGTCATTCTGTGCATCATATAGTGTATAGGTACCTCAGAACCATTCATTGATTACAGATGGCACTATCATGGATTCTCTCCACAGAGTGCAGAGGATACATGTAGTAATTATTTACGTCCTCTGCCTGGACTAGAACGGCACATCCTTTGTCTGGTTATAGCTATCTATGTAATGTCCCAATTAGGTTTCTGTAAGGTGTTATATGTGGGGCTTTGAGGACAGTTTGGAAGCTTCAGCTGGCACAGCTGCCAAGTATTTTGACTGGCACAGTCAATTTGGATCACATTTACCCAGTGTTAAAAGAGCTGCACTGTCTGCCTGTCCGCTTCTGAGCTCAGTTCAAAGGAATGGCATTAACTTTTAAAGGCCTAAATGGCTTGGGACTATGGTACCTGAAGCAGTACCTTCTCCGGTTCCATCCTGCCTGCATTCTCAGATTGTCAGCCAAGGCCCTTCCCTCCGCCCCCCTCTCCCACTGCCCTTGTTGGATGTGAAGTAGGAGGACACCAGAAAGAGGCCCTGTGCACATATGGCACCGACTCTATGGAATATCTTCCCCAGGATGGCTTTGCTTTTATTTTAGGTGCCAGACAAAGCTTTTTCTTCTATTTCACAGGCTTTAAAATTATACACATTTTAAAATCTCGTGGGTTGCTTTGTGTTTTCTGCTAGCTTGGTATATTTCTAGTATAACTATGTGATTTCACTGGTTTTGGTATTTCAATTGCATATAATGTTTTAATTCTGGTGAAGAGCGGTATACAGAATTTTTAAGTAACTCATTTTATCTGGAGATTTTAGATGTACTTTCCTGATCCCAAAGTTATTAGTTGAGAAATGGGGGCAAAAATCCATGCAAACAAAAATCTGTTTCGGATTGAGAAGCTGGTGTATTTAAGATGAATGATTTCAGGAACTCCGCTGATATCCGCTATGGACTGAGAAAAGCCCAGGATGATGGAGAGCATAAGTAGCCCCACGCTCCTCCCCTATGTGAGATCTGCTGCCAACATAGGGCAGAGACATGCAAGAAAATGGGGCAGAGAGAGAGAGAGAGAGAGAGAGAAAGAGAGGCACAAATGAGAGAGGGAGTGGTAGATTTTATGTTCTGTGCTGGGTTGTGTCAGCTCATGTGACTGAGCTAACACACTTAGGATCCAGCACAAATTTCCCCCTCTATTGTTCTACCACAACCATGCCCCTTTTTGGGCACTCACACTGGCCTTGGCTCAGCTGGCTGATCCAGAAAGTGCAAGTTACACTGGCTGTTTGGCTGAGCTGGAGTTGGGGATTTAATTCTGGCTTATTATTATTATTATTATTATTATTATTATTATTATTATTATTTACTTATACCCCACCCATCTGGCTAGGTCTCCCCAGCCACTCACTTCCAACAGGAGATTAAAAATGCATTAAAACATCATCATCATCATTATTATTATTATTATTATTATTATTATTATTATTATTTACACCATACCGCAGAGTAACACAGTATTGTTACCCAAGTTGCTGAAGGGGGGTAGTGTATGAAAACCCTGAAGTGTAGTCCAGTATTGTTAACTGGTTTTTTTAAAGCAAAAAACAAAAACTGAAATGGAGTGAGGAAGGGGCTGTGAACTGCACTGATTGTAGCAACGCTAAGCCTACCTAAATGCAAATTGGCTGAGCTAGAGATCTGCTACATCCTAAACTACATCCTATGCTACATCGTAAACAGCTCCTGCCAGATCTTGCCATAGGATTGCCCCACAAAGCAGGGAAAGAGGAGGATTTAAATATATATATACATACATATTTATTTATTTATCTATTTATTTATTTATATATTTATTTATTTTCTCACTCTCACCCCTGCCCACACTCCCTGCTTTGTGTAACATCTTGTCCAATGACAAATTCTGAAGAACCCAAAAGCTTGCTCAACCTTCGTGATGTTTCAGTTGGTCTCAAAAAATGTACTGCCCAGCTGTGGATCTTGAAGCCTTTTGTCTTCAGGATCAGCAATCCATTTGGCTTTTCACATATAGTTTTGTACATAATGTGATGCTACAGTTAGATAATGGTAATGTCCTGCTATTGGACATGTGAACAATCTCTATTTGTCTTGTGACCCTTGGATCAAATCTTCTCCCAAAGGGGACAGCAGTTGCCAGACTTTAGCAAATACATACACACATAGTATAAATACATAAATACACACATAATGTCACAGCAATATTTTGCTTGCCCAGACTCTTCCCAGACCACTAATCTCCAGTTCCTGATTCTGGGTGCAATACTAACCCCCAGATCAACTAGGATGAATAATTTAGGATGTGGTGGATCTCTGGCTCAGCTGGCTGGTTACCAGTGTAAGTTAAACCAGCAAACAGGATGGTGTAGTTCAATGGTGTAACTCAAACACTATTTAAATGCTTGTTTTTTCTCTGTCAGGTTTAGGGAGGCTCAGACCCATGCCTGAATAGAATTTGGATCCAGTGTACTTTACACTTGCTTAACTTAAAGGTAAAGGGACCCCTGACCATTAGGTCCAGTCGCGAACGACTCTAGGGTTGCGATGCTCATCTCACTTTACAGGCCGAGGGAGCCGGGGTTTGTCCACAGACAGTTTTTCCGGGTCATGTGGCCAGCATGACTAAGCCACTTCTGGCGAAAACCAGAGCAGCGCATGGAAACGCCATTTACCGGTACCTTCCCATCAGAGCAGTACCTATTTATCTACTTGCACTTTTTGGCATGCTTTCGAACTGCTAGGCTGGCAGGAGCTGGGACTGAGCAAGTGGAGCTCACCCAGTCATGGGGATTTGAACCGCCGACCTTCCAATCGGCAAACCCTAGGCTCAGTGGTTTAGACCACAGCACCACCCCCTTTCCTTTGCTTAACTTAAAGGTAAAGGTACCCCTGACCGTTAGGTCCAGACGCGGACGACTCTGGGGTTGCAGTGCTCCTCTCGCTCTATATGCTGAGGGAGCCGGCGTTTGTCCACAGACAGCTTCCGGGACATGTGGCCAGCATGACTAAGCCGCTTCTGGTGAACCAGAGCAGTTCACGGAAGCACTGTTTACCTTCCCACCAAAGCGGTACCTATTTATCTACTTGCACTCTGACGTGCTTTCGAACTGCTAGGTGGGCAGGAGCAGGGACCGAGCAACTGGAGCTCACCCCGTTGTGGGGATTCGAACCGTTGACCTTCTGATCGGCAAGCCCTAGGCTCTGTCCACCCACTTCACTTAGGTGAGTGTAATTTACTCTGGCTTCCCATACATAGGGCTGCTCCCTTATTGGGCTACTTTATCTCTTTGATTGTGTTTTCACACAACCATTAGACACTTCAGAAGTATCTACCTGATTTCTGTGGTTTTTACATATATCCTTTGACCAGGAGTACATTTTTCCTTAAAGCAGTATGATTATCTATTAAGCCTAAAGATTTCCTTTACTGAGTTTGAGAAAGCAGTTCTTACTGTGGCTGAAAGGGCCCCCATGGGAGAACTCACCCTGGTTTACTGCCCTTTCTCACCTCTTTATTGGAAATGGAAGCTTCATCCAAGCCTATAGAAACAGTGAGGTGTGAGAATGTGGGAGAATGCCTTCATCCGCCAATATGTGTTGCTACTCATTTCCCCAGGTCCAAAGGCACAGAGTCAACTTGGCATCAGTTGTTCCAGCTTGCTGCTGCCTTCACCTGAGATTCTCTCACCATGTTTGTTGCTGGGAGAATAAAAGCCTCCTGAACTGTTTCCCAAAGGAAACGTAAAAAAGACCTTTGTAAGGAGGAGTCAAGCTGAGAGAGAAGGTGTCAGGCCTGGGCATCCACAGGAATTTTTCAGGGGGAAGTAAACAAACATACGTAAGTGTCAGCAGAGAACAGATCTACAATTTCTGCTAGATCAGGTGACTGAGTGGGTAGGCCTGGCTTTTGAGAAACTTGCATTCCACGTCCATCCTTCCATTGGTTCTCAATAGGTAGACCTGCAGTCCATCTATGAGTGAATGCAGCATCCAGGCAACCTCTTTCTCACTCACTTCTGTCCCTGGCTTCCTTCACAGCTTCCAGCCTTTAAAGAATTGCACTGTTGCTACAATCAGGGCAATTCACAGCCCCCTTCATTTCAGGTTGTTTTTTTTTAAAAAAAAAAAAAAACAGTTAACAATACTGGACTACACTTCAGGGTTTTCATACACTACCCCCCTTCAGCAACTTGGGTAACAGTACTGTGTTACTCTGCAGTATGGTGCAACCCATACTCTTACTCTTAGGACTGTTCTGTCTCCTGCGGTGTGGCATAATAATGATGGATTTAGTCAGCATTGGCATTAGCAGAGTAATTCTTAAAGAAAAAATACAAACTCATAAGAAAACCTTACATTTTATGAAATAAGACCTAGGTTAGAAGAATCATGAGTATCTTCCTTTATTTTTTTACTTTGCACACTCCCCACCTCCCCATCACAGCTACACTAACATCCTGGATACCTGAATTGTTTTCTGTTGGGCAGCAATAACTTCTCCACCATGAAAGGCCAACAGAAAGTGCTTAAAAACAAAACAAGAGTCTACATCATGAGCGTTTCATTCTAGACTTCTCTTTGTCTAATTGCCCAAACCGCTTTCCTAATTACCAGTCATTGCTATGCCTTCATTCATTGTCCAAAAACACTGGAAGGTGGGGACAGGCTAGCTTCTCACAAAACAAGGGGGTGAGAATGGCACATGCATGTTTTGATTCATTTACCAGGTTCTACAAATGGTAGAAACTTAGGCAGCAATCTTAACCTACCCCCCAGTCTAATGGGGCTTTATGGAGCAGTGGGACCACCAGCATCACATCTGCATCCCTGCCATGGCAGCTGAGAGGGTCAGATAGATCACTGTGTGAGCCTGAAATCACACCCAGTGCCATCACATGCAGTCGAGGATTGGGACTACTGCTACTGGGGCACTTCTGCCCACCTGCACATTTGATGGGAAGAAGGAGGAGCTCCACGTCAGCATGTTTATCAGGCAGAAAGAAGACTGGCAAAGTCCAGCAGTGTAGAGGCCTGTAGTGGTTCAGACAGAGATGAGTGCTCTGTGATGTAGAGAAAAACTGTGCGGTGGGGGCTTAGGGAAATGGGACTGCAGAGAGTCCTTTGGGTATGAAAATTGGAGGGGAGAGATGCACCAGGGAGCTGTAGTAACAGGGAAAGAGGAGTAAGCATGCATTATGGGGTACAGAGAGAGGTCTGTAGCGCTTCAGAGAAGTCTATAGTGATAAAGAGGAAGCATTCAGATGGGAAAGCAGAAAGCAGGGTTAAGAGCGAACTGATTAAAAAGAAAGCTCTGAGTTATTGTTAAAACAACCACAACATTTAACCTAACAATATGACCTGTTTGCATTTGGTTGTTGCTTTTTTTCAAAGCAACAGCTATATAACATATAATATATCTATCTAACTTATTTATTTAATATAAATATACAGTAGCAGTCAGATTGATTGGAGTGCTGCATCCCTGGCTATTTTATTTCCAAATGCTAACAAGAAATTTGCCATCTTTTGCTGCACCTGCATGCTGAGCTGTTGCTCTTTTGCTGATCTATCCAGTAGCTCAAGATGTTGCTGCTCTGTTGGGCCCACAAATGAAAAGTCATCCGGCATGCGTAGAGATCATGACTTCAATCTAACTCTTTTCTTATTTAAGGTCAAAGAACAGTTCCCTGAACAACTGAAACCAGCCTCATAAGAGTCTCCATGGAAGTTCCAAAGATCTCTTTAGACCTTTGGTTTATTTGGTCATATTGAGGGCATAACAATGCAGCAAATATGTACCTGCTTTTAATAAATCAATTTACCTGCACCAATGCTTGTAATTGAAGTTTGGTAGGGATTGCAGAGAGAATCACATGCTTAAGATCCCTAGCCCTCGCTTGCTGGACTACATAGTTCCCTGGGGAAAGGGATAGCTATCAATCCAGTTTAAATCAGCAAGATAAATCAATTGCCCTCCCAAAACTGGTATAGGTAAGTTTAACTGTTTCAGCTTCCACCTGAAAAGAACTTTAGTTATGGACAAGGTCACATCCATGCCATACATTTAAAAGACACGTCTCCCCACCCCCCACCCCACAAGACTCCTGGGGACTACAGTTTGCTCCTCACAGAGCTACAGTTCCCAATACCCATAACAAACTACAGGTCCCATGATTCTTTGGGGGAAGCAATGTGTTCTAAATGTATGGTACAGATAAATCCCTAGTCCCTTCACAAAAATGCAAACCTAGGTTTTTAGAAGACTTTCTTCCCCAGCAATGAGAAGGACTTTTGCCTTGTGAGTTTGCTCTTAGCTTCAGTGTGGAAAGAGTTGGAAAGTCACCACGGAGAGCAAAGATGTAGGGCTTTGCCTATACATGCATGGATGGGGGAAGGGAGGCTCAGAGCAGCATCCTCTTCATTTCCTAATTCTCCCTAGGCCCTCAGGTGAATTGCTTTGGAGGAAAGCTATGTGGTTTCCATGGGAACTGTGTGTACCAAAGGCTATGGATGCTTGGAGCTTTGCCAGCCAACAATTTGGGAATCTAGGAGTAGGAGGAGGTGGTGTTTTTTGTTGCCTTTAGCTCCTACTTCACTGTAAAACCAGCTTCTCCTCCTGTATATTTCATCCTCAATTGGCCCTAATACTGGCATCATGACTGTTGCTGTTGTTATGGAAAAGGGGAATGGTTTCCTTAACCACCCCCATCTTCTTCCTTTTGCCAAAAGAGAATCCCACAAGGGGTAGCTGTGCTGCAACAAAGAGCCTTGTGGTACAAACAGGTTTCCTAAGCAGGAGCTAAGCTAGTCTACCGCTTATGCCACAAGACATCTGATATTCTAAATAAGAACTTAAGGAACAGCTACAAAGCTGTATTAGATTGTGTCTGACCAAACAGTCCATCTAGCTCAGTATTGCCTACCTCAACAGACAGTGGATTTCTGGGGTTGCAGGCAGGGGATACTCAGACCCCAACCTGTAGCTTCTGGGGATTAAACCTGGGACCTTCTACATGCAAAGCAGAGAGCCAAAGTTTTCGACCTGCTTTCTCTCTGTGCGTTTTCAAGCCTTTGAGCACCCTGTTTGAATTCTTTCTGTGAAGATCATAGTGTAGTGAGAAGCAAGACAGTTCAGTTACCTGCACATCATCAGACGCACACCTAGCATTGCCAAATCTCAGAGCCTCTGAACAGCTCCTTTGTTGTGCAGCTGTCCAGAAGGCAAACTACCATCTTCTAGGGAAGGGGCAGGGAACATCAGGGCCAGGGGCCAAATACCTCTGTCTGGTCCTTGGGGTCTTCAGTAGACCAGCTCCTACTCTCTTAGTCTGCTTTTGCTGGAATGCAGCCTTTGTGGGATGTGATACATAAGTAGCAGTCAAGTACAACATTCCTTGTTTTCCTAGAATGAACATGCAAGGGAATGTTTGGTCCAGCCAGTGGAAAACTACCTGTTTCCTCCTGGCTGGGACATACTTCCTTTTGCATGTGAGTAGAGATGAGGGTGACCTAACCAGTCCGGGTAACAGAAGGGACAGGGCACGCAGCCCCTCCTCTCTCTTTGACTTCCTCCATCGTTGGAGCAGCAGCTTTTAGCTAGAAATGCTCTCTTGTCTCTCAGCCAACAGAGGACACTGGAACTATCTCCATATGGGATAGATCCACATGTATATACTTTGTAACTAAGTCTGCTTTCAGAGATCCAACTGTGAACTGATGATGTGAGTAAACTTCTTTTCTATACTTTACACAATATTGTGGTGTGTTTATTCTTTGAAGAGGGATATAAGGGAACTCACCAGGAGCCTAATATTGAGAGGCTTAAACAAGCCTGCAACCAGCTATCTCCTGTGCATTTAAAAGGGGAATGTGAAACTCTGCTAAGTAAAGGAACTTGCTAGTGCAAGTTAGGAAGGATATTAATAAACAATATATCCTCTCCTGCCTCCCTGAACATTCCAGCAGCCTTGAACTATGATAATTCTCTTATTTGCTTGGATGAAAGATGGGAAAGGGTGCAGGTGTATCTTTTTATGCTATAATGTAGCCTGCTATACAAAAGAAAGACTCCTGCCCTTTCCTCTTACCACTTTTGTCTCTGGTGCCCCAGTGCCAGACTGTTTTAGCACTCTAGGCAAAGCTAATTTTGTAGAATCATACAGTTAGAAGGCACCATGAGAGTCATCTAGTTCAACTCCTGGCAATGTAGGAATCTTTCGCTCAATATAACCCATGACCCTGAATTAAGAGTCTCATGTTCTACTAACTGAGCTATCCCAGCCTTGCACCCTAGGCAAGGATAACTATCTGACCCACCCATAAAATGTCTTGCAGAAATCATAAAATTATTTACTATATAAAAATAAAATGTTGTAAATTTATAAGGCATAACCAAAACTAATCCATATAAAACTGTGCCCCTCAAGGGACAGTATTGTGCCCCTCTGATGTCTGCACCCTAGGTAGCTACCAAGTTGGCCTTACGATAGCACCAGCCCTGGGTTGCTTCCAGAAAGTTCCCCGGGAAAGAATGCAGAAAGAATGCATCTCCCTGGGTGATCATTAAGCCCTCTGGCAATTCAGATGCTGCAGGGTGTCACAGACAGGCTGGAAGCAGAGGAATGGTGGCAGAAACCAGCTGGGGAACCCCAAAGGAAGAAGGCTCAGAGACCATGGATTGGTGGTGGGATAACAATGGGTGGTCAGAGGGAGAAGACTGGGAAGAGGAGGTGTCGGGAGCTGAAGAGACAACTGGGCTCAGTGGGTTGGAAGAATCTGTGGCAGAGAGAAATCTAGAATCAGGGGCAGAAGCTGAAGCTGAAGCAGGTGAGTGGATAGGCCAGACCAAGAGGCGGAGATGAGTCTGGCTACTGAAAAGTCATGGGTATCTCCACCTCCTGCTGTAACAAGCAACCGTCCCTGCAGGTCTCCCAGAACCAGAAGAGGCATGAAAAAGGAGGAGAGCCTGGTTGCATGCAGATGCCATATCCGATTGCTTGGGGGGGAAACTATGCAGAGAAGGGGACTTAAGAGGAGGCAGGGACTGATTTTCATGGAGTAAGACCACAGGGAATGAGCTGCTGTGCTTATCAGGCCTCACACTCAACCAAGTCTGTGAGGATAGTGTTTTGCTACTAGAGAGTTAACTCCATCTTTGAACTGTGTGATTACTGACCATCACGCTCATGTGACACTGTGGTGCAGCTCCAGTCACTTCTGACCACTGGCCAAGCTAGCTGGGGCTGATGGAAGCTGGAATACAGCCACAGCTATAGAGGGCCATGGGGCCCTGCGACTTGGTTGTTGCTGAATCTAGGGTGCATATACAAATCAAGTACTGGGGTAGAGCTATTAAGATCCCACGTCCCTGGCCCTGGAAATGGCAAACATTGGGAGCCCACCTGTCATGGAGCAGAAGATCTGAACGGCAAAGGCTCCAAGAGGTGGCGAGAACAGCCTCTCCTCCCCAGCCAGTCAGGTGAGAAGCAGGAGACGTCATTAACAGCCTCGGTTCTGCCTCCTTGTAAACAAACACGGCTCCGGGAGGGAGGAACAGCCTCTGACCCCGAGCTGCTTGTGGGATGGCCCTGCTGCCCTTCTCTGCGAGAGGAGGAGTGGAGAAGAAAAGCAGGATGCTTAAAAGGGAAACAAACAAGATAGCAAGAAGGAGTGGGCGGGGAGGGGGGGCGGAAGTGGTCAGGAGAGCTCAAGTGCAAGAGGAAAAAATCTGTTAGCATTCCACTGGAAATTAAAACATAATTGAGATAGAACCTTTGGGGTGTTCCAAGCGCTTAAGTACAACAGCACTGCAAGGTTGGTCAGGATTTTGTCGCTCTTTGCGTTCAAAGCGCTCTAGAATGCGGGTGCTCAGAGATCTTTCGGGGTGCCTTGGCGGGAAGCCCCGTTGGTTTTCATTCTAAGCAAAGCACTTCAGACAAACTCCTGCGTAACAGTGCACCCTAATATGAGTCTACGCGGAAGGAAGGCTCATTTTCAACAAGGCTTATTCCCAGATACTGTGTGCAGGATTGCAGCTTAGGAGTTTTGTGCGGTTCCAAAACCTACATCGGTACAGAAATCGGTCAAATAATACTTATCCCCTTTGCCGGCTAAAATAAAGGGTCCCCCCCTCAAAATATGCCCATCTTTTTTCCTTCTGCTTCCATTATGCCCGTGGTTGGAAAAAGAACCAGAGTCAAAGCCTTTTACAAACTTGAAAGAGTTTGCTCCAGTGTAGTTCAATTAGTAACCGAGTGACTGCTCCAGTAAACAACTGCAGGTAGTTTGGTAGATAACGCGCGCGCACAAATATATACATAGAAATAAACACGCGCGCGCACACACACACAATTTGTCTGTCTCTATGTGCAGCCAGGGGAGAGGTTTTGATTATTAATTTTTGCACAGGTATTAACCAGAACATTTTGTTTCAACCGGGACCGATCCATAAGAAATGTTTCAGCCTTTAATGAATTCAACTCACATGTAAAATGCAATGGACACGCTAATGGAGGGAGGGCGGCGGGTTCGATCCTGTGCACGTTTCCTTCGAAATAAGTTCCGCTGAGGGCGGGTTATTCCCAAGTGCATAAGTTTTCAGCTTTGAATTTCACCCCAGCCTGCAAAGATGTCATAAAACTGCGATCCTGAGCACATTTGTTTGGAAGCAAGTGCCACTGAAACCATCCTTAGGGTGGGGGAAATCACACAGACAAAACTGGAATATGTATTCTATATGTGTTTAATTTTTGTTCCTTCTTTAAAGAAAGCCACCAAAGCCCAAGTTCATCACCTTTTTCGGATCGTTGCGAGATACAGTATATAACTTTGGACTAACTTCAAAGTCCTGAGAGGTGCTAGTATTTGCTAAGCTTTAACTATTTCACCGCTAACAGTTTCGGCGACTGTCACTGATCGATATCCATTAAAATGTTTTGTCACAGAAGTCTGGATCGGGTGAACTAAAAACATCAAAAGGTTATATGATCCTCCTACTGTTGAAAAACGATGGCATCACTCCTATTGGTTTTGACGGTACTCTATTAAATAAACTCTTAGAGAATGAAAGTGTCCTTTTGGAACAAAGTGATGTAATGAGCATCTTTAATAAGAAGTAAAACAACAAAAAACATGGTCTTTGAATGAGGGATCTAACTCTTTTTATTGTGTTACCATTTCTTTTTTCTCTCCACCCCCCTCCCGCTTTAGTCTAATTCTTTATTAAGAGCTACAGGGTTGTGAGAAAGCACCAAGCACCTTTACATCTCAATTTTTCCTCCCTGACATTGGCGGCGGAGGGGGCAGGGAGCGGGAGAGACGGGTTCCCTATGTGTCAAGGTTGTAAATTTCCTTTATTGGTTACAGACTGGACAAAGTCCAGGCGAGGCATCCTAGAAAGCTTCTGGAAACATAATGAGTGGACAATGGGGCCCAAATGTTATAAGCTCTCCGGAGCAACCGCAATGAAATTAGCAAGTAATTACAAGCTTCATTGTTTATGTAGCAGACAGTTTAGAAAGGGGGGAGGAGGGATGGAAATTCAGGAGATATACCTGGTGTGATAAAATACTGTGCGTGAAAGGTGTGCCCTTTTTTTATCACATCGTAATTATTTTTAAATAAAACTTTCCCATGCAAACTCTGATTGGTATCTCATAGGCATGCTAACAAATATATTTGCAAATATATTTCTTTCTTTTCTGGTCGGGAAAGCAGTGACCGAAAGAAGCGAGGTTCAACTTTTTGAAACTTCCAAAGCTGCATAAGGAAAGCATTACCGAAACATATTGTCAGCGCAGTTTCCCAGCCAGGATTTGCAGTTACCCGCAACCTAAGCACTTTGACTTTCGCTGTAATGTACTTGCAAGTCAAGACGTTTATGGCGTTCCTCTTGGGCACACGCTCCTTGGAAAGGAGTCCCAGGGAAGTCAGTGGCAGACTTCCAAGCCATAGATCTCGGGGAGGAACGTCAGCGAAGCCGAGTTGCAAGTCGATGTGCCTCGGGTGGCAGTTTAAATTGATTTGAAGTCAATAAACGGGTTGCGGACAGCGATGTTGAACTCTTATTGCACCTACTAAAACTGAATTACGGTGTAAATGCAAGCATGTCTACAACACGTAAGTGTTGCGTGCAAGTGAGTGACTTTAAATCTATGTGGAGGGCAGGCGAGCCAAAACAGGATTCCTCGACAGTCAGTCCCACAGAGTTTTGAAGCTTATTGCTTTACAAAACCACAACAGTACCTATGTTTACCTGGGTGTAAGTCCCATGAAACTCAGTGGGGCTTACGTCTTCGTATCCCTGCACAGAGTTATGTCCCTTGGTGCTTCTTAGAAGGACCTGCTCGGAAGTAAGTGTCATTGACTTCAGCGCGACTTACTTCTGAGTAGGTGCTCATGGGATCTGGCTGTCAGATAGTTCATCTTCTAAGCAAGATTTTCTCTAATGAATATATTTTTTTAAAAAAAAATGTTCTACCATTCCTCCTTACAACAAATAACCCGTTTCCTTCCCTGGGGGGTTTGCGAAGGAAGCGGGAAGAAAGTTCAGCTTGCAATCTCTCTCCCGTTCATGGCAGAGTACCAAAGGAAAGTCTGTCGTCACTGTATTTGCAAAAGCCTCGTGGCTGACCTTCTTCCAGATCGCCCCCCCCCTCCCATTTCTACTTAATCGGCGCTGTGATCCTCTGACTCGTCCTGCCTCGGAGGTGGCGATCCCTGACTCATTTTCCTCTAATTTGGCCAGCGATGGCTTTCCTTTGGTTCGTCAACACACAGCTTCCCAAGAAAAAGGCGAATCAGAAATTGAAACCTGCGCTCTTTTCCTAATTAACTGTCCAGTTCGACGGATGTTTACTCAAAAGTAATTCCCGTTGCCTTCAAGGGATTTACGCCTGAGCAAATGTGCCTGGAGGTGCAACCTAAACCACCTTTGCTGGTGGCCTGCAGGCTTCCGGCCGAACTCAGGATCATTGGCTGCACGCTTCCTTGGGAGTAAACGTCCCATGGGGCTTCCGACCGAAGCAAACAGATACTTTTCTTATTTGTAGTAGCCTCTCCCCCCCCTCCCAAATTTCCCTTGCTGGTTAAAATTCCCTGGGGAAAATCAGGTACCTGCGATCATCTACACGCTTACTCGAAAGTAAAGAACAAAACAAAACCCACCAATGGCGCCAACTTCCAATTAAATGTGTTTCGTATCGCTATGCGGTAGGCGAGCAATGTTACTGGAGGGCATCACTAATCCCTGAATTTTAAGTGCACGTGTGTCCTGAGCGAATCAGCCACGCGGCAGTAAGTGAACAGAAAAGCTCGTTTCAGCCTATAGGGGAAAAGATGGATACTTCTGCACCAGGTGTGACACGTGTCAGCAAAGCACATAAATGCTGAACTGCGGTATTGTTTTCAGGCTACCTGGAGCTCTGGAAGAGTGACATTCTATTTTGTAAAAAAAAAAAAAAAAAATCGAGTGTAAACTCGTGAGAAATCATTGGGACTTATTTCCGATTCAAGGTGCTTAGACAGCAAAGTACACCTGAAACTGTCATTTGCAAGCCGCCGCCCCCCCACCTCCGATATGAATGGGAATTGCGCAAAAGCGCTACGTTCCCAGCCAAGAGGGCATGCGTGAAACAAATTCCCAACTGATCGATGCGAACATACTTCCCAACGCGATCCAACAGCCAAGCCTGAGTATTCATTATACATTATTAGCAAAATTATTGTTGTTTTCTTTCTTACCCCACCCCCTTCATCAGAAAGAAGGTCCCTGGGCGGGTCATAACACATTTTTTTAAAACCCACAATACAATTAAATCCTTTGTGCTTCGGCTGCAACGGATGACGATTAAGGTTCCTAAATGCATTTGCTTTCAAAAAAGCAGCGGCTGAATTGCTTCTAAACAAACCTTTTGAGGATCACGCTATTAGGGGCGCAATAATTTAAACTGGAACCGCATGGCTTTAGAGTCATCTAAACAAATTCATCTGTTAGAATCTTTACGCGGTGAGTTGGGATGTGTTAATGATCGGCAGTTAAACGTGTCCACTTTCCTGATGGGGAAACTGAGAACTAGTGGAGCTGTTCACAGCCACAGCCATCCACTCTGCCTATTCTACACTGGTTCACACCCAGAGGAAACTGAAGTGCAGCATCCAGCGAAGAGAATATTGGAAGAGTCTGATGGAAAATAGGTTTTCTATCAGGCCATCATTTTTGGGCAGATCTCTCAGTTTCCATATCCATAAAATGGGATATTAAAAACAGACCATGTACTCTGAGGACGTGAGAAAGCTCCTTGAGCTCCGAAAGTCCTACGAGAGATTAAAAACGACTTCCGAAATAACCAGAGCAGCACGCTAATGCAGATAGCAGTTGTTTTCTAAAGCGCCAAACACTCTGCTGTAGAAAGGAATGCCTTTACGTGGCTAGAGAAAGGTAGTTCACAAAATGTGAAGGCTTCCCCCTCCCAGGTTATTTACATACATATAGCAGTGCATCAAAGAACTCTTACTCGCGGAAAGACCAAAACGAACAAAATTCATTACAACGGAATCACATTGCTGTTTACTAACTAAACAGCTTGATCTCTCCAAGAATTGGAGCTTTTATTGCCTGGTAACAAGAGCAAAAAAATCAAATTACGAGTTTATTATTTTTTAAAGTCATCGTCCTCATATGGATCCTTCATTTTCATTCTAACTCAAGGGTTACAGGAGGGCAATGAAAATGCAGGAGGTTTCCTCCCCCACCCCAGTCACTGCAAGTTCAAACGGAAGACGTTCATGACCAATCAGCACTAACAGCTACGTGCATCCCGTTTGCGCAAGAATACATCCATATGAGTGTCGTGTGGACGCATAGGGAAATATATCGAATGGGTTGCGAGGGCGAAAGGAGGGCGAAGCTTCCCTTTCCCCAGAGAAAGAGCCTTGCCTTGCAGAGATGCTCTGTAACCTGCACGGAACTAAGACACCAGCCCCAGCGAAGGAGCTACGTTTCCACCCAACCCAGTTCCTCCTGACACTCCTGCGAAGGGAGCCGGAAATCCTAGAAAGCCTTACTCGGGAGCAAGCGACCCTGAACTCGTTGAGGAGAGAGGGTGCTGGCTGCACCAGCAGTCAGGTTCCTTCGAGCGAAGGGTTGAGCTGTCCTGCTGAAAAATATTAAGAAGGAACCCTTTTGACTCCCTGGGTGGGGTGAGGCTTTTCAAAGCTTCTAAGTCGTAAGGGGAGGTCGAAGGCGTCTAGCAAACCCAACTCCCAGGTTGCCTATTGAAAGCGAAGCCTCACCTCCTTCCAACTTAACTGTTTAAAAGGCGTTTGGCGGAGAGGAGTGAGGAGAATGCATCCTTAACGCTTGGATACCCTATAAAACAGAAGTGCCAAAATCCTGTGCACAGAAGTACACGTATACCTAGGTATGGACATACAGAATACAGTACCAATCTACTGCTTCATACAAGGCAATATATCCTGGGCATGCTGATTTTTTTGGGAGTAACGAGTGGGCCTGACTACATCGGCCTGCAAATGCCACGGATCCACCGGATCCTATTTCAGTCTGCGTTCTAGACCACACTTGTCCTATCCTACATTATCAACCCGTTCATTCTTTTATTCTCTTATTCTTCCTCCTCAAGCATTAGCAGCATTTGAGTCTGGTTCCTCGACACATGCGTGGCTCGCTACTAACATTTCCTGTGCGCGCGCGCTCCTGCACATTCGCTGCTGCGGGTTTCCTGGCCCTCGGTTTTTTTCTCCCTGTTTGTTTGTGTTCGGGTGTGCGTGCGAGAGAAACAGAGAGAGAGAGACAGAGAAACAGAGCGCGCGCGTGTGCTTTCCATCTATGGATTCCCTTGTATTCTACCAGTTAAACGGCAGCCTCTTTGACCAGCAACTAGCAATCACCCGACATTAATTTATACGGGCTTTTACAAATACCTAAGCCATTTAAAATGCTGCGCTGGGGTTGTTGTGTGTGTGGCAGGGAACATCTATCTATTGAATAGGCGGTGTCACACGGTAGCAGGCTCCCTTGTCAAGGGTGATTGTGTTTTAGGCAAACATTTGAGCAAACATAAAGGCAAAGGTCAAGGACTGTTCAGTTGCAGGGTGCGCTTAATTCACCTAGCTAGCCAATGGGGGCAAAAGTTGCGTTTTCTGCTAGTCCCACAGACCAAAGCGCGGAAAAAGGGCATTAATCCCAGGGATCGCTTGTTTCTTCCATCACCCGGTACACTGTGCAAGCTTTGGTTGGGGGGCGGGATGGTGGGGTAGAGGGACCTCCGCCCCAGGCGAACTCTGTCCCCAGCGCATGTCAAAGAATCTATTTTGTTGCAAAGGAGCTAGTCCGTAGTTTTAATGTGGAAACGCCCCACTACCCTCTTTTATTGTTTATTTCTTCCCCAGGAAGGGAAAGGAGGAGGACTTTACGCTCTCTTCCCAGTTTTCGGAAAGAAAAGTCGGAACCAGCATCCAAAGGAACCAGAGTCTTCCAACCCAGCCAATTACATGGGACACAAATATGATGTCATATTTTACGCACTTAAGAGCGAGGCATCTGAGATGGATACTGGAGAAACAACCACCAAGGGCAGCAACAGGAAAACGTGTCCAAGAGAAAGAGACAGGCAGGCGCAGGTGGGCTGCCAACAGGATCTTAAGCACCGTGACGCAGAAGCAAATCCGGTTCGTTGAGTTCAATGGGAGTTACTCCCATATAGTGGTACTTAGGGCCGCTCCCAGGAGACGCAGGGAAGCCGGAGTCCTTGCATTTAGACGAAATCCACCATCCTGAACCGACAAGCCAGTCAAAACAAAGCACTAAACCAAGACTCCGGTTTTATTTCGCATGTTAAATGGGCTTCCATTGTAGCTTCCACTGAGTTCTGTGGAGGGGGGGGTTGATGTCTATGCTATGTAATGCGGTTTCACTCCGAGCTAATCTGCTTGGGTAGTATTTTCTCGGAGGCTGGGATTATTTTGCTTAAATGGGGGGCGGGAGGGGGGATCTTTCCTATCTGGAGACTGACGAGGCACAGCGCAAAGGAAATGGCTGTGCATGTAACGTAACACACATAAACAGTTCTTAAAAATGAAGCTAACTCCCCAGATCACCCGCGTGGCTTCTCCCTTTGAATAAATAGCCCTGTTTGAACCAATGGCTGAGCTTCTGGAGAAAAAACCTCTCGCGCGTGTAGGACTTTGGCTAATACATTCGACCCTCGGCGTCGTGGACTTAAGTGGAATCCGGTGTGTGATGCTGACGATATGATTACATGGCACTATACATTGCAAAAGGCGCAGCTGCACACAGGCTTTTTGACGAGGGAACTGGCAGCTTGTCTTACAGCTGGATCCTACGCACGTTTACTCGGAAGTAAGCGCCACTGAGCTGAGCGGTATGGATCCTCTTAAAGCAAACGCCATGAATCTTCGCCACGTATATTCACACAATGCACTGCTATTATTTACTACATAGTTTTTAATTAGCAAATTCCTTTTACAATATGTCTTGTTTGCCCCAACAACAACAACCCTGCTAGTTGGGTCAGTTTTGTTTTTCTCATCGGCCAAAACACACACACACACACACACACACAGGATTCCTGCAGTCCAATCATAGAAGGTTTGGCCCTACGTATACATGCTTTGAATGGGAAGTAGGTCCCATTCAATTCAATGCGGCTAAATTCTAAGTAAGTGGCAGTAGGACTGCACCTATCGTTTACTTCCAGGTGTGACTCGGATCGGGGCCTAAGATGCCACCCTTCTTCCCACAATATATCAAATAAATAAATGAAAACCACGAGCCCATCGGTCCCCCATGACATATTGAATATCATCTCATTCAAACATATTAAAATCCCACTCCCTAGGAACCCACTGAAGTGGGAGATTGGGGTATAAAGCATTTTGATTTAGTTTGAAAATAATCCCGAAGTGAAGAGAATAGGGAAAAAATAAAATAAACAACAGCAAATCAAATCTAAACAGGATCCAAGACATACACAAATCATATCTCTATATGAAATGAGTTGGGAGAACATAAGCAATCCATCAACTATGTATCTAGTATGTACATCAAGCATTTAAAAGGGGGGAATACACTTGAAAATACACCGAGGTAAAACAAAATGAAAGATGAAACTTACCCCATGTGTCCATCAAAAACAAACACCACCAACCCCCACCCCGATTTCCTCCTTCCTCTTGCAGACACTTCCTGCTTCCTGGCCCTAGAGTCAATAAGGATTACTACAAGGAGGAGGACCGGGGGGGGGATATAAATAAAAATGCAGAGAGATATAGAGAGAGTGTGTGACTTGCTGCAAGTTTGGAAAAATAGTCATCAGAGCAGCTGGGGTCTCCAGGCAGGCTGCGGCTGTTTCTCTGAGATGGCCCAGGCCCCGGCTTCGCCCCGCCACCTGGGTCGTCTCATAAGCTGCAAAAAAAAAAAAAAAAAAGTTTGGGGAGCGAAGCGAGCCAGTGCAAAGTTGTTTCCAGTCGGGACACAATCAGTGTTTTGCTTGCTCCTTGGTGGCGCTGGGGGATTTTTTTTTTTTTACACGCACCTCTCATTTCAGTTAACTTTTTAAAGATTAGAAAAAGGAGCTTTAGTTGGAGGGGGGGAGCTGTATGGGGTTTCTCTCTCTGTCTGTCTCTCTCTCTCTCCTCCCTTCCGGGAGACTTTCCTCGTTATTCATCTGTTTAGTCTCCTCCGCCGCACAAAAGACTATCAGCTGCGTTATGAAAAATGGTCTAAGCCTAGAGAATGTCACAGTGGTCGACTTATTATTTTAGCCTCCTTCTTTTTAAAAAAAAAAAACTCGGGGAAAGTTTGCTTTTGATGAATTCAATAAGAGCGGGGCTTCAGCGGAAGAGATTTTAAGAGAAAATCATACAGCATGGGGCCACAGCTTAGAACAGCCAGATGGCCCGATAGGTAGACTCGGCTGACTCTCCCTGTTGCCACAGCCAAGAGATAGAATTACCAGACTTCAGCTTCTTAGCTCTCTCAGGCCCCCACCCTTCCAGCTCCTAATCTACCTTCACTGCCACTATGACTTGTTTTTTGGGGGGGGGACTTATATTCACATTACTATATCACATTTTCATATTTTATATATGGAAAATCGTTATTGTTGTTGTTGCTGTTATTTCTTCCACGACTTTTGGGGGGGGGCAGGACTTTGGGTTTATTTTCATGGGAGCGGGGGTGGTTTAAGGAAACAGGTTCAAAAGAGTCAATGGGTTATTGGAGAAAGGATAACTCAGATCCTTATTTTAATCTCGGGTTCCTTCTGACTTGTAAGGGAGCGGAGGGAAAATTGATGTAAATTGGTCGAATTTTCTTTGTCAGTTATTTGTCCTCCCTAAACCTTTCCCTAGTTTTTGTATGGCTGTCTGGGGTAGGGTGGGGGGGGGGGTGATTCAGACAGACAGGCAGGAATGGTTGGTGTTTTATTTAAGCCCCCAAACCCATGCCCACTTGTTTGGAAGCAAGTCCCGCTGCATTAGTAGCTAGGATTGCTTCAAAGTAAATAGGTGCAGGGCTGAACTACACGCCCCTATCCATATTTACCTGGAAGTCAAAGCGACTTGCCCCCCCCACAAGTAAATGAGCCTCGGATTGCAGCCTTAAACAAATCCAGACTAAGAAATCTAATTTATCCTAGGGAGCTGCAGATTCATGTGATGAAGTGAACTGTGGTCCCCGGAAGCTTATGCCTCGAGAAATCGGTCTGTCTTCAAGGTGCCACAAGATTCTTTGTCATCCACTCATTCAATGCATCCATTCTTTAGAAAGACATAGAAACACTCTTGTTTACTTTCACTGCTTTCCTCGCTTTTTTGTTTTTGTTTGGGCCGTTTAACTTCTGATCTCCCTTTTGTGCCCACTGAAGCGAAGGTCAGGAGAGACCCTTGCCCCCCGGGAGGACTTGTATCCACGGAGAGAAGTGGCCATCCCAGGGAATAAAGATCACCAGCCTCTCGCCCTCTCGAGGTGAGCTCGCTCCTTCTCCCAGTGACCGCCTTCTTGCTCGCTCCCGAAGTCACACTCCAGGCCAGTCTCTGGGTACCCCCGAGTCTCTTCGGAAACAAATGCCCTTCACCTTTGCCCTTCTCCCCTGGGAGGGGTGGGGAAGAATCCCAGGCTTCCCCGGGGGCTCGGCTAAAGGGCTGTCCCTCGTTTGGCTCCATCAACATTCAGCCATGGAGGAGGCAAGTAGCTCGACTGCACCCACCCACACGCGACCTCGAGGTCAAGGGCTAAAGTCTGCCTTGGTCAATTCAACTGCCTGGCAGGTTGGCCACCAAATGCATGCCATCAAGCGAGGAGGACCTTGAAGACAGCTCCTTGTGCCTCTGTAAAAACTAAATAAATAAATAAAATAAATAAAGTAAGTAGTGGCTAGACGCTGATCCTGATGCCTCGCGTTGCAAAAGGAGTAACAAAGGTGTGGCACCGCTGTAAGGGACCTGAAGTTTAAATAGGATTCGCTGTTTCTCTTTCTCCCATCCTTGCTTCCCAGTCCCGTGTCCCTTGCATTGCAAACGATAAGGAATCTCATTCGTCGATTCGTGTATGTGATTTAGTCTCTCAGGCCATTCATTTATATTCTGTACACCCTGCTTTTAAAGGTAGTCCCCCTCAAGAGTCTTGGGGGAGACGCTGGGCTACAGATATAGATGTTTCCAGCCCCTCAAAGACTTTTGGGTAAGATGGGCTGCGCGCGCGGGTTGTCTTTGAGCAGATAGCTTGCTTCCCAGCCTCAGTTTCCCCCCAGCAGTAAAACGGACATTGTGTTTACCTGTTTTTTACAGGGCTGTGACTACGGTATGTAAGCCAAATGACGTGAAATAACTTTAAGGCTGCAATCCTCCAGACACGTCCCTAGGAGGAAGTTCATTGAACTCAGTGGGGCTTACGGTACTTCTAACTAGGCAGCTATAGGACAGCACTGCAAAAGCATTTTATTGCATTGAAAATGATGCACTGAAATGGTTAGTTCTTTTACAGCGGCAGGCTGTTAGTGCCAATCCCCCATTTATAGTTTTGCATTTGGCAAAAGTGCAGAGTTAAAACTCGGGGAGATCTTTCTTGGAGTATTCTCCCCTCCCCAAGTAGAATTATCACTATACTATACCATCAAGTCAGGTTTCTACCTCTCAGTCTCTCCTTTCCATCCGTGAAATGGGAATAATACTGACAGTACCTCAAGGCACAAACTAATTGTCTCCTGTTTTGTATTTCAAGAGCGAAGAAGTAATAAGGAGCTGTTTTGAAATCCAAATTTTATTATACGCCATAGAGAGACAGATGATAGATAGAGATAGATTGATAGATAGATAGATAGATAGATAGATAGATAGATAGATAGATAGATAGATGATAGATAGATAGATAGATGATAGATAGATGATTGATAGATAGATGATAGATAGATAGATAGATGATAGATAGATAGATAGATAGATAGATAGATAGATAGATAGATGATATATAGATAGATATAGATAGATGTAGATAGATGATAGATAGATAGATAGATAGATAGATAGATAGATAGATAGATAGATAGATGATAGATGATGATAGATGATGATGATGATAGATAGATAGATAGATGATAGATAGATAGATAGATAGATAGATAGATAGATAGATAGATAGATGATAGATAGATAGATGATAGATAGATAGATATAGATGATAGATAATAAAATGTTCCAGAAGCTTCAGGCAAAAACTGAGTAAATGAAAAATTCCCTCTTTACTGCTTACAGTGCTCTCATAAAGAATAAAATGTTGATAAACTTTACATAATAAAGTCTGCCTTCTCTTCCCTGTTTACTTAATCCAATGTTCTGCAGGAGTTGATATCCCCAGGATCAGAAACATAAGTTTGTCACAAACGCAGCACTTTTATCTCTGTGGGAGCACTGGTGGAGCTAAAAAGTCAATCTACAGTTCTTACGAGAGAGAGAGAGATGCTGATGATGTTTCTATATTGCTCGTACAATTTGACAAATAGAGAAACTGAGACTGGGAAATAAGATGACAAATCCCTTCAGATTTTTGGAAGGTTTGCTACTGACACTAATAGGGAGGGATTTGCCCTTGGCCACCGTTCCTCTTTAAGAACTGGACCGATTGTAACACACCGGTCACTCGAAGTTCTCATTGTTTGGAATAAGAGGTAGTGGGGGTCAGGCCTAGTTGGGAGTCGTGTGCTGTGTCCAGTAATTCTCTCCTGGACCCTCTCCTTCTTCTCCCATTGTTTAGAGTGGACGTGAAGGGGGGGACTCTGAACATGCTCAAATGCTCCCTGGTTTTTGTTATTTCTTGGACGTGCCAGACTGACTACAGAGTTGAGAAACCGGCTGATCTAGAGGGACCCCCAACACAAATTTTACCTTGATGAGTTCCTGCACCAGTTCTCCAGAACCCATGAATTATTGGTCTCTAATGAAGATGAGAGTAATAAGGCTCAGTAAAACAAACTTCCTATGACGACTGAGGATGTTTTTCACCTGCAAGTCGTCGCTTGAAGTCGCGGTTACAGGTGGTGACTCAAATGAGTTCACACTAATTTTGACACGCCACATGTGGATGTCCAATTCACAAAAAACTGTTGCTACCCCTGATAGCTATGTTGCACGGCTGAAATCCTGTCATTTCTCTCATGTATACATTATGTGGAAGTGGATATGTTGAATATTATTCATTGGTTTGCATTCTGCCATATTGGGAAAAACATTTTAAAAGAGAGACAGTGTAAGCTAGTGGTTAGAGTGTTGGACCTGGGAGGCCATGATTCAAACCCCCACTCAGCTATGAAACTCACTGGGTGACCTTGGGCTAGTCACACGCTCTATCAAACAACTTCCTTACAGGCTTGTTGTGACGATAAACTGCGAAGGAACCATGTATGCCACCGTAAGTTCCTTGACAGAAAGTTGGGATATGAATAGTAACAAATAAGTGGTGCATTGTCTATATAAACATTGCATACCCACTATCTACTAATGTGCATATTTAATAATTGATATACAACAAGAACTTTCCAAGTCCCACTTACTTCAACTGGAATACTTAAGTGTGGGCTTAAGGCTGCAACCCTCTACTCATTTACTTGGGTGTAAGTCCCACTGAACTCAGTGCAGCTTGGTAGATACTTATAGGATTGCCCCATGGATCTCGGTCATTGAAATCAATAAAGCTTATGAGCTTAGCTTTGGTTGGATCGTGTTTAAGCTGCAATCTTGTATCTACTTAGCTGGGAGTACACCCATTCAGTGCTACTTACTTCTCAATTGAGATACACAGGAGTCTGTACTGTTGAGTTGCATAAAGTAAAAGTCTATATGCGTTCAGGTAAGTTACGGTATGCTGGACGGTGCATGCTGGGGATATGTGCCATTTAACTGTTTATCCGTTTTCCCACCCACAAAATATGCTTCCTTTTGATTTCACACCAGCTTTCGATTTGATTTGTTTCTTTTCTCTTAGGCATTCAGGTGTAGCCACTGCCCAGAGTCTCAAAAGTCACGGAGTCGAAGTAGATCCGGGTCTCCTTGAAGTCACAACGGGACTTCGTTGGAGATATTCCACCATTTAAACAGGACTTTGAGTTGAGCTGCACGTCATCTAAAAGAACTTCACAAGCCATTTGCAATCTGGATCAATGAGGTCTTTTGTGGCACCCAAAAATAAAATAAAATAAAATACACGGCACCGCGTGGACTCTGGCGTTTCTGTGCCCTGAAATTAGCCCTTTCGCTGAGTTTGTTTTAGTGTTAGGAAGAAGAAGAAGAACGAAACGGAAAAAAGGAAAAGAACAAAATAACGAGCAAGTAATTCCCTCCCTCAATCCGTTGACGTACCAACGATTGAGAAAGGGTCTTATCCAGAGATAGTAGGGTAACACTTCTACTTTCCGAGCTTCTGCCCTAAAAGCGTATGTCTCATTTCATTCCACATAAATAAATTACAGTACGTTGAGTTTCCATCATAAACGCCAGAGCAAGTTCTACACCTGCCCTCAATTGACGCGGACCATCGCGGTTCAGCGGGTCGGGCTGAAAACTGGCGAGTATTTGGAGCGGCAGGTTGATATACTAAACAGCAGTACATTATTCAAAGTCTAAAAAACATGCCAATAAAAAGCAGGAAATATACCCGAGTATCCTCTTACGTGTATGTAAAAGAGGTACTACTCCTGTTTCCCCCTGGATAATGGGCAGGTGGAATCTTAAATCAGAATCTAATCTGCAAGTTTGCCCTGTTTCTTGCTTTTTTCCATGTTAGAGACTTAATGCACTTTCCATCTTCCAGCGGCGTTTCTCTAGAATCTTTCCTCTGTCATTTTCCTTTAAAAAGAAAGAAAGAAAAACGAGGGATTTTATGGGTCGGGAATGAAGTAAGTGCTAACTTGTTTTACAACCTGTTGAGCATCTTTGTTCAGCAATCGCGGGGGTGCGGGTCCGAAAGATCCAAGAGGATAAATTTCATTTTCTATTCCACTAACTCCTTCTTGACTTGAATAATTTAAGTAAACGATCTGGGGTCAACAGTCAGCAGCAAACTTTAGCCCGGATAATTTAAAGCTGCCCAGCAGCTCAATAACTCAAACCATTAAAATGTGGCAATAATATTTAGCTGCCACTGATTTCAGGGGCAAATCTATGTGCGGTTTTTGAACTGCGTTTGGATTATTAAACTAACTTTCACGGACTGAACTCCACAGAGTTAAAAAACCTAACGAGAATTCTGATAAATTGAACTGTTTGGGTTTAAAGCGATTTAATTCACATAAATCAGCAGGACTAACCTGGCTGTAACCCTAAACACATTTACTAGGGAGTGATCCCCATTGACCACAGTAGGATTTCCTTTAGAATGGCTCTGTGAGGATGCAGTCGTTTGCACAATTACTTGGGAGTAAATCACATTGAATTCAGAGCGGCTTACTTCTGGGTAAATATGCACTGGGGCTAGGGCTACGAATCGGTTAGGGCTAAGTAATTCCGTCTAACTTTTCTTGTGGAAGGAGCAGTCATCCACAAATCAAGACGTCTGAAATACAATAATTTATTCGAGGGACGGTTTGTTTGCAATTGTTCTTCTTTAATCACCAGCGTCACCATCTTCCGCCCATCCTTTCCTTTCACAGATCACACGACACAGGTTATGTTGTAAACCGCCCGGCGATCTTCCGATGAAAGGCGGTATAAATTATTATTATTATTATTATTATTATTATTATTATTATTATTATTATTATTAAATTAATAACGCACCGTGCTAAAGGGGGCGGGGGGAGGGATCATGTGGGAGCTACAATCCAGTTAAATCGATGCCCTGCGACTAACTGGGACAGAAGTCCTACCTAAGACCTAAATAAGTCTTGGGGGCCTTACGTTAGAGTCTGGAGAATATTTTTTGAGGGGCGTAAATAGATACAACTTAAACTAGTGGATCTTCCAGTTTGCTTAATATGAGATGTTATATCCTTTGAAATAATTGGACTTGCTGTCTGATCTTGGACAGGAGAACCCTAAAATTCGTTCTTTTTATTCGTTCTATGTATTGTGTTTTAAGTCCTAAGCTCTTGCCTATTTTCACACCTCTGGTTTTATTGACTACGAACGCAGAATACATATACCTATGCTGTCTAAACCTTCCAGCAATAAATAAGTCGTCGCCTTGGGAAGAACCCAAGTGGGTTATAAATCCGTTAAATAAATAAATAAATTATACAAAATCCCTGGCTTGAACTTCTGTTTCTAAGGGAGAGGTATTTGGCGACGCACCCAACGGGTTAAAATAATTTTGCAGAGCAACGGTATGGATATTGTTCAGTATGGATACTGAAACTACAGCGCACACATTTACCCACTCCATACTCTCTTAAAGGCCATCGGGTTTTATTTTATTTTACTCCTGAAAGAAGTGTCCTGACCTGTGCGCCCAAGTGAAGGGTGCGGAGGGGGATTTCAAAGCGAGTTTATTCCAGGGCTTCCGCTGGGCACCTTGGTCTTTGCCTTTTAAGGACTTGAGAGACCAGCATCGCAGTTCAGCCGGGACCCTTGGAGAAGGCGTTGCGAGCCAACGTGTGGGATGTGGTCATGTCAACAGTCGATCTCAGATTTCTGGCGAAGGACTGCCCGGGGAATGAAAAATGCAAAGTTGGTAAGGCAATAGCTTTTATTGGGCACAGCCTCTGTTGGTGTGAAAGCGTCCAAAGCTTTCGAGCTTCAGAAAAAAAATTAAGCATAAGAGGAAAATGAGAAGGCTTGCAAAGGGGAACAAGGAAAACGAAGGCTTGCAAATGAAACATTTCTCTCCCACCAACCACCAGTAGTTTCGGTTCCGCCAATCTTCTCTCATTATGATTACCTGTTGCCATATTATTTTACTGCTGTTATTTGGCATTCATACAGGGCCATCAGAGTGCATGGTGCGTTACAGGGTAGCCTGAAAAGTAGATCCCTGTCCCCGAGGCGCTTACAGTCTACAGGCTTCTTCGATTTTAATATACACCCGATACCTTTTAGCCGCTCGAAGCCCCCATTTAGTTGGAACACTTTAGCTTCAGTAGTGAATTGGAAGTAGGAAGGTGACCACCCTAAACACATTTAAGCAGAAGTGCCTGTTAGCAAAAATCAGTAGGATTGGGAACCAGAATGTGCACCAGATTTTGAATCGCAAGTTAAAATCCAGGCATACTCGGAGCGATGTTAACTGGAAGATGGTTGGAATGGCCAAGTGTGTTCAATGGGCTTAATTCCCAAGGACTTCGCTGCAAGTGTGAAGTGGATTACCAACCAGCTTTTCAAGTCAAACGTCGTTGGAGCGTGATCAGCATTTACTAGAGTAGCTCGGAGCCCGATTCTTCACCTGAATTAGCATTACCCTGTGAAGTCCCTGGGACAGGAAGCGGAAGTGGTCGGCCAAGGCCTGCTGCTGAATCCTTTGGATGGTTGGAGTCGGACGTTGGCAGTTCTGCCTTGTGGATTTGATCTTTCTTTCTTTCTTCTCCTTCCCTCCCTCCCTTTCTAGCAAATGTCAGTAGCTTGCAACTTTAGTGCTCTGCAGTTCATATTTCTTGCCCGAGGTCTATCACTAGCATTAATTGTCCCAATAAATTGAGATATAGTGTGCATAATGCAATGTAACAATATGGTTATATTCCACGTGTAGACTTAATTAAGCTATTTGCAGCCTGATGCTGCAAGCCAACGGGTGTGCAAGTGGATTAACAATGTACTGTTCTCCTATCCTCAGGATGGTGCATAATTACTTTACTGGCGGTACATATCAATTTTTGATGATTGCAGAACACATGCTCACTTTACCAACAAGCGCTTTAATAACTCTCCATTGTGTTTTTAAAAACCGTTGTTTGGAAATATTTGGAAGTCTCTGCAAACAATTTTATAGCTTCTTAGCGTGTACTTTAATGGCTCCAGCTTCATTCCCGATGTATATTTTATAAAGTGCAAAGGCTAACGCGTCGTCCGCCCCCCAGGCTGGGGATCTGGAGTTCCCTCCTGCCACTAACCCCTCCACCTCTGTCCCTTGGCCTGCCCTGCAGAGCCATCAGTTCAACTGGTGCAAGCTGGGCTGCTCCAGCTCTCCGATATGACACAAACGATGGCCAGGCAAGAAATGTTATTCGGCTCTTCCCACCCCCCACCCCGTCTCTTTTTCTCCCTCCGTCCCTCCCTCCCTTCCCCCCGCCCTTTCCACACCTTGAACTGGAATTAATAATTCAATGAGAAGAAGACAAAGAGCCTGCATCCACTCAGAGACTCGGCTGTCTCAGGTCACCTCGTTTTCCAAAGCCAAAAAATACAATATATAGATATATTAAAAAATCGGCACGGATCTCCATAGTGTGCCCCAGAGCGCAAGGGATTGTGGGTGCCCTAGCTCGGCGGGGTTCCCGTGTCCCAGACCTCGCTTATGAAATTTACCAACAATTCAATTACTAAATTAACAAAACTCGATTACGCCACTGGGAGGAGGAAATATCCGACACCCCCAGAGTAGAGGACGGGCAGCCGAAGAATCTGCCTTGCCTACTGCTGTTTATCTGAGCACCGTACAATATGTGGTTGCATCTCAAAATCGCTGCATTCAGCGCTCTTGACTTGGGCTGCAACGAGCTGGGGCAGTCAAATGTCCTGAATTGAGGCCTGCGGTATCCTCTCCTAGTATCTGTTCATATCTCAACATGAAAGGGCCCTGGTTCAATGGTTATAGAATCTGATTTGCATGCAGAAGGTACCAGGTTCAATATCACCGCTTCTGCAGATAGGGCTTGGGGGAAAACACAATCAGTGTATTGACTGGGTTAGATAGAATAGATGAGTCAATGGTCAGACTCAGTAGAAGTCAACGTCATGTGTTCCTACAGAAAGTGAGAGAGAAGCTGCAGGTCAGAGACTACATTAATATTGGGACCAACGATCTGATTCATTTCAACCTCCTTCCTTGGAGGCTTCTAAGCAGAGGTTGAATGACCATCTGTCATGGAATGGATGCTTCAGCTGAGTGTGGGATGTATTATTTATTATTAGAGCAGTCAAGTACAACATTTTCCTGTTGCCTAGAATGGACACACAGGGGAATGTGGCTCCAGACAGGGAGGACTTCCTGTCATACCTGCTCTGGAGCTTCCTCCCCCTGTGTGTGACCAGGTAGATGGGCATGACTCTAGCTGATCAGA
Source organism: Podarcis melisellensis (assembly GCF_964234715.1). NCBI lineage: Eukaryota > Metazoa > Chordata > Lepidosauria > Squamata > Lacertidae > Podarcis > Podarcis melisellensis. The sequence goes on along the minus strand of NC_138537.1, from coordinate 25,692,755 downwards.
TAAAATGGTTGGCTACACAACCATCTCTCTCTCGAACTCTTACTCTTAACTCTCGGTCTCCTGACTCTTAACCAGCTCATGGCTTAACCTTCACATAGAATGGAGCCCACAAGCAAAAAGTCTGAAACGTAGCTCAGACGTCTTTTCACTGTAACCACAAGATAAAGCCTTTAGTGCTGTGAACTAAATGTGAGTAAATGTGAGCAAAACTTTATAATTACTTTTAAAGAAGACTGTGTTGTTGTGTTGATATTAGTAAGAGGGAAATAAAGCGGAAACTTACCAGGAACAATCCAGACTGGACAATCCAGACTGGATTAATTAATTAAAGGATCCTAAGGAACCATCAACTTGCTTCCAATAAGCTGCAATGGGAATCTGCTCTGCTGTTTACTCACTAGCGTGAGTGAGGAGGGATAATATCAAAAGAATATATCCTCTTCTGCCTTCCTTAACATTCCCACACTAAGAATCCTGCATTACAAGAGTTTGGACTTGATGACCCTTGGGTCGCTTCCAACTTTATGGTTCCTCCCAAGTCATCTTCCTATGTTTCCGCAAAACAGTTGCAGTAATGCCAAAGCCGTCTTGAGAACCTGCTGGTGAGCTACAACGGTGCACACAGCTAGGTTGCCTGGACCCCACAGAACTTCTTAGAATGTAAGCTCCTAGGAGCAGGTTTACAACCTATGCCTTTGAAGCGTGGTTGGCTAAGGGCTTGGCCCGAAATCCTTCCTATCCTAGACGTTCAAGTGTACATGTGTTAACGAAGGTCCAACTCACAAGGGCGGAAGGGCCATTCCACCACTTTGGCTAAGCCGGATCATTAACATAAGGACAAGAGCTTGCTGGATCAGGCCAGTGGCCCATCTAGTCCAACATCCTTTGCTCACAGCGGCCAACCAGATGCCCGTAGGAAACCCGCAAGCAGGATTCGAGCACAAGTGTATTGTCTCCTCCTGCGGTTACCGGCTACTGATACTCACTAGATTCATTGTCTTGGTGACTTTTGGGTAATGTTGGGCATGCAGGAGGGCGGAGGCTAATAGTAGACAAGCTCATTGATCAAGGCCCGGGTGAATCAGAAACTTGGGTCCATGATAAAAGAGCTGCAGTGGTGAGGGTAATTTTAGACACTGGGTTTAGCTGTTTTACGGGCGCCCCCACTTTAGGTGACAAAGTGCATGACTTCACTTACTTCAAAATGTGCTGTGTTTCTAAGCACCCACATCAGGAGGAGATTCAGTCAGACCAGGCGCCGTGCGGGTAAAATGGGCGTCGGCCTCCTATTGGCCCACGTGAAATGAATCAAGAGCTGCCTGCTCCATTTACCTTTACAACGTGGAGGTTCTTGAGATAAAATAAAATATTTCGGGTTATTGCTTCCCCCCCCCAAAAAAAATTAAGGTTTCACTCCCCCCCCACCTCAGAATTTTATTTTATTTTTAAAAGAAAGCAGTAAAAAGGGTGCATTTGTTCTTGTACCTGAAGCAGGTGATGTTTATGTAGAGACATCTGAAATGACAGCAGGAGAGGAGGCCAAATCTAATCAAGCCTAATAAACCGTGCGAGTCGAAATGTCATTAAACCTGATCAAGATGAGTCTCCGAATCGCCGAAAAAGGTAAATGCCTTCATTAGGGTGATCTCTGAAGACTGTCGAACATTTCATTAATTTATAATTTATGATTGTTTGACAAATATTGAAAAGTATGTAAATATGAGCGGGGTAATGTCTTTTCTGCGGGAGATGAGGAAATGACCCAAACGGTGGATGTCTGCAAGATTACACACGAGGTCCCATCTATCTGCTCTCAAACTGTGCCTTCGCCTTTCCCCGCGACATATTGTGCGACTGACAAGTGAAATAGTGCAGATAAACCAATGGTTTAAAACGTAATAAAGACAACAGCTATTTGCATTTTTTACATTTTATTACAAAGGTAATTTACTATGACACATTTTCGGGATGTCATCTCTAGAAAACATTGCCAAGCAATTAGAGAAATGTATACAACACCGAGGAGCCCGGGGTGGGGGGGGGAGAGAGAAGTCAGATAAAGGAGAATATTATGGATCATCAGAGGTTTTCTTTTCATATCGTAACACTTGGATTGGGGGCGGGGGTTCGAGGAAGGGGACCAGTTCAGCGAGAACAGAGGCCAGACCTTAACACAGAGAAGGCATAATAAAGCAACTTGATTCCATGCGGAAGGAACGTGGAATAACTTTCTGGGTGGTTTAAGAAGCCTGTCTAGATGTCTCCAGGGAAGTCTGGTCAGCAACCTCCCGCCCAAGGACTCGCTCTGGCGCTGAGCCTATTCTCATGCAGGTGGCAAGGAAGAGAGTGGGGAGGGGAGAGAGAAAGGGGTGACAGAATGAGAGAGGGGAAAGAGGGCGCCTTGTCCACTCCTGGCTTTGGCCCTGCCCACTGCCCTGAAGAGACAGAAAAGGGTCGTGGGCCGGTTGGCAGTATGACTCAGGGACTCCATCAGACGAGGAGAGGACCACGAGAGGGTGAGAGCGCAGCTGGAGTAAAAAATTAGAAAGCAGCCGATCTCAACAGCAACTTTTCTGCAAATGGTGCTGCGTCTTCGCCACTCCAAGCTCTTCTCGTGTATCTGTGGCGCTGGCTTCTGGAATTATTGTTTGTTTTACAGGAACGGTACCCCAGGATATGGTGTCTTTACTTCTGTGAAGCCCGAGACTGTGAATGATTACTCGGAAACAAATCCCATTGTATCCAATGAAGCTTCCTCCCAAGGAAAGGTCTATAGGATTACCCTGGAGTTGCTAGCATGCGCCACTCCAATAAGTGTCAAAGGATGAAGTCTAGGAGTTCAGTTAAAGCGACCAGCGTTCAGCAACTAAATCTTAATATCCTTCATTTCTACCTCCGCCCACTTCGCATTTCCATTATTTGCTTAGAATATATAGTAAAATCTCAGGCAGCCTATAAAAAGAGGTTTTATTACAGAATCTGTCCAGGTCTTTTAATCGTGCATGATTTAGACAGGGGGGAAATCTTGGAGGCCGCCAGCAGATCTTGTTCCCTACTGAGAGACAGAGTGTCAGAACCCCCTTTCTTCACATCTATTAAATCCCTCTCTCCCACTCTCCCTCTCCAAAATTTGTCACAAGTGGAATCCGATTTATTGGGGAGAGGGTGCGGTGTGGGCTGCCTTGAACCTCAAATTTGGTCTCAAGAGTTTAAAGTATCAACTACCCTTTCCACCGAGGCTTTATAAACTAAAGGAACTCCTTTGACATGCCTCCAAGTTTATAAGGGCTTACTTCCAGGGAGGCGTGTGCGCATGTTAACACAACTGACGCCGTCTAAATTTAAGCTTTCGGAGAAAGATTACGGAAAATCCCGAGGAAATTGATCTTTCAAATATTTTGTTCAGCAAGAGTTTGGTTTCCTTGCGGCAAATTCAGAAGGAGTTGACCCCTCCGTGCTCCCTCGTTCTAAGGTTTTGTGGCTTTCAGCTAACACGCGAATCCAAACTATATATCCGGAGTAAAATCCCACTGATTTCAGCGGGTCCTGCTTCCCAGTGGAACCTGCTTAGGGTGCCAGGCCTCAGGCTGACCTTAACCCAGTGCCTTCGCCGCTTTCGGCTGCTACGTGTTTAGATATACACCTGAGATGTTAAAACACATAACGTATGGAAAGGACATCCAAGCACATAACGTATGGAAAGGACATCCAAAACACATAACGTATGGAAAGGACATCCAAGCAGCTGTGTCACACAGGTACGCACTACAGGGAGAAATGTCTGACTGAAGCTCTATTTTTTTTTAAAAAAGTCTATTTGTCGACAAACTCGGATATCCTTTTGCGTAACGTGTGAAGCGGTTCTTAGGATGGAGATTGATTTTTCTCTCCGGTCTGGTCCTCAGGGAAGATTGCCTTATACATCTTATGTGCAGAGGTGAAGACCCAAGAGCTTTTAACCAGCAAGGAATAAAGGGCATCTTGGGAAATGTGTCTCTCCTTGAAATATCCCTATTCCGCACCACCGCTCCAATTGTTAGTTTGCACTTATGGATGAGATTAGGGAGGCTGTGAGGTCCTTACTCCTCTTTCTGCAGCATCTCCTCAGCGAGTCTCCCTTTCCCCGCCTTGGTCCGCTTGCAGCGCGGGTCCACCACGTGCCGCCTAAGGTCAAGGGAAGGGCGTTTCCTGGCTGGTCGAGTCTGATGCACCGGCTGCAGGACTTGGAGACTGGACAACTGGGCGGTAATAAAGATGAAACACTGTGACTCTGGGAGGGGGGAATCTGGACTGTGAACTGGCCAAAGAACTTGGGTAAATCCCAGGAAGAAATCCCCCACTCCTCTTGAACACCGCCCATCCATCCATCCATCCATTTATTCACTCACTCACTCATTCATTCCTGGCCACCGAGCTTGCGCAAGAGAATTTCCCACTGGGCGGCCGGTACCTTCCTCGGCCAGCAGAGTCCAAGTTCGCCCCTTCGAAGTGGCCGGCGCCTTTGGACGTTTACCGGACGTGTCAGCCCCGCCGGGCTGGCCAATCGCTGGGTAACAAATGGCCACAGTGAAAAGACCACATTGTCCTCTGGGCGCAGCAATCCATAAGTGGCCCCGCTTCTGGCTGAATGGCCGGTGTTTTGATGACTTATAGTATATGCAAAAACAAACTTTCCCGCGGTGGCCTTTTTAAAAGGGGGTGGGGAGAATCCGTCATGCTTTCCTTTCCCAAACAGCCCCGATTATTTTAAAAAGAAAAGGAGGGGGGCGAAAGAACACCCCGAAATGATAAATCGCGTGGCAAAGCTAATGGCTGGAGGGCGCGTTTACCAATTCATAATCATTTATTCTTGGTGATGTATGACCCTTACTCTTAAATCTCAAAAGCTTCTATTTGAAGGTGTAAATAGCTTTTTTTCCCCCCTTGCAGTAAACCTTCCTGCATTAGCAGTGATTGATCTCCTGTACAATTCGTCCCAGAGTGCTATTTTAGAGGGGGAACACTGGCTTTTGGAGATTAACTGGGGAGTCTGTTACATATTAATGAAGTTCGCAGATATACTAACGTTTTGGTAATTTAGTTATTTGTGTCTATCGCTTTCGCCGTTATTTTCTCTTAGACCCCCGCGGTTGTTATACATCGAATTAAAAAGTGGTCTTTTAGCATCATTTTTTTTTTCTTCCAGTGGCAACTAAACGCCATTTAATGGGAAAAACAAATGTTGACATGCCTCTTTGAAGGAAGTGTATTTCCTGGCAAGACATCAAAGTGTTTTAAACTGTATTGGCGGGCGGGGGCGGAAAGCGGGCTGGGCGAGATCTTAGCTTTCTATTAGTCCAAGCCTACGGTAATGTCAGAAAGAAACCGCTTGGTGTTCCTAGAGGGGAGGGAAGACGAAAGAGAAAGGTGGAGAGAGGGGAAGCTGGCTGGAGGTTTTTGCTGGATCCAGGTATACCTGGGGATTTGAGTCATGTTAGGTCACCACCAGGCAGCGATGGCTGCTCAGATTCTGAAACCGCGAGTGCATGCCCCGAATTGGTGCATAGCAAAGGAAAGCAGTGCATGCAACGCGAGAAAGTTAGCCAATGCAACTGGCACATGTCAGAAACCGGAAGGAGGGATTCCTGGGATGAGAGGGTCAAGGCCGCCCATTTCATTACCAACAGCATTTTGAATCCGCGTTGATTTCAATGGTCATGAAATCTGGTGCCGCTGCTCTGGCTCTGTAATCGGTGAAAGCTAGAAGACGCTGAAGCTGAACCGTCAAGACACCTAGAAGAGGACCGCCGAGACAGGAGGTCTGCAGGAAGTGGAAGGAGAGTTCATGCTAACTCCCAGCAACTTCTGTTGGATATGTTAAGGATTTGGGCGGAGTGGCTGAGTTTGAAGACCATTTGTTGCGTTCCAGGAATGATGGTCCAATAATAGCCAAGGAATATAGTCCTCAGTCCACCTGAGATCTATAATACATTTGGGTGAGTGGGAGTTAACCCTTCTCACTGCCTATGGTACAGAACATACCTCATTCCTAAGCTTTTGCAGGAAAGTCAATTGAAATGACCGACTTAGGCCTGTTCACGCGTGCAAAGTGTGACGACATTTGTATAGTTGAGGTCAGGGAGGCTCCCTCCCACCCGAACTTCGGGGTCCCTACTGGAGACTTTAAAAAAGAAAACCCAGCAGGCATTTTAATTGAAGTCTTATTTTATAGTTTTTACCTAGTTTTACCTTTTCTGAATTGGAATTCATGCACACTGCTCACAGATGAATGTAGTTAAGCGGTACATAAATCATCTAATGAAACAAAATAAAGAGTCAAAGTGGCAGGACTGATTGCAGCTACGAGTTGAGTATCTCTACCGGTGAATCACCTGTGTTTGTTGCTGCCTAATGTGCGGGATGGCTCTTACCTGACGGGGGCGGTGTCATCTTGCAACAATCATAACCTGAGTTTATCTCAGCTGGAATGTCCAAGCCCTCTCATTTGAGAATGAGGACATGGTCGCAAGGAAGGGTCTGCCACTGGAAGCTTATCCGTAGAGAATGTTGGGGAGGTGGCTGTAATAAGGACACCATGACTCCCTCTCCCACAGAAAGCTCAACCTCAGAGCACCCTTTTAAGATGGATCACTTAAAAACGAAGAATATCCCGTTTGCATTAGCCTATCGGGAAAGAAGAGAAGCATCTTTATATTAAGATTTTTCAGAATACAGACTTGGGGGGGGGGGGGAGAGAAAGCAACCAGTCTTCACTCCAAAAAACACATAATTGTTCCTCAGAGATGTTCAGAGAAAAATGTCTAGAGGTGCTGCTTCTTTTTAGATTCTACACATCCAGCCTGTTGTTGCTGTTATGGGATATGCCAACGACCTGTTTTGGCTTAGTCCCATTAACTTCCACCTTAGAGAGCGATCTTACGCATGGCTCCTCGAAGGTAAACCCTGCTGTCTTCAATGGCGTTTACTCACGAGTGAGCGTGCTTAGAATGACAGCCTTAAGCAGGTCTTTTCTTATTCGCCTTTGACTATAGCTAATGTCCTCTCTTGATTTCCCACCCCACCCGCCTTGTCCCTCTGCTGTTTTATTGTTGGATTACGATTCTACTCGTATGGACAAATTTTAATTGTGCCCCGCTTTGGAAATCGATATGATTGAAAGGCGAGCTAAAAATAGAACTAAACAAACAAACAAGACAAACATGGCTACGTTAAAGAATCAGAGCAACAGCCACTGCCTTGTTGCTGTCTGCTCAGATACCCAAACGTAAACAAACCTCGCCACTCCGATAGCGCTCACCCTGTTCAACCTAAGCTTCTGTACAGTATGTTTGTTTACTCCTTTCCGCTTGGTTCAAAGGGACTTACTTCCGGGTTAGTGTGCTTTGGGTTAGAGACTCGGAGTACAGTCCTGTCCATGTTTATTCAGAAGAACTAAGGCGCCTTGAGTTCCATGGGATTTGCTTTCAAGTAAGTGCGATTAGGATTGCAAACCCAGTGACAAGGGTTGCGCCTGATTTGTGCTTTAAAAACAACAACGAGGTTTCCTGTTACACAGGATTCTTCAGCTACAGTTGATTGGATGATTAAAATAAAAAAGCAAATAAAGTAAATAAAATATATTCTCATTGTTGACCCCCAGTTGCTTTTTAGAAAGACAGGCACATATTATTATTATTATTATTATTATTATTATTATTATTATTATTATTGCTGCTGTTATTAGTAGTAGTGATAATAGTAGTAGTAGTAATAATAATAGCAGTAGTATTCTTACCCACCCTTCACCATAAGATTCCAGATAGGGTGGCAACAGTGTAAAAGCCCACTATTGTTTGTGGCTGTGTATTCTGCGTATGTGTGCATGTGTGTACATGTACGCCTACATACACACCATATGTATACCCATTCCTCTGAGTCCTCGCCCGTCCCTAAGCAGTTGACTTTAATGCTCCGGGTTTTCTTCCTCCTGAAAAATGTGCGGGTCTTTTATTGTTTCTGTAGAACGATAGAAAAGGAACTGAGAGGAAATCCCCCCTCTCCTCAAAAACAAAACAAAACACTAAACAAAAACTCAACTTGACCAAGGGGAAATAGCTGGGGATTATTTGCTTGGGACTTCCAAACAGCCGGTGGAGGTGAATGACCTCCCACCACAACGTAACATATTTGCGTTTACTTTTTGCTTTTTTGTTTTTTTCCCCGCGGGCGGGGCAATGTATTCCCCCTTGAAGGAAAATGTGGTTTGGACACTTTTTCTTCTTTTATTTAAGAAGAGAGAGAGAGAGAGAGAATGAGACCTCAAAACGATGTTACAATGAAGAAGAAGAAAAAAACCGGACAAATTAGGAGCCATTTTCCCTGATCAAAGGCAAGCAAGCGAAAACGAGTCTGGGCATTCAGCGAGCTTGACTTATTCAGACAACTTCTTTGGAGAACAGGGCCAACAAGCGTGTCTTCCATTGAAAAGGAGCCTCTATTCAGGATGCAGGTGCGAAGTGGTGCGGCGCATCGGGCACATTATGCGGAGGTTGTTGGAGATTAGTGCACAGCCTTAATAACTAAAGCGCTTGATTTACATTGGGAGGCGGGGGGGGGGGGAGGAGAGAGAGAGAGAACTAAGACTCCTCATCCGTGAAAGCAAAATCATTGAACTCCTGATCATTTCGAGTGCTCCTGATATCCTAATACTTGGCATTGTTCTGTGGAAGAAGAAGAAAGAAGAAGAAGAAGAAGAAGAAGAAGAAGAAGAAGAAGAAGAAGAAGAAGAAGAAGAAGAAGAAGAAGAAGAAGAAGAAGAAGAAGAAGAAGAAGAAGAAGAAGAAGAAGAAGAAGAAAGTCTCAGAGCATTTACAGCCAATGAACTCTGCTCGGAACTGGGGCGGGAGGTGACGCGGGAGGTGGTTCTGGGACAGGAAATGAAAGGGAGAGAGAGGGAGGTTTTCCATTTGAATAAAGAAAGCCAACTCCAAAAGATCCCTTCCCTAAAAAAAAAAAAGGACTCCCCCCCCCACTATATTTGCATACAGTGCACCAAAGTCCAGCCTGTCTCTCCCCCACCCAGCCTCGCCTCTTTCTCCTCCTATTAATATTCCTTCCAAGAACCAAAGAACAAACTTTGCCTTTCTTCTTGCAAATGCAATTAGTTGCAAAGACAAACTAGGCGAAGGAGGGAAAGAGAAATGGACCTCTGCCTACGCTGGATCGAGAAGCACGTGGGCTCGATTCAGTCACTCGCTCACGCGCGCACACATTATGGAGTGAATCTGGATCTGACCGAGGGAATTCCAAAATCCTTCGTGGAGCGATCCAACTGTCACCGATGAGGTCAGCGTCAAGAGCCCCGCTGCCCTGGGCAGAGGGAGACACAAATCAGTTTGGGGTGTGGGGCTTGGACCTTTTAGGTGGTGGGAGAGCAAATGAAATGGAACGACCCAAATCCTCTTGTTGACAGCCCAAGTCTCGAATTGAAGGGCTTGGGATTTCAGCCTTTGACAATTCATTTCTATAGCGGTCCCACCGATTTCAGCGGAATTTATTACCTGCGAGGAACGAGTCCTAAGAATACCTACATATACTGGGTAGGTTTAGGTGACTTACTTCCAAATAAACATGTTGAGAATCGGGTTTAAGTTAAGCTGCACTTGGGTTTCTCCCACACGGAACTAAAAAGGGTTGACACCCACCTTACACTAACATCCCACCTGTCTTCCAAGGAGCACGAGGTGGCGTAGATAGTTCTCCCTGCCCTCATTTGATCCTCGCAACAACCCTGTGAGGTAGGCTAGGCTGAGGGACAACGACTGGCCAGGGTCACCTAGGGAACTTCATGGCATGTGAGTGCCTTCCTCCTCTCCTCCAGACTCTTCGTAACCAGACTCGTCAGGAGTTAGAGGGCGGGGCTTCGGGTCAGGGGGCGTGACCAGGTGTGACACGTGATGCAGCTCCTTTGATGAAGAGATATAGCAGTGCCTAGAATGGAGACGCCCTGGGAATGCTCTTTAGGCCGCCTTCAACCCAGTCGAGGAAATGCCAGTCGAGTATCTGAAAGCCTTACAGTGCTTTCCAGCATATACCACCAGAACAACCCTCAGTTTCTTGCATTGGAGACATAATGACCACTGCTTGAGGTCAGATTTGTTGATATTTTGGTGCGGCCCAAGCCTGCGCACGTCTGTTTAAGAGCAAGTAGAGATGGGTTGAATTGGCTTCATTTCATTCCATGTTTATGCCACCCTTCCTTCAAGGATCTAGAGGAGAGAGGGGCGCACATATTTCTCCACTTGCCTCTTACTGTTTAACAACAACCCTGTGAGTTAGGCTAAGCCGAGAGGAGGTAACCAGCCCAAGATGGTGCAGGGAGCTTCACAACTGGGTATGGGTGGAGAATCTGAACCTGGGTTTTCTTGAGTTGTAGTCCAACAAGCAAACAAGCTACACTATACTGACGGGAAGAGTGAAGTGGACATAGGATTGCAGCAGCGTCAGTGTGGTGCAATGGTTTACTAGTTTACTCCCAAGTAAACGCCGTTGGACACAGCGGGATTTACGTTTCACTAAAAGTAGTTAGGATCACACTCTTAGAGGAGAGTGTTTAACTACAACTGGGCTTAACAATGAAAAGCATCTGATAACTCTCCTTTTTTAGGACTGCAGTCCTAAATTAATAGGTTTAAATCCTATTTATTTAGCTTGTGGGCAACCTTCAGAGTAGACTTCAGGGGCGATCCTAGCCCCATTTACCTGGGAGCAAGTCCATTTGATTTAACTACTTATGAGTAGACGTGGCTACGTTTGTGCTGTTAATCTGCTAAAGGCCTTTTTCAGAAACTTTATGCTTGAAAGTTGGAACATATAACTAAACACCAGCGATGCTTATTCCACAGCACCCCCTCCATCCTGGAATTGCCTTTTGCCAGGATTACATCCAAAGGAAACATTTTTTTTCTTCTTTAAAAAAACAACAAATAATTAATGTTAGTGGCCATCGCTGATATCCACGTTGGCCACCCATTTGAGAATGTCAAGAGAGGAAGTAATTTCTTATAAACTACCTATCTATTATAATGGAAATATCTACGGCTTCCCTGCCTCCCACCCCTCAATTTAAGTAAGAATCTTATTGGCATTTCCATAAGTTCTCCACGAGTATAAAAGCCATATAATGGGAACAAGGTGAGAAAGCTGTTCAGCCTTGTTTCACCAAGAAAAGGTCGTAAGTCAGGCAATTGGTGTCTGACCTGTCAGGCGAAGGTATAAAGGCTTCTTTCATTCAGTCGCTCACAATTTTCTCAGCTCTCACAAAAGTGTTTTTATTATTCTGTTTTCTTACCTCGTCCCTTAATTAAAAAGCTGAATGATTAGAATAGCACCTGCATAATGTCTGGACCACGGCTGCATACTAATTCAAGAGGCTTTACACCTCGTAATTATAACATAAAATCAGAGATTGAATAAAACAGAAGGATTGTGCCCCTAAAGCCCTGCTAATCCCCTTTAAAAGAGTCTGCTGAAATAATTCAGAACACTTTCCGGAAGTTGGATTACCGACTCTCTTTTTAACTTTGCACAATGAAATGATATTTCACACTTAAAGGAGTGTCTGAATTTTTACAACTGTTTCCCCCCCTCTTAAACTGGACCGTTTCCTGGACGATTAAAACAAATAATCTGAGGTACTCCCTATCCCCAATCAAACGTTGTTGTTTTTCTTTTGTGTGCTTGTGTAACACCCACCCACACCCACACACCACCAACAACATTTTCAAGTTTAGGAAAAATGCAAGCAGTTGTAGTAGAGACCAGATTTATCAGGATGTTTAGCAGCAAAGCTAAAGCTATTGCTAAGGGAGAGAATAAAATTGTCACGGGCTACCTGGAGATATATTGTTCTAGCCATATCAATAAATAAATATGCTAAAGAGTGCTGTAATATCTTCAAACTCGACACTTGTGAATAGATTCGGAGTCAATAAAACAATGGCACTATGTTGCATGGCTACATTTTCCCCCTCTTAAGTAGTTCAGTTGAGATTAATGAGGTTGATTCAGATGAGGTAGGTTGTGGGGTTGTTTTCGACGTTTCAGTGAAGAACAACTTCACCTAAGCCTTGAGGTAGTCAGTTTTAAAGAGGAATAATATAAACGGTTGGCTTATTATGTGAAAGCATCTGAGAATTCTGCCACCATTCAGTCAGACGAGAGTAAGTGTATTTAAACCGGCTAAGCCACACTGAAGGCCATTGAAACAGGTAATAAATGAAGCCCCTCGCTTAACTGGCCTGTGGATCGAGGTCCCCACCACTGCAAAACATATAGAGAGAAAAGGGACAAAAATATTGGGAGAGAATGTAGAAAGTCCTCACGGTTAAATAGAAATCTTTTTTAAAAATGTATATAGGTAACTAAAAAGTGATCAGGTTTCTTTCAAGAAGGGAAGGAGACGTTGGATCATTCAACAATTTTCCAAATTGGTGCATTGATCGAGACGTTTCTTCCACTCCCATGTTTAGGAAAGTCACATGAAATATTTTGAATCCATTTCCCCCCCCCCCCGAAGAACTTGCTAGAAATTTTGCACTTTCTGCAATCTTCATCGATTTATTTGCTCTTAAGAGGAAGACAGATGTGCAGAAACGGTTTTGCAAAAGTAAACCTACCTTCTTCAAACTGCATTTTGAATGCTACTGACGTAGCAGTGGTGAAGGGATTCAGCCAAGGTTCAAAGGTTAATTTGCAAAAGAAGGAACTGCTCTTTCAATATATCATTCAGGATCTATCCGTGAAAATAAAACATTTATAATGATGCTGATCATTTTTACATTGTTTTCACACTCTCTCTATGTGTGTTTTTTAAAAAGAACTAATTACCACATACTGTAGCTGCACAATTCTCGAACTTTCTTTAGTTCCTGAACATGCATAGAAAGAAAGGAAACATTTTGCCCCTTTGCAAAGGTTGCAGCAGTTCTTTTGAATAAACAAGTAAGAAGAAGGGAATAAAAAAATTCCGATGATGTATCATTTCTGCATCCTATCTCTATGGAATAGGGATTATATTATATCAAAATTCTTTTCTATCAAAAGAAGACTTACTCTTTGGTTAAGAGGTTGCATGAGGCTCAAAGGAAGAACGTGCTTTAAATAGGTGTGTGCATGCCTCCATGCATTTTCGCCTTCATTTGGAAATCACCATTCTCAGAAGGTAACCTAAAATAATGTGAGTGTAAGCAAATGAACATATGACCCAGATAACATGCTGGGATTTAAGTGAAACGGGGATATTTCTGGTGCGCATGAGAAAAGTGGGGAGTGAAATCAGGAGAGGACACTCGATCACCTTTAATTCCCTAATTTTACTCTGGTTTCTATTACTTCTTCCTTTGGTTATGACGCCAACAACAGGACTGATGTACGTGGGAACGCCACGATGCTAAGTTCACGCGACTGTGTCACCAGTTGTAGCGTGCATCTATCTGACCTGTAATACCCAGTCATTTCATTGGACCCATCCTTTGAGCACATTACATGAAATCCAGCCTAGGCTTGCCTCCCAAATTCTTATGTGTGTGTGCTTAGCGGTCAGTACCACTTAGAAAGTTAAGCGTAAGGTTTCAAATCTCTCTATTCTCATCGACATAATGGAATACTCTGGCTCTCAGAGTGCCTAGTCAGCATAGACGACATTGCCCCTCGTTTCCATTTGGTGTAGCTAGCTACTGGATGTGAATATACCGGGCTTGAAAATGTATAAAACACAACCCACCGGAGGAGCCTCTTGTGCAAGCCCCATTGAATTGTATGGGAAGCAGGCAAGACGACGAGAGGGTACTCCTTCACTCCGTAGTGACACGACCATGGCCTGTGACCCATCAACCCCTGGTAGATTTCAGGAGTTGTTTCGAACAAAGATTTCAGGAGAGCAATTCATGGAAGCTATGTTGTATGCCTGCAAACGAACATGGCATTAATTTCTCTGGATCTCCACGTAACACACTATACATACATCGTTTCTTCCAACAGCGCAGGGAACATTTCGCACAAAGTCAACTTAAATCGTGGCTCGCAACCTCTAACCCCAAAGTGTCCATTGGGTTCCTCCTGGCAAAACTTTCATTTCTGAAACATTCCTGGTCCTTTACTCGGAAAGCAGAAATGTCTTTCCAGGAACTGGACCAAGACCCGAGGGCCATCTTCCGCCTGACATTCCCTGACACTACCTTCGAATCTAACCGTCTCTACGCGAGAAGCCTGGCGGCGAGAGCGGATCATCACCAACCCCCGGGTCATATACTTCTAGAGAGAAGCGCGGGCCATTCGTTTTTATGGGCATTCAATTAAAGGAGGTTGCAAAGACCCCGAAGGTCCTTTCTTCTGCCTGCCTGCCTGCCTCCCCCCCGCCCAGCCCCTCTCCCTTGTATAGTGTGCCTGGGCGGAAACGGGGCTCGGCCGTCCTGATTCATATTTCTAATCTTCATTTCCTAAAGATACAAATGGCCTTTTGTGAAATGAATGGTCTTTAATTAATGCGTCCGCACAATGCAGGGGCTTGCATGGGGATCGATGCTAGAAAGCAACAGGGGAGGAAGCCATCCGAAATGGATTGTCAGCATTAAAGGAAGAAAAAGGCAGCAGCGTCTATAGAAAGAGCAGGGAAGCCTGCCCACACGTCTCTCTCCATGTTGTCCGAGGGAACCTTCCATGTCTTGCTGACTACAGCCGAGTGTAATGATGATTACAGGGCTTCTGTCTGCGATTAGGGGCCATATAACTCTTGGCTTTAATAGTCACCGACTCTCCAGCGTTGGGTTGGGGTTAGGGGGCGTTGTTTTGTTTTTTGTCGTCCTGGTTCCTACCCGCCAACCTTGCCGTCTGTAGAACAACCCACATTCCCCTCACTTCCTTGATCTCCTTTCCCACGTTCCACTAACCTGGTCTTCCTCTACCCCACCTTGGTCATATAGTTCGGCTTCTCTGTAGATGCATAGTAACGGGCCGGTTGTGAAGAATGCAAGCAAGGAGTGTGAGGAACACAACTAAGGTGGGATAGAAGCTAGAGAGGAGCACAGGGGGACTTGCTTCCGAACACGCATAGGACTGGGCAGTCAACCAATCGCCCTATCCCAGCTTTACTCAGATCTAAGCACCGTTTGTATAAGCACACCTTCCTTCCCAGCAAAAAGGAAGTGCTACAGACGCTAGCCATCACGCACGTTTACTTGGGTGTGAGTCTCGCTGATTTTAGTGACCTGCAATGACAGCCCAATCCTATATATAGCTTGCTTGCTCCAACTGATTTCGACGGGACTTACTGTCGAGTGAGCGCGCATAGGATTCCGCTCTTGCACTGATAATATTTCCAAGCAGGAGAAAGGCAAATCAACGACTTGCACAATGCGCATGTGCAGCAAAACGCAGTAGTAGGCATAGACAGCTAGCAGCGTTCGATAGATAGATATATACAGTTGTGGGAAGGCGGAGAAATTTGAGGGGACTCATTATGGACTATTCACATTGGAAAAGGGATTGATTACTATCTGCCAGTGAACTAACTTCTTAAAAACAAGACAGTCCCACCCCCGCAGTTCTGGAAATATTTATAAAAACAAAACACTAGTGTAGTAGAAAGCAGATATTATTTTCCTGCGCCAAACCATTTCTTGGGCACCATAGCTTTCCAACCCTAACTTGAGAGAATCGTTTATCATTTTCAAGGGGCATTGTTGAAACCACAACGGATACTTGATTTTCAAAGAATCAGCTGGAAAGGGGGGGGGAGAGAGAGAGAAAAGAGAAAAGTAAAGACGAATTTAATCACAAAGAAACAAGTTTTATATTTCTCATGGAGGGCTTTATTTTAAAAGTACAAATTATTTCTCCGTAAGATTGAGTTTTCAGATAGCAATGATGTTTTCATTCAATATTCGTTTTTTTATTTATTTAAAAATCCATAACATGTCCATAATATTCCAACAACAATAATTGCCATTACATCGCATTAGAAACCGACCCAAATTATACATGGTTGCTGCGTAGAATTGATTTTTCCTTTTGCTGTTTAGTGTACAAGTGATAGGAGGGGATTGTTAAAAAAAAACCTTTCGGAAATAGCACGGTAGGGCGAAAAATAAAACATTTTAATTCATCTTTATAAAAAGAAGCACCGAAGCTTCGTAAATATTTAAAGATACAATAACACTAAGCAGAATTTGTACAAATATCCTTTTCAAATAAAGAAACATTAAACCCCTGGGGGAAAACTGCATCTATTGGTAGATTGGAAACTGAATTTGGATTATAATCTTCCTTGTAAACGACACATGATTTTGAAATCAGTTTTTTTAAAAATGAGATACCCTTATATACTGAAGTTCCTGTATTCAATGGTGAGGAATCATCCATTGTGTGTTTTCTTACTCAATCATCCTAGAAGATGTAACCTGAAATTTGGAAAGTTCCTAGGAGAACCTCTCCCCCCCTTTTTTTTAAACCTATACCGTGTATGCAGAAGTAAGTGACACTGAGTTCAATGGGGTTTACATTTACTTCCGGGTAAATGTGTATCTGATTGCAGCCTTACAGCTCAATCCTCGTTTACCCGCAAGTCCCACTGTTTTCAATGTGGCTTACTCCTATGAAAGCTTCATTAGGAGTCATCCTTACTCCGCTATCTTTTCTCACCCCCCCTTTTAAGAATGATACCAACGCCACGATTTTTCTCTCCCCCCCCCACTCCGTTTTGCTAAAGTCTCAACTTTTGGAGATCTCAAAAACTTTATCACTATTTTGTGACATTTTTGTTGGCCTAATAGAAGTATTGCCCTAATACTTTGGTGTGGGTAGGTGGGAGTTGCGTTGTGTTTCTTCTTCTGTCTATATTTTTCATTCTGATTAAGGCAAGTGCTATTTAAGCCTCAATCCCGAATAAATGCCTAAATTTAAGATGAATCTCATTTATTTCAAAGAAGCTTATTACTTCAGAAATTGTTTAGGACCACAGAGTCCCGTTGGAAACATTTCAAAACTAAACACGATACATAGAAGTCATTATTATTTATTTCACTAGGACTTATTTCACATATGGATTGGAACTGATGATGTACAATTGGTTTAAACGACAAATCCTTCTGCTAACTGAGGTTATGGACAGGGTGTCTGCGAATTACACTTCCTAAGACGGCCTCCATAATGCAAGGCCCAGTATCTTCCAATAAACAGGCACCAGTTAAACCACTCTTCTTTCCTCAGCCTCTGAGCCAACAAAAACTTACTGGGATCACTGCCAATAGTTTACACTCGGCACTTGGCTGCGACAAAAGAGGGCCCAACAACGATGCTACCATTTCACGGGGACCCAAAACTACCAGTGTCGCAGAAATGCTAAACTGGTGAGCAGTGCATTCTCCAAGCCACTATCTCATTCCCAAAGACATCTATGGACTCTTGAGTTTGCTGTTGTTGTTTTTTCCTCCCAGTTGAGAGTACCAAGTTGCGGAGTGAGTGGGATGCTGTTACTTTTCTTTCCACTCGCTGACAATAAAACATTGAGACATATGGAAGCCATCGCTTTGAAGGCGTAACCATTTTAGTGCACTGCAGTAGAGAAACGTGCTTTTTAATAGGTAGTCTCAGCATTAACACGAGCCGAGCCTGCAATAAAGGCATGTACGAGCTGTTGCATTCTTTATACTGGGATAATGGGAGGGTAGCGAGGTTCAGCAGCTACAGACTTGGTGTTCGTGGATGGCGTTCGTAGGAAGTTGGGTTTTGTGCAAAGAACAAAGGCTTGGGCAGAATTCAAGCAAATGAGTTCGGAATAGAAAATCCAGTCGGGCAGTTCCTCTGGGGCTGAGAAGTTCTGAAAGCAGAAGGGATCCTCTCTCGCTCTCATTCTCCACCCCCCTCTCGTTTCCCCCTCCTACCCTTCCCACCCTAGAGCTACACGCCCCCCTCCACCTACAGAGAGACAGACATAGGCAGACAGACGTAGGTAGATGTATGTATCTGATTGTATACTGGGACATTTTCTGTCTCCATCCCAACGTTATCTTTTAAGAAGTTTGGTTCCATCTCTTTAGAAACGGTCCCAGCTAACGGGGCAGAGGGAGTTTGACAGAGGGGAGAACAAATCGCTGACAAAGAACCTTTTTACGTTTCATCAGCGTTGTTAGGGCGACGAGGAGGAATTTCTCAGATAATAACTCCCACTTCAAAGATTTTTCAGCTCAATAGAAATTGGACCATCCTTTTTTATTCAGCCACAAGGGCTAGCACTAAAGACGACTCGACTGTTTGAATTTTTTTTTTGTTCGGCGTGTTTATTTTTCCCCTATTCACTGGGGTACTTGGATAAAATAAACAAGAAGACAATTACTGGAACATGGACTTCTAACTTTCCCGGGACCATGGCCCATCGCCCGTGGCCTCAGACTTGGGAGTGTCAAGTTCTGTAGCCCTGGAAGGCATTAAACCCTAATTTCTTGAGACATGGTTTTTGCCACACACCTAGGATCTAGTCCTTGTTTGTTTCCGTGAAAAAGTCAAGAAATTCAGAAGATTCCTCAGTCTTTGTTCTGGAAATGGCATCCCTTTCTACTTCAGTCTCTATCTTCAGCAGTGTGTGTGTGTGGATGTGACTGTGTGTGTTTACAAAGAAGGAAATAGTGTCAAAAAGCAACTTAAAGCCGCAGCATTCAGCAAGGAGCTAGACCCTAAGGAGGATGGAGTCAGACACAGAAATATCGAAATGTTACTTGCAAAGCAAAGATCAGCAAATGTATACATTTATGAATAAGAATAGTAACACCAGCTACTGTTTGGACCGTGCTTGTAGGATGTCTTAGGGTTAAGGCTAGGGGCGTGGAGACAAGAGTTTTGTGAGCTCACTAGTAAACAAAACTGGTCCATTACTGACTTGCTCCTGAGTAGTCCTATTCTAGCCAGGTGGGCTGCTTTGAACAAAAGTGGGTCCTCTGCTATTGGGTCCCAGCCCCAGATTTCCAAGCGTGCAAAATTTCACTCGACACTGGTAGCTCTTATAAAACCGCCTCGCCCCCCTCCCCGCCCGCCCCTACTTCGGTTTCTTAATCGCAGAGATCCAAGATGCTGCAACAAAAGCCCTCCTTAGAGAGCAAGCCAGCAAAGCAAGCCAAAGGGGACGAGATGGAGGAAGTCCATCTCTGAGGAAGAGCAGATTGAATGTATTAAGCTAGCATGAAACCAAAGGTCAGTGCAAATGTATCTTAATAGACTGTCTCGAATGGAGTGTGCCTCCTTTTCAAGGGCGCTTGCTATTGCTCCGCTCATTACCATAGCGATCCTAACGTGGCATGTTGATGCACCATAAAGCTCACACTTTCAACCCCCACCCTCCAACCAAAAAAAATAAAAAAATAAAAATCAGAGCCTTTGAACAAGGCCGGGCTTGATTAGACCTTTCTCCTTTTCTTTTCCCTCCTTCAAACCCATTTCCTCGCCTTTAGAAAAGTCGCCATCAAATCCCAAAGGCCGTCTCTGATCATGGCCCAGAAGGAGAGAAACAAAAGTGAACTGGCGGACGGCGATTCAGGCGGCCCCCTTTTTCTTCCTGACATTCTTATCCATTCTGATTATGGGCTGGAACAAGGACCCCCATTCGCGTGGGGGTTTTCTTGCCCCGGAAATTCGGAAGGAAAATATGCATACTCCACGTCCATCACGAACACAACATACAAATGTGTGTGTGTGTGTGTGCGATGTGGTTTTAGCACTGTTGGGGTGTTTTCTGTTTTATATATATATATACATCGGTGAGGATGGGAGAAAGAAACTGAGCCGCGAGGGGATGGGGAGAAAGAGAGAGAATCTGTTAGACCTAAATATTATGTCCTTCATGAAAAGACTGGACGGGCTCCAGACTTCGCTTTTCACTCTTTTTAAGTATGACTTGCCTATTGCTATAGAAATCTTAACTCACCATGAAGATTCACCGTTGCGAAGAAATACTTTCATTGTGAGAGACTGCTTTGATGTCTAAGGCATAAGATGCGGGGCTTTTCAGCTGCCTCTGTCTAGATTACCTTGAGAGCAACGGGATAGACATCTGTAACAAGCAAATGAAAAATTAAAGGTGATTAGCCTACACATCCAAAAACCGCTTCTGCAAAGAAAGAAATCAAGAAGAAAAGGGAGAGGGAGGAGGAGGGCCGAGGGACGGAGCCGGGAGGGGGCAACCCAACTCCAGACAAGGTGGAAGCATCTTTCGCAGATGGCCTCCATCCATCCATCTCTACCTTCTCTTTTCCACGACGGCTCCACTAGATCAGAGGGAGTAAACGAGCAGCAGCAGTAATGGCAACCAATATCTTGTTTAAATTTTTATCCTGAGAATCGGGACGGGATGGTTATTTCTTTGTTTGCTATGTTTCGTCCATTTAACTCGGCGATCTATTAAGGATCTCTCGCTGAGGCAGTGAGAAGGAATGGGGAACCAAGTCATGCACATTGTTCAAAAGGTGATAGATGGATTGATACCTAGATAAGTAGATTTTCTTCTATTATTTTTTTTTTTAATTTTTTAATGTGAATGCCTGAATGTCACCAACCGCCCCATCTTCAGACGTAAGTGCCACGGTGTTCACACTTCACTGGGATGTCCCAGTGAACTCAGTGGAACTTACTTCCGAGTAAATAAGCATATGGTCCTGCTGCACAAGGAAGATAGAGAGAAAGAAAAAGTTCAGAAATGTGGGAATGTTAAGGAAGGTAGGGGAGAATATATTGTTTTGATATTATCCCTCCTCGCTCTCGCTCAGAGCACATTCCCTTTGGAGCCACATCCCCCTGTGTGTCCATTCTAGGCAACAGGAAAATGTTGTACTTGACTGCTCAAATAATAATACATCCCGCAAGAAATATGAAATTTCTGTTGTTGGTGGTGTGCGCTTGGCTAACCCAAAGACTGGACTGGACGCTTTGCTTCACACTCCTTCACTGAACTGAAGGAAATGGCTTTGTAGAAGTGGTTTGGCTAAGATCTTAGAGCGCCTACAGACAAATGGGCCTTTCCATAGTTTAAAAATCGATTAGAATGAACCACGCCCCCTCCCTCATTCCTAAATATACTGCCTGTAAATAAGTTTCATTGAAGTATATGGGTCTTACGACAAAGTGATGCGTTTAGGGGCTACAATCAGTAAATGAAATCCATATAATAATATTTCCACAAGCATTCCTCCCCCCCCCCTCTGGGGAATTCGCTAGAGACAAGGACTCACATAGGGCTGATAAGAATCATATAGTTTTAGAGACCCCGACATATGTTCAAGATTTTAAAACCATTTTATTTTTACCTTTACAAAAAATAATAATTAATATTTCGAATGGTTATTTTACATAACTACTGTTGTGCGTTTGAAAACCAGACCACCACTGGGTTTACACCACGGGTTCAGAAAAAATCGACACGTCGTGAATCCTTTTGGACAATCCAAGGAACTCAACACAATTACGTCACTCATAACAACTCCCCCCCCCCTCTCTCCAATTAACATGGATCTCACCTTCCATCCACTAAGGAATCACAAGAACTCACAATTCAACAGAAATAATGCGAGGGAGGGGGAAGAGAAAAGGAGAATATGTTTATGCATTTAAATCCATTACTAGTGTAAATTAAAATGTACCATAAATCATTAAGCCACCCTTGGGTCTGTTTTATTAGTGACAAGTGGGAAGAATATACTGGTGAAAAAGGGGCAGTAAAGAGATTCCCCCCCCCCGAAAAAAACGTCAACTGAAGTGGTAAATTAATCAAAGTATTTAATTGATCGATTTGTTGTACAGTTCGGTAACAAATAATATATTTATAGATACTGATGTTCCTTTTTGGGAGAAAAAAAGCACACGCACACAGCCCCCCACCCCCGCCAAGAAACCCAATTAGAATCCAGACACTGGGCTAATAAAACTGTCCAAGAAAAAAACACCATCACAAGATACCAGCACCGACGATCGCAGCTGTACAGCTAGAAATCCGTATTAAAACACTTTGGTTCATTGATACAAAAGGATGTTTCCATTCAAATCGAGGCCATTGTAAACGTATGGGAAGGAGGTGGTCCGCGGAGTCTGCCCTGGGAGGGTGTAAAATAAAAAGAAGAGCTCATGGAAAGAGGTGCGGGGAGGGGGCGGGGGCGGGAGGGGGGGTCTGCTGTCCTCTGTGCCATAATAAATACAAAACGGGGGTGGGGGAGAGAGGGAGGAGGTTTGTCCACCCCCCCAATGTATCTTCTCTCCGATAGCCTGTGCAGCATTTCTGATCGAAGGTGACTGACTGGGGGAAGAGGGAAGAGGCTGGGGAGGGGAGAGGGGGAGGGGGCTTGCTCCCCAGGCCTGGGATCGATTTCCGCCCCTCCCCCAAGAACCGGGCCTTGCCGACCCGCCGTTCGTCCAGTGTGAGCCAAGGATCCACAGCACCCCGAAAAGAACAATGCAGTCTTGCCGCCGCCGGCGGGCCATCCTACCGTATTGACTTTAATAAGTGGGCCGGGGCTCGCAGTTCGTGTAAGCGGCCTCTCCCGGGTGAGGTGACGGAGAGTTACTGGGTGGAGTCGGGATGCCGCTGGCCCCTGAGCTCTGACACACGTACCATTCGCTCAGGTTGGCTGCCGCCTGGGTGGAGGAAGCCGCTGCGGGAGGCGGTGGCGGCGGCGGTGGCGGCGGCGGCTGAGGGGGCTCCCGGCCGCAGTCCGACGACGGCGACACCAGCGACGGGGTGGACGACTCGTAGCCCGAGCTGGGAGGTGGGGACTTGCAGTGGACTTTCATGTGCTTCCGCAAGGAGCTGGGGTGCGTGTAGGACTTGTCACAGCCTCGCACTTTGCAGTTGTAGGGCTTGTCGCTCGTGTGCACGTGGGAATGCTTCTTCCTGTCGCTGCTGTTGGCGAAGCGGCGCTCGCAGCCCTCGAACTCGCATTTGAAGGGTTTCTCGCCTGCAAGGAAAAGAGGGAATCCAGGGAGACTTTGCGTAAAGGACCAGGGTGGGGAAAGGTGCGGGTGTGCGTGTTTTATTGGGGTGGCGTGTCTGCAGGTCACAGGTTATTGAGCGATGAGCTCTGTGTCGCCCTCGCCCCACCTCGCTTTCCCAGCAGTGGCCGTGAAGCCAAACTCAGCAGAAGCGCCTAGCAGCACTGTATGTGAACAGGATTACAAGGGTATGAGGAGAGATCTCTAAAGCTGTGGGGTCTTCTGAAATGACAAAGGGGGGAAGCTTCGTGTGTGAGTTTGTGTGTTCATTTCTATCAATGCTTGCCTTCCAGTGGAAGGGTGGAAATGTTCCAGGCCTTAGATAAAGGGCCTGAGGCGAGGAGGTGGGACAACGCTTTCTCTTCCCTAGGCTCCTTGCCCATCTCGCTCCTTGCCCATCTCGCTCCTCTGTTCCGTACCGTGTCCGTATGGACACATATTTCCCATCTCACAAATGCCCCTCCAAACTCTCTCACCTGACAACCCCTTTACTTCAGAGATGGCTACATAACCTAGGTTAGGATCTGAAACCCCAGAACCTACGGATTCGTGGCCTTGTGGTGCATAGCTTCTTACTAGTCTCGGGCACTCCCACATAAACAACTCCACATGCTGCAAGGCGCCTTCTTCTTGTGCGCACACACAGAGTCGCACAAGAGCTCACATTTGACCTTGCCTATAGGCTTTGGAGGAAAGTGGGATTGCAAAGTAGGCTTTGGAGGAAACGATGAGCAAATGTCAGCAGCCTGCTCATTAAAACCATCGTTTAGATATACCACGGTTGAACCAGTGTTGCACAGGTTTAGAAATCTCTCTCTCTATCGTCTATCTATATCATCTATCTATCTATCTATCTATCTATCTATCTATCTATCTATCTATCTATCTATCTATCATCATCATCTATCTATCTATCTATCTATCTATCATCTATCTATCTATCTATCTATCTATCTATATCTATCTATCTATCTATCTATCTATCTATCTATCTATCTATCTATCTATCATCTATCTATCATCTATCTATCTATCATCTATCTATCTATCTATCTATCTATCTATCTATCTATCTATCTATCATCTATCTATCATCTCTATCATCTCTTTCACCTCTCTCAAATTCATATGGAAATAACTAAATTAATACATAAGTTAACCTAAAGGCAGTTCTGGTAGTTTCTGGAGAATAATCTACGATAGAGTATCTTTCCACTACATATCCTTGGTATAGATTAATAGAAGGATCTCAGTAGCATTCTGCTCGGAAAGCCAACGCCTTACTGAGTAGGCCAAGATTTCATTTCGCTATCAAGGAAAATCTGCAGAAACTAACAGACAGGGACATATTTAGCAGCGGAGAGAAAGAAAAACAACGACGCAGTCCATAGTGCATTGTCCATGGGAGAACTCATTGATCTGGCTAGATGATATGCATTGGAAACATATTAAGCACCATATGCGGGATGAGATATTGGAAAGGTGAGGAGGGGTGAGAGACGGAAGGAAGCCAGATTCCCCAGGAAATCTACTGGAGATAGTCTGTACACCAAATGCTGCATGGGCGATTTTTCACCGATAAAGGAAAACACGTTGAAGCCACGTGCTTTGATGTCTCTACGGGGCACGGATGCCTTATTCTGAAAAACCAACAGACAGAGATGCTTGCGTACGAAAGTCGGGCAAAAATGATATAACGCATATTTGACAGGGATGGGAAATGAAGGTCAGGATACTATGTGTTTCTTAGAGGCAAATGTTGCCAAAATAGCAGGGTAAGTGCATATGTGTGTTAGTGTGTGTTTGTTTGTGTAGCATTTTTAAAACATGAGTTCCTTAATGAGGCCATGTTGTATATTCAGACTTCAGCACAAAACATTTTTTTAAAATAAAAAAAAGCTGTATGTACTGAATATGCTAAGGCTAAAGCGTTCTTTAAGAAATGTTGGTGGGGAGCTAAGCAACTGCTACTCCCCCCCTACAAAAGCATTCTCTGTCGGTGTAATGATTCAGGGAAATCCGCCGTGCTGGACGGCTAGTTATTGCAAGGAGTAAAATATGGTTCCACATTTTAAAGAATATCGGTGGCAAATACCAATATTGGTCTCAGGCCTGCGAGAAAAACGACGTTTTTAGCAGGCTAGGCATGACAAGTGAGGCTCCGTGTGTACCTGCATCGGAAGGTATTTACTCATTTTGCTTTGTTTTGGCGGGGAGAGAAAAGAAAAGGAAGGTCATCTGTATATTTTGACGGCTCTTTAAGTATTTTAATTATAGTTCCTTGTAAAGAAACAGTTTGACCTTCCGCTACTCAGCTGAAATAACAAATCACGAGGATTGGTGTAGCACAGGCAAGCAGTAAGTTAGGAGGCCCTGGGGAGAGGCCCCGTCATAAACCCAGCGATCGGGCGGAGTGAGTTACATCGTGGTATAAGACCGGTCTTGTTTCTCGCGAGCAGCAACAAAAAAAAAATAAAAATGGCCAGCTTCTTTTACGCCCCCACCTTCCACACCTCGGCACCTTGGCAGAGGTAAATAAAGGCCCCGGCCACAAGAAATGATTGCAGAAGGGGGCTCTTTCTTGTTGGCTGCAGCGCATTATCTGTGAATGGTTTCAGGCCCAGGGTTAATGTTAGAGTTCCCCGTTAAAAGGATAGGATTCCCTGCGCGTAAATGTGTATCGGTCAAAAGGAAACGTGTTTGAATGTTTGTCTCTGACCCGCCGCACTTTGGAAAGTGTGTGTTTGGGGGTGGAGAGATGGGGGGGGGAGGAAGAGAGGAATCGAGGACTGAGGACGGATGGGGGCAAGGGCGCGCGCGCGCGCACACTGCAGCGAGTCGACACCGCCATTTTCTACCCACACTTGTAGCTCTCACAGGACTCGCTGTGGAGAGCAATACGTACAGCTTGGAGATTTTAGCATAATCCTCCCAACTCTGGGACTGGATTAAAGTATTTGCAAAATTCTCGAGGGGGAGGGGAGGAGGGATATTGAGCTTGCCAGCGCCAGCACTATAAATTACAAGTTAAAACATACGGTGCCTCTCTTACTGCGGCCTAAACACCACCTTGGTCACAATTGTCCCTTGGCCAGTTCTGATGGTAAGGAAGTGATTTTTGCTTTCCTTCTTCTGATACCTGTGCTACGTTATTGTGAATTAAGTTCGTTCTCTCTCCCTCCCTCCCTCCCTCCCTCCTTCCCCTTCTCTCTCTCATCTCCAGAAACCCATTCCTGTCTGCCCAGGCTCAGGGAAACGCAACGTCATTAATATTTGAGAAGGCAATTATTTTCTCGTTTAAATCTAGAACTGTCTTCATGAATAATTTGCAGGAAGTTCTATTGCCATTTCAGAAACATTTGGGTTTGAGAATTTAGGGCGGGGTAGGTCAATCGAAAACGCTGCATTGTAATAAGGCCTAAGGATTCCACCTCCACCTCTCCCTCTCTCCGTCCCAAGCCTAGCCCACCACCACTGCAAAAATAAATTAATTAAGCAGGGAAGTTCAAGCGAAACGACTACATAATGTAGTACATTTTGAATGCTGAACTCCAAGCCCGCACCCTTCCCAGGCACTCAACTGGTTGCACTGATGTAGGTCAAATTTACCAAGAATCCGACCATTTTCTGCTTCATAGACTTCAAAGGAGAAGGCGGCTAAAGGGCAGTAAAAGTTTGTTTACTTAAGAAAAACACTGTAATTAAGGGATGAACTGTGCTCTTCAGTGCTTTCCTACCTAACACGAAGATGCCTTGGTGTCATTCGCTTTATTAATATTTTAAATAAAATAAGTAACAAAATATTCTCCATCAAATGCACAGCTTTATTTTAAACGTAGTTTTTGGAGGGGGGGAAGGGACTAACCTAAACATACTACAGTTAAGGCTACGACATTTTAGAACTGCAGAAAGAGAGAGAGAGAGAGAGAGTCGTTGGGTTGTAATGGTATCTTACAATAGGATTATGTCGTTTTCCTGGGAGTTTATAAGGCTGTGGAGTGTGTGTGCAAAAAAACTGCACAGTGGAACGGATTTAATTTTCCAAAAGGGCTTATTTATTATCTTCTGGTGTGTGTGTGTGAGAGAGAAAGAGAGTAAGATAGGAAGGAGTGGAGTGGAGAAGGCAATAAAAAGCTTAGAAGACCGGCTGTTAAACTAACTCTCTACAACTTCACAGGCTGAATTTGGAAGTCTGAAAACTTTATACCGCCAGTTTCATTCATTCACCACAGATGCTTTTGTGGATTCCGAGGTCAAAGAGGGTGTTGGCAAGGTCTTCCCCTTCAAATAACTTTCCTTTCTGTGTTAACTAGAAATTGTTCCTATTTCTGACAAAATATTCCTTCATAATTCTGGCCAATGACCGTTCAAAAGGAACAGGCTAGGAAGACAAAAATTAACTCCAAACACACACCACTACTCCCCTCTTTCCTTCCCAGGTTCCAAAAGAGCACCTTCCCATATTTCAATCTCCGTAGCAGTTTAAGAAGGAAAAGGCTCTTACGAAGACTTGGGATGAAACATCGCAGGGTTCCTCGTACAAAACAAAAAGTGGGGACCTTGCAGCTGTGCTTTTCTCACAAGGAAGGCGGCAGAAGCAGCATCCCAGCAGCATCACTCAAAACTGCCTAGACAAGTTGCAACTTCCATTGTTCGCTCCTAATTTGCGAGCTTGCATCAAGATTGGATGCTTTTCCGTCTCTATAGGGCTTTTTAACTCTCCCCTCTCCAGGAAATCCCGATCTAAATCATGGAAGACTCTTCTTGCATACGCACATACACATATACGTCAGCATTATGCATCCACACACGCCTCAATTCTTCAAACGAAAGACAACAATCAAAACAAACTATTGATCCGGTCTTCATTGGCTAGTATTAATTCTATGTAAAATTATAGCGGGCAGGGGTGGGGTGGGGAGATCGCACATGCAGCAGATAGTTGAACAAAACACGAATGAAGAAAGACCTTTCCATACTGACCTGTGTGCGTCCTTTTGTGGATCTTGAGATTTTCCGAGCGAGCGAAGACTTTCCCGCATCCCGGGAAAGGACAAGGGAAAGGTTTCTCCCCCGTGTGGACTCGGATGTGGTTGACCAGTTTGTATTTGGCCTTGAAAGGCTTCCCTTCCCTGGGACACTCTTCCCAGAAGCAAATGTGGTTGGACTGCTCCGGCCCTCCAACGTGCTCCACGGTGACGTGAGTCACCAGCTCGTGCATGGTGCTGAAAGTTTTCGAGCATAATTTTTTGGGAGTCTGGTCCAGTTCGATCCACTTGCAGATGAGCTCCTGCTTGATGGGCTGCCTCATGTAGCGGAAGAAAGCCCCAGGGCCGTGATGTGGAGCTAAATTCACGTTCAGGTTCATGCCACCGTAGCCGTGGAAGGAGGAAGCAGCAAAAGGATCTGTCCTGGAGACTGGTACTGGCGTGAAAGGTTCAGACCTGGCATACATTTCTCCAGGTAGCCCCAGCCTTATCTGTCCGTTTAGATGGCCACCTGGAACTGCATGGGGAGGTTGCTCATGGTGGAGTCCAGTAAAAAGCGAGGGAGTTCCGGCTTCTGAGTGGTGGTGGTGGAGGTGGTGGTGGTGGTGGTGAGCATGGTGTCCGGGGTAGCTACCTGTTGTTGAGACAAACATTCCATGGTGAGAACCTGTAGCAGCAGAGTGTTGATAAGGGAGCCCTGGCATGACTGGGGCTGTCAGATCTCTGCGCAGGAAGAATTCCCTACCTGATGAAAGAGCATGACTTGGGTGAGGGACTGCGTAAGGGACTGTTGTTGACTGCGCTGGGCCAAATGCTCCTGCTGGACTGGGTACCACCTCGGCTTGGCCTGTCACAGGATGGTGGGGATGAGGCTGAGGGGCAGGGCTGAGCTTAAGGGCCGCTGAGTGATGAGGAGGATGAGAGTGGTGGCGGTGGTGATGATGATGATGATGATGGAGAGGATGGTGGTGGTGCCCCATGTGTTCTGACCGGAATGGACTCAGCCCGAGGCGGCTTTCTGCAGCGTACTCCCCAGGGTGCGTGGGAACCATGGAGTGGGGATGCCCGGCGAAGCCTGTCATGCTCGGAGGGGAGTGGTGATGGTGGCGGTGATGACGATGACGAGGAGCCCCTGCCAAGCCTAGTAATTTCAGCGCCGTGTTCCGTTTGGAGAGTGAAGCAGAGTCCATTACTGGGCTCCCCCAAAGCCTCCAAGCTCTCCTGGTTCTACTACAATTCTAAAAAGTCACCTGACGCCGAGGAGGGGGGAGCGAGGGAGAAAGAGGAAGAGGGAAAGAGCGGTGGAAAAACTTTTTTGAAAGTCCCCCCCCCCCACCCGCAAAGAAAAAAAGGTTTTCCCCTCCCTCTCTCTTGGTCTGGACTATTTGGCTTTGTTTTGTTTTTGCTCCCCGCTTCCCCCCTTCCCCTTTCTTTTCTCCCCCTCCTCTTCCATTATTGTGTGTGTGTGTGTTTTTCCTCCTTCCTTTTTTTTTTAATGCCTACGTGGAATCCCATACGCTTTGAGAAGCAGCAGCAGGACGCTGGGAGGCTACTGAATAGCGCTTCACAGACTAGGCTCCAACCCAGAGAGCTAAACAATCAGGGCGGTCGCTGATTGGCCGAAGCTGCCTGACCGAAGTCAGTGCTGACAGGTCCCCGCTGAAGTCTGAAAAGATTTAGGAAGGGGTAAAGGGGCGGGGAGGGAGGAAGAGGACTCGGGAAGCAGTGCGCCTGCGCTGCGTTTGTGGCTAATCCCCCCTCCAAAAGCTCCTTCCCTTTCTCCTCCTCCTCTTCCCCCTTTGCCCCCTCCCTCTCTAGCCCTAACCAGTGCGCCGAGCTTGTCCGGTGTTTGCATTTACTCCCCGCATTTTGTTTTTATCTGCGTTTAACTGATTAAGGGCCGCTGGAACCGTCTTCCCCAGACGAAACGAGGGGTCCTCCGAGTCGTTTACGCGCTAATGAGCAGTGGTTGCCAAAGGAGGAACAAGGCCTTGAGCAAGCGGCGGCAGCAGCTCCTGGGAGCGCCTGGGAGGCGAGGCTGGCCGGCGGGTGGCTGTTGCTTTCTCCCCACCCCTTCCAAAGACGCTTTGGTTGTCCCCGATCATCTGCTTAGAAGAGCCAGGCGCTTGGAGGTATCCTGGGTGATCTCCTGACTCCTGCATGGCTTGGATCGTGGCTCAAACCCCTTCTGCTTTCTGTTCTCCTGCTAACCATTTACTTTTACACACACACACACGTTCTTCTTCCACACCCAGCCCTGTCTCTCTTTCTCACTTAGCCTCGTAATGAGCAGACGATTTAATGGAGAGCTCAGATCGGTGTCTGCTTCGGGGCGGACTGCCTGATTGGCCACCGAGCAGCTCATTGTGGACTAACCAAAGTGCAATTCTCAACACCCTTCCAGTTTCCTTCCTGCAAGAGCAACAACAAAGATGGAGAAGGGGCGGGAGGGGAGGAAGGTAGCACACATCACACAGGGACTTTCACAAAACTTCCGCTCTCGAGGGACAGGGGAGCGGGGAGGGGGGGCAAATACGGCTAGGCCAAGCCACCGCAGAAATCAGCAGGGAAGGAGGTAGGAAGGAGAGAGGCTGCCCGGAGAAGGTCTGCCGAGACGTAGCAAGCTCTCCTCCGTCCCCTTTCCCTGCCCTCACAATCGCCCAGATTATGAATGAATCCGAAAGACAGGAGACGCGCGGGGCTTTCTGAGACCGCCTCATAAATTCCTTTGCCTACGACCCACCATTGTAGGAAGTAGAGAAGCGCGCAGGTTTGTTACCAAGCCTGTTTTGGGCCAGGAGCAAAAGTCTAGATTTTTTTTTTAAGCAATACAGCGATGGTGGTGGACCCCAAACCCCGGACCAGGCAAGATGCTTTCGAGGGATCCAATCCTACACACACACAACCTCCACCCTCGCTTCCTAACCTCCAGCCCAACCGCGCCATCAATTTGACTGCTGATAATTTATAGCACAGACAAATCTCCGGGACTCCCGTCCCCAACAGAAATGGGCACAATGTGGAAGAGACAGGCTTTGCATACAGAAGTCGTCCTGGGAAGCGGAGCTGGGCAGCTAGGTATTTAGATTTCTGACACTTGTTGGCGGCCCAGAGAACCAGGCCTTTAAAACAACAACAACAAAGGCTAAAGCTCTGCCACAACTTTCATTTCCCACGATTATACGATATTTCCCCTCCCTTTAAAAGTAATACAAAAAAGTAATACCTAATACCTGCAATTAACTGGCGCATATAACCCAATCCAAATGTTGCAAATCATTTCAGGAGGCTTATGCAACTAATAAGTCTCTGACCATCTGAAGCAGCCCTGGATGCGTGTGAAACATCGTGTTGAATCCCTTTGCCTCTCCCTGTCAAACGCAATCGCCCACATTCATTTATAAGGAGCAATTAAAAGATCAAGTCAATTTAAAAAGCAACCTGTAGATTAATAGATAAATCTATCGGACGTTATGATGCTCACATTTGCTCATTGTCAAAAGGAAAATAAACCGACTGCAAGTGTACTGTATCCGTGATGAAAATAAAAGTATAGGCTTTATTATTTTTACCCCCACCAAAAAAAAAGTCATCGAGAGCCCTTCCAATGAATGCTGGAACCCGATATTACTGAATTCAGGTAATTCTGTTCTCCTCCATTTAGTGGGATAATATCAAAATTCGGCCTTGAACTCTGGACCTAAACTCCTATACGTAAAAGTTACTTTAAGTATACCCACTTTCTGCAAAAGGGCAGCTTTCAATTTTACTTAAAATCCAGTAAGAAACACGGCAATTTTGAGAATTTTTCCCCCATTGAACAAGCAGCATTTTTTTACTTTTAAATGACATCCGGCGAAAAGAGCCCTTTATTTTTATTTCATTTTTAAAAACTGAATCATTTAGGCAAAAGTAAAATGCAAAATCGACACGTACTTTTAAAAATAATATTCTTTTCCGCTTTGTGTCCCGTGTTAATAGCTGCACAAGTGATGTCCTGAAACCGAAAGCCGCTCTTAAGTTACTTGTGGTAATGCCCTGAGTATTAGTGAGGTCAGTGTTATTAAAGATGCAATCACAACACTCACTTGAGAGTAATCCCAACTGAATTCAGTGGAAGTTCCGAGGAAACATGCATAGGATGGGCTTTAACTCATTTCAGATGCAAGACTATGTGGTGAATTAAAAGTGCCCCCCCCCCCAAGGAAGTCACATATTAAAGGAGAATAACATCATTTCTCGGGATACAGAACTTCAGTTTCAAGAGTAAATATTTCTTTCTCTCATCATCCCAAAATTTACATCCTGCCATACAGTAAATAAACTATCTGAAGCCGCACTGAACACTTACAGCTTTCCCACCACTATCCCCTTCCCCCCCAAAAATATTTGAACTTTTTGTTTTTATTTTTTAAAAGCAACGTTTAGCTATACTGTGGAAACAGTTGCCAGTCACTACATTTTAGAAAAATCACCCCGGAGACAGACCTTAGCAAACATCAAAACAATTTCTTGGGATATTCTAAAGTTGCTAGCTAAATGTTGTTTTTGTATGCTTGGGAACAACAATTCCCGACTCAAGCAATTGTCAGTCAAATTTACGTAAAGCAGAAAATAGGAGCCTGCCTCCTATAAAATATTTTTGAATTGCTAAATCGTGGAATATTGCGTTCAAGATGTACGACATGCATAAATCTAAGAAGCATCTCATTACACTTTATACCATAGCGGGAGTTATATTCTTGTTTTTGACCATTTTTGTACAGATCACAATACTGAGGATAAAATAAAAGGCAGCTAAATCGGTATTTATTATTGTATGAATGTAACGCGCGCACACACATTGATGCCCCGAGGACCTGAAAAGTTACACACGCTGTAATTAACTAGCTCTCCTTACGTAACATGTTTATGTAGACAACTTAAACCCCCCCAGTAGTTCAAGACGACCTTCCCTTGCCAGTTTCTTTGCCCTAAGCAAAAAACATTTCGTATTTTCCCTTCCTCCTCCCTGACCATCTCCGAAGGAGATCACAGAAAGAAAGAAACGTTATCGGAAGCAGGACTCTGGAAGGCTGTTACTTACAAAGGTACTGAGAGTGTGACTTCCAAATAAAGCTGTTTTCCTCATCCCTCCTTACAACCACTTCACCTCTACACTCTTGACATCCTTCAGTCCTGACAGTCCTCAGTCAAGGGAGAAAACATCTGGAACAGTTTATCAATATATATATGTTACTATCGGTTGGCTTAGGCCATTCTAAAATATTGGCATGGCTTCTTGTCAAACGCTAATGGCTTTATCCGCTCTTACTTAAAACCCTGAGGTTCCTCACAGGGGTTTCCCCCCCTTGTTCCCCCCTCTGCTTGCATGAGTCCAATGGAAAAGAAATGGCCCATGGTGTCTCTCTCATTATATTAGGTGAAGTTAGTGCTCTCACTCCTAGCATTTGTTGTGTACCTTGGGAGACATATCTCTGTGCGTGTGCGTGTGTGTGTGTGCGCGCGCACGCGCGCGCGCATAAAGGAGACAGAGCAGACAATTGAGGGAGGGTGGTGGTGCAGATGGAGCTGTACACATGACCAGAAGGCGGGAGAAACAGAACTAGGAGGGCCTGAACAAAGTTGCAGAGTTATCCAGGAGACTTGCATCTGCGATGCAGCTCTTACCTGTCTAATGTGCACTTTTCTTTGTGGTTCCCTCAGTGTGTGTGTGCGTGTGTGCCCGCGCGCATGGTTCATTTAGTAGTTCATTTTGCCAGCAAAACATGTTCTATATATTGAGTAGATAAAACGACCAGAAGAGCAGAAGAGCTCACCCTTCCACAAATAAACAAATCAGGATGGCAGGGACTCCCCGCCTTATATTTGAAAACTGTCATGGCCCTCATGGACGCATTCCACTTCTAATATAAATACTGGAGCTGAGGAACTTGATGACAAGGAGAGCTGCACTTTGCAAGAATAACGCCCAGCCCAGTTGCGTTAGCACGGCCACTAGCCAAAAGCAGAATCTAAACTCCCCAATGGCAATAAGACTGTTTGGTTACTAGCTCCATTGGACTGCTGCTGCTGCTGCTGCTGCTACTACTACTACTACTGCTATTAGCTTCCCACCGGAGGACCGCAGCCGCATAAGGCGTGGAAGAGACAATTAGAAGTCCTTGCACGTTTGTCCACACAAAATGTTTTGCGGATCGCAGTTTCTCCCCCTACTGACTGCCCTGGACAATGCGGCCCAATTGTAAAGTATTGGCAAGATGCCCTTTACTCACAGAGCCCAGTTAAGTCACCTATTGAAACGACTGGGACTACGTAAGCGGGTTTCAATGAGATTGCTGCGGCTTAAGTGTCTTGTGAACTGGTTTGAGGATCCTAACAACTTGAACACCGTGGCCCAGTGGTTTTTTTGGGGGGAGGGAATCACAGACCTGCCCTGCCAGACAGTGGGTAGGAGAGAGATGAGGTTTGTTGAAAGAAAAACCCTCTTATTACGCACACACAACCACATTGACAGCACCTACTAATAACCATTGAAAAGCTGAACAAATGACAATTGACTTCTTCCGTTTCAGGTTTTGCTTATCATAGCCTAGGAAATAAATGCATACCAGAAAGTAGGCAGCAAAGCAGCCATTCTGCCCTCTGTCTCCCACTGACACCAGCGACAATTATGTCTGCTTAAGTGTCGGCAGGATTGCCGCCCAATGGCGTGTTCTGTTGCTTCCAGTGACCTCAGCCACGAACTGGAAAAGATGTGGTTAAGATTTCTGCATAAGAGAAACCACAGTATTATTTCTGTAGGTTGGAGATTCAGCAGAAATCTGTTGTGGGAAGGAGATTTACACTTTCCCCAAAAAATACCTTCTCGATCAGTTCCAAAGATCAAAAGCCTAAGAGTCTGAGGTGCTTTTTTTCACTCTAAACCCAGATATAATCACATTTGTAGTTTATATTATCCTATCTTCCTCAAGGAATAGATTACATTTCTGCATAAGTACGACACTTGGCTGATTTCCCCAATAAATAAGTAAATACAGAGTGGGGGAGTGTAAGCTTTTTAAAAAAAAAAACACACAACAGCAAATAAATAAATAAACTTCCTAAACTTTAGAGCAATCATCTGGTCTTATACGCTTGGAGTATTTTCTTTACCCCATCTCTTTAACAGAGTTTATTAGGCTGTATCTGTTAGCAGAATCTGACCTTTAGCTTTTAGTTAAAACAGCCAGATTCTCTGGGCGATTGAGACCCGCAGAAACTTTTTTCGCGTTTTCTATGTCTGTCTCGCTGAAGGGTCATTGAATCAGTGTAGGGAAGTGGTGACCTTTCCGAAGAAGGTCTTCCCTGCTTATGAAGAAGGAAAGTCTTGTGAATAAGGGATTTCTATGCAACTCTACCCCTTCCCACTTCAAAAATCGCCTGTAAACGCAAATCTTCAGGGTGCACTGCGGACATTGTCGCCTTATTTCGAATAGCAGCGTAGGAATCCATAGGAAAAGGAACCAGCCCGATAAAAGGGTTCCTTAAGCTGAAATATACGGGTGCAAGACTTGTGTCGTGCACATGATTTCGAGGGAAACAATCCATTTAAAACCCAAGTTATCTGGGGGATTAACTGAGTTGTTGATGGGATGTAAGAGCATAATACAGGGGGAAGCCCGTGTTTCCTGATCATCTATTCAGCATTTAGGCAGCCGGGAGACTTAAGAGAAGGGAAGGAATTCACCAAAATCAAGAAGAGCCACGTGGAAGGATTGGCGAAGAATCGCCGCAAGATAATGATGAGAATTAAACGTGAACCCTCCCTTTTATTCAGGAAGGTATTGGCTCAGAAAATATGACGGAAAATAGTGATGGAAAATAAAGGAGAAATTCTGTATCTTTCCCCCCTTTTAATATGCCCTGTCTTTTATTGCTGAAAACTAATGTCTAATTGGGCTAAGCTGCAGGAAAGGATGACAAAGCAGGTAATAGGTAGAAGGTAATGACCAGTTGTGAAGATGGGATGGCTTCAAGTCCTCTTCCTTCCACCAGTTCAAAACTTGAATTACTGAAGATCAACCCAATCAAATGTTTATTTCAAATGGAATACTTAATCTAGTGCCTCAGATTAAGGTATTCCTGTCAGATAAGATGTCAATCAATGCCCTACTTAACTCCTCGCATGGTGGAAGTTGGGTAGCCACCACATTGTGGAAAGCTGGTATACCGGGTAACGATGATACATATCATGTAAACCCCATCGCCAAGATCAAAGCTTTCTTCTTTAATAGGATCCAATACATGTCAAACCTCATTCCAATCAAATCGCCCGTAAATTAATGCAAGATGAATATGTCATAGAATAATGTGACAATGCAATCACAGAGGGTCAGGGGTTGTTGTTTCAATGAGAGAGTTGTCAAATATTAATTCTAGAACCTCCAAATGAATAGGCAGAGAGCAGGATTAAGCACTTGCTGGTGGGACCTTGTGTGGCTGATTTGTGTTCATGCAAGCAAGTTAAACACTAGAGGGGAGGAATCATATATTGTCTTTGGGCTTTTTTTTTTTTTTAAGAAAGTCATGTTTTAACTTACTTGACTGTCCCAGAAGGTTTCTGTAAAGTCTTTTTCTTCTCCTCATTACAGGGGGACCCTTGTGCCTTATTTTCTAACTTGGTTCCTGTTCAGGAGAGAAAAGTGGCAATATTTTTTAAAGTGTCTAGTTTATATGCAAGTGATAAATAATTGAAGAATGGCATGAAATCTTTTTCTTTTCTTTTTTAATACCCCCATCCCGAATAAAAACCTCAAATTGTTTTGGAACTCAAATCTTTGTGTCGCCAAAATATGGCAGAAGTAAAGAAGGGGGGGAGGGGAGAGATGGAAGAGGTGGAATATATTTACAATAAAACATTTCAAAACTTCGTGCATATATTACAGAACAACCCTAGGGCTGATTTAGAGGAAGAGATAGGACAGGAGATTTCCAGAATTCTGCTTTGATCTGACACATACCTCCTGGCTGAGCACTGAGAAGTGTTACCACCGACGACGCTGCATTGTTTATGGACTTTTCAGAGCTAATATTAAACTTTTCAGCGCTAATATCGTCGTGCTTGTTTGCAAGACTCTTCCAACCAAAGATGGGATGCTTTAAAGCTGCCGCTTTTGCAGCGTCCAACTCTTACTTTTCAAAGGAGAACCAATGGCCTGGGCTGGCTGTGCCAAGAGAGGAGCTCTCAGTGCAGATACTAAGACTTAAGAGGAGACTTCAAAAAGCAATAGATTCAGCCCATGACTTAGTGCTAGTGGTCAATGTGAACAGTAAAGTAGGAATACATAATAGGAAGGAGTGACGATAACCCTTGTGCCAATTGCAGAGGAAGTAAATGACCAAGTCTAAATATTGTTGCAGGAGCTCTTTCTGGATATATATTCCTGAAAGGGAGATAGGAAGGAGAGGAATATATACTTTATATAATTCCATAAGAGCCAAATAATGCAAATATGTGAGCTCAAAGAGGGATTTCGTATAGCTTGTAGTTGTTGTTGTTTTTATTAAAAAAAACTACATTAGAAATATTTCCAATGGGAGTGAAATAAATAAATAAATAAATAAATAAATAAATAATACTCTTAAAATGCTCAATGAAGTTATTTAATCAAGGAGGGGCTTTATATGGGATATCCAAACTTGACAATTTTGAATCATTTTAAATTATTATTTATTCTGGAATACGTTTTAATTTTTAAAAATAAACAGATGTGGGGGGAGCAGAGGCCAGATTTCCTCAAATACTATCAAGGTGGAGTGCAACGTCTCCGCACATCATATAAAATTTGGGGTTATTATTAACACCGAAGTAGTGTTCTGACCTGAAGAGGGGGAAAGATAGGATTTCCTGTTTCTTTTTGGCTCGAAAAAAGGAGAGGAAATAGGTGCAAGGTCCATGAATGGGGAAAAAACCCTGCATTACATACCTTAACCTCACTTATTAATACTTATTTTCTTCTAGTTTAAAGTTTGACACGCACTTCACCCGAAATTTCAAAATAGGGGGCACCGTAAACAGCGTCTGTTTACAGCCCGAACTCTTTCTTATGTATTCCATTCCAGAAGTGCATGAGATTATTTTACTGTGTGAGATGCACTTCTGAGATGAGATGGAACAAGCCTGTGTATGTGTGCGTAGGGGTTTGTGCGCGTGTGTGTATAGTATTTACATCCAGAAAGGCTGGACTTCTGCTGCAGGTCGGCTAGTCAACAGCCTCTATTTCCATACTAAAAACAATTTGGCAGCACTCAAATCGTGGCCGGTAACCCGACTCTCCATGCAGCCAGCCATTCTAATAAACTTCCAGCAAATCTTTTACAGATCCAGCTGACTCTTTGGAATATCATGCGGAATTTGGGGGTTCTTCTTATGAACTATTTCCATCCTCAAACGACCTAGTTAAGGCAAGAGAAGCTGCAATGAATCCACCTTTCCAACACATATTGTTTTAAAAGCATAACATATATTTTTCAACGCTCTGAGACTGAGCATACAAGGCTCAAGGCAATCCTAAATGTCTGTTACTCTTATAGAGCAACTAAGAAGACACTTGGACAGATCTTGCCTTTCAAGAGCTAGACAAACTGTTTGCGGAGAGCATTAGAGCAACTCTATTCTTGGACGGAGGTTAGGAAATCAGGTTGAGCTAGTCGTTCGAAACGGAAGGGCGAACCAATGCGCACGAGGCGGGGGCGCGCGGGCGCGCGGGCGCGCGGCTACACACTCGAGTCATTGTCCCGGATACGGTGGGCCCGGCACATGTTCCCGGTCGCAGGTCAGAGGTCAAGCTCCAGGGGTGTTTCCAAAGCCGGCCACTTCAAGAACTCAAGCCTTCAACACTTATCCAAACTGATTAACTACATGATCAACAGTAGCCAAGGAAATGCAACGGGCTTCACAGGTCTCGCCACTGCGAGAAATAGCCAGACCAGGATAGTGTGCGTGCGTGTGTGTGTGTCAGAGAGAGAGAGAGAGAGAGAGAGAGAGAGAGAGAGAGAATGGCGGGGGAGATGTGACTTTCGTGGAAATCCTTCTCGATTCCCTTTAAGACTTGGATAGCCTAAAGCTCTGTCGCCCTCCTCCTTCTGATCCAGATTTTACAGATATTCTCTTTAAAGAATAAAATAAAAATGCAACAAAATAAATCAGCGAAAGGGTTTGTGGTGGTTGTTATTTTTCTAAAAAAACCATGCAT
Source organism: Podarcis melisellensis (assembly GCF_964234715.1). Taxonomy (NCBI): domain Eukaryota; kingdom Metazoa; phylum Chordata; class Lepidosauria; order Squamata; family Lacertidae; genus Podarcis; species Podarcis melisellensis. The sequence goes on along the minus strand of NC_138537.1, from coordinate 25,653,529 downwards.
GTTGGTAGACATTTTTGCACGAATAAAAAAAAGGAACAAGGAGTTAAATGATGCTGGAGTGGGGTGTTTGTGTGTAAGGGAGGTGGGAGTGTCACCCGATTACGGAAAGCTCCTGATCGAGATGGGAATGGAAGGTCCATTGTGAAAAGCTTACGAAGTCTTGGCTACTAGACCTTTAGCCACAGACATGGTTAACTCCTTCCTAACTGCGCAGGAGAGAGTGCCTGAAACAGAGAAACTGGTGCCGAGTTCTCAAGGGGGAGCAAGACCTGGGCTGACCAAATCCCCGCCTCTCGGTTCCTCCCTGCACCTCGAGCCCAAAGCAGCGACTCATCTTCCACGGTTGGGAGGCTGGAGCAGAGGTGGACCGAGATAACCGCACTTCTCTATCGCTCGGCACCCTAGGGCATTGTCTGCCTGGGATACACACTCTGGTGTTCTCCGCCTCCTGTTCCCTCCATTCCGAGGCAACCGCATCTCTTTCGCTGCCCTATCTTTTCTCCGTCTGCCCTCCTGTAGTGGGCGTTCAGATATAGGGCGCTCGTCCCAGCGGCACCATGGGAAGCACCTTGATCACAAACGCCCCGATCCACTTGGCGGTGTGGACCTTCGGGTCGGGGAAGGGAAAGCCCTGCCCGCCTTTGGCAGTGGGGCCAGGTACAGCTTTACCTCCTAGGAGTCTCCCGTGGAGGAAAGTCTCTGCCCACGTGCCTGAAAAGGTGCCAAACCACATCCGCAGAGTGTGTGCGAAGAGAGAGGGGGGGGGCTCCTAAGGTTCATTCATGCACATAACAAGCCTCCTGAAGGTGAAAGGTTGCTCCAGCGCTTGGCCTGACTGTGGCAGAAGGGAAGCCGCATTTCCTAGCCCGCCCCGCGTCTCCCACCCCTTGATCACCACTTCAGTCACTTACCCCACTCCACCTGTTGAAGCAGAGATCCCCTCATTTCTGCCTAGCATGTCAGAACTGACCAAAAAAAAGAAGAAAGTCGAAAGACAGAGGGAGACGAGAGGAGAGGCTGGGGGGTGGGTGGGATAGAGGGGGTAGGGTGGGCAGCGGTTGGATCAAACAAAACCAAAACACCTCTTGGGCGACTTCATCGAGGCGGTCATCCTTCATTTCTTCTTTTCTTGCTTTCTGGGAGCAGCTGGGGATTGTATGGAGAGGCAGAAATGAACCTTCAGGATGATATTTTAATGGCTTATATGTCACGTTGGTGCATGTGGCTTTGAACTGGAGCAGCTTTCGTTTCCTGCAGAGAGCATGCCGCAAATCCCACTTGATAACTTCTGCAGCCCACAACACTTGCACACAGAGCGCGCGCAGACACACACACACATACAAATGGACTTTATATCTGAACATGTTCCCAACAGCAAACAAACAAACAAACTTTGGACTGTACCCTTCCACGGCTGTTGACTTAACTTGAGATGGGGTTAAGTGTTGCTCTGTTGCTCTGCATTTTGGAGAGGCGAATCTATTCCCTTTTGCTAACTTCAAGTATGTGTAGATTATTCTCTCTGGGACCAAACGTTCCTGAGATTCTTGCCCGTCGCTCTGGGATTAGGCATACTAGAGCGAAAGGGCGAAAGAGCAAGATCTCATTACATATACCAAGTCTAACACATGAAAACTCTTTATATTCCTTATCAAGGGAAGATGCTTCAGACCTGTTGCTTTAGGACCTTAGATGTGTGCTTGTATGTGTGTATGTGTTTGTATGCGTCTGTGTACACACACATACACAAACATTGTGTGTGTGTGCGTACGTGCGTTTGTGTGTGCAAGCCTTCTTTAATGCAAGCAGCATTGCCTCCGCTATCGGTCAGAAACTATGATGCCTTGCTAATAGAACTGCCCCGAATATCCTCCTTTATGCATTGAACCTACTCGGAAATCTGATATATATAGTATTACACTGCCGAATGGCAGTAAAAAGGTGGTTTTTGTTTTACTTAAACCAAACAGTGTGCCCCTCCCACATTTCACTGAAATATACAGCTCTGAAATAGGAAATATTTTTCGTGCATTTTTATCTGCCAAGGGAATTGATTCCTAACTCCTTTAACAGAAAACAGGATAAATCAGGTTGGGGAAAAGTCATAGCGAAGTCACATAAAGGCTGGACAAAGGTTCAAAACCCGAAGTGCTTTGATTTCTAGTTAACATTTATTAACATCCCTCTTCCTCTCCGTCTAACACACAGGCTCACATTTTCTGTATTGGGGTTGGGGATGGTCCAGGTTAAAATATTACCATTATGTTTTGTTTTTTTAAAAAAACCAAAACTAAAAACACTGTTCTCAGCAAATAGCACCCTTTCTCAAAACTACACGGGCATCACAGGGAATAACATACCCAAGTTGCTTTGCTTAATTGATTGAGTCACAAAGATTGTCTCTTTTTAAGTAACCATACTTCTACATCTCGACAATCATTTTAATATATAGTCAATGGGTCTTTGTAACAGGAACAAAGAGGAACTATCCGTAGTTTTTCAATAGACTTGAGTTGGGTAAAGGCAGGTTAATCGAGGGGTTGCATCTAGAAAACAAGCAAGTGTTGTATGTTTGCACTGAATCCAAATGTCTGCATTTTCCTAACTAAATCAAAGGGAGTGTTATTTCTTTTTCTGCTCACTCATCTGAAGGTAAGTAAATTTTCTCTGGCGATCACAAGCTTGGTCAGCAACAAAGGCGCCGCCTGCTTTTTCCACCGTCCTGGTGTGGCAAGTTGAGGAATTTCAATAAATGTGACAAGGGTGACTGATTTGTGAACTAGAAAAGGTTTGAGCGTCAGAAAATTTATATTGCTCCTATCTAGTGAGGATTTCAAATACATTATAAAACCCCAGGATCCAAAAGCTCCATGCAGCACAGAAGAGACAAAAGCAACTTTGGGGGAGAAAAATACAGGCTTTTTTTTTTACCTGAATGAAAGAGGTCGCGTAAAAAAAGAAGAAAGAAAAACAAGAAACAAAGTGCAGGGAGATACAATAACAACACTACACTACACACACACAAACAAACACACAGGCAGAAAGTTAAGCGCTCTCACCCACCTGCCTTTTGATGGGTGCTAAAAAATAATTCAGAAAAAAACAAAGTGATGGAACGTTACAGCCGTTTCCCCACAGAAATCACGCCTGCTGTTTTAAAGCAAAATCTAATGTAACCAACACATGCGTTTTGGAGAGCATCTGAAAGAAAACAAGGAGGAAGCCCAAATGGAAAAGGAGCAAGTCACAAAAGGACTTCCCTGGGCAACTCCTTAAAAAGTTGTGTTGTTCAAAGATCTCGATCTCCAGGAACCAAGCATCACCATCACAAGAAAGAAGGAAAAGATAGGCACAGGAATAACATCTACATCTTTCTCTATCTCCATAAAACAGCTATAGAAAAGAGAGCTTTGGAATATTGCCGAACCGAAATATCTATATCTATATCTATATATTATATATGTTTATGTATATAAAAAGTTGCTACTCCTGTACAAGCCTGTTTGTCAAAAGCGATGTCAATGCGCTTCACAATACCTGGGATTGATGAGCTGAGCTGGCCAATCAGGAGAGAAGGAAGGTTTTGCGCACCCTTAGTTGGAGAGGAAGGAGGGAGTTGCAAGCGAAAGTGGGAACCGCCAGGCACCAATGATCAGCGACGTCGGTCTTTACGTAGCTCCTCCTCCTTCTCCCATTCATCAAGGGGGGGACGGTGTCGTCTTTTCAATTCATTTATCTGCAGGAATGATTGCCGCTATCAGTCTCGCGTTCACCGCCCGGCTGAGGAGGTGAAAGTTTCTCCCCAGGAAGATAAACCGCAAAAGACAATATTGTGCATGATTTGCGCCGTTTTTTTTTTTAACAAAGCAGGGGGAAAAAAGGAAAGTGAAGGGGGAAAAAAGCCCAAGGAGGGGGAAAAGAGACGGAAGGGGGAAAAGAGTGCAAGAACTGGAAGAGAAGAGAAAATTGCTCGCTAGTCCGCTACATTCCTCTAGCCTCTTTTTTTAAATTAAAAAAAAAAACAGAACTGAAGGAAGTTTAATTTTTGTTTTGCTCCCCCCTCCCCCGTCTGAGCCTGTTTCCTCCTCTCTCTTCACCATTGTTATTCGCGAGCGGAGTCTTCTGAATCCTTTCCCTCCTCCCCATTGAACCCCCCTGAAAAAGTGCAGTCCGAGAGGCGAGAGAGGGGGCGATCGGTTTTTCTGTGCGCGCGCCGATGTCTTTTTTATTCTTATTCTCCAATTTTTGCAGCTTCTAGATTTCTTCCGCGGGCTCTGCCCACCCCTAAGCCCTCACCCACCCTCTCGTTTTGTGTGTGTGCGTGTGTGTGTTTTGGGTGCGCGGATGCCGAAGGGGGAGTTCCTGATGTGGTCGCTTTAGTGGTGAACGTCGCGCGGACTTTTGCAAGAGAAAGAGAGAGAGAGGCTGCTTGGATTGGCGGCGGCGGCGACGGCGGCTCTCTTCCTCGTCGGCTGATCCGGCAGTTTGTTGGCTGCTGCTGCTGCTGTTGCTGCTACTGCTGCTTACCCCCACTTCTTCCACGTCCTTCCCCCCCCCCCTTTCCTCCTTAATTTATATTTTCTTAAATCTTATTTCATTTTTGCATCACTTTTCCTCGGCGGTTGCTGCCGCAGCTGCCTGAGAGCCGGGAGAAGATGTTGCTGGATGCCGGACCGCAGTACCCCGCCATCGGAGTGACGACCTTCGGCTCCTCTCGCCACCACGCCACGGGCGACGTGACGGAGCGCGAGGTGGGACTGGGCATCAACCCTTTCGCCGACGCCGGGATGGGCGCCTTCAAGCTCAACCCCAGCAGCCACGAGCTGGCCTCGGCCGGCCAGACCGCCTTCACTTCGCAGGCCCCTGGCTACGCGGCCGCAGCGGCGCTGGGGCATCACCACCACCACCCGGGCCACGTCGGCTCCTACTCCAGCGCGGCCGCCTTCAACTCCACGCGGGACTTTCTCTTCCGCAACCGGGGCTTCGGCGAGGCGGCGGCCAGCGCCCAGCACAGCCTCTTCGCCTCGGCGGCCGGCAGCTTCGGCGGACCGCACGGGCACGGCGAGGCGGCGGGCCACCTCCTCTTCCCGGGCCTCCACGAGCAAGCCACCGGCCACGCGTCGCCCAACGTGGTCAACGGGCAGATGCGCCTGGGCTTCTCCGGAGACATGTACGGCCGGCCGGAGCAGTACGGCCAGGTGACGAGCCCGCGCTCCGAACATTACGCTTCGCCGCAGCTGCACGGCTACGGCCACATGAATATGAACATGGCAGCCCACCACGGGCCGGGGGCCTTCTTCCGCTACATGCGCCAGCCCATCAAGCAGGAGCTCATCTGCAAGTGGATCGAGCCCGAGCAGTTGGCCAACCCCAAAAAGTCCTGCAACAAAACTTTCAGCACCATGCACGAGCTGGTGACTCACGTCACCGTGGAGCACGTCGGCGGGCCCGAGCAGTCCAACCACATTTGCTTCTGGGAAGAGTGTCCCAGGGAAGGGAAGCCTTTCAAGGCCAAATACAAACTGGTCAACCACATCCGAGTCCACACGGGGGAGAAACCTTTCCCGTGCCCTTTCCCGGGATGCGGGAAAGTCTTCGCTCGCTCGGAAAATCTCAAGATCCACAAAAGGACGCACACAGGTACGTCTCCAAACCAACCGACCGGGCCGAGCCGCCCGTTGCCTGTTGAAGCGAACTCTCGCGCTTTCCAAGAAGGAGCCAGCTCAAAACAAATCAAAGGGGGGAGGGGGAGGGAGGAGGATTAGGGAAGAAATATAAGGGTGGGGGCTCCTTTCTTAAACAAATCCACACCAAGAGCCGGGTTCAGTTCAGATGGTGAATTAATTGGCACTATAAACCAAACATTGCTTTTCTTTTTATTTTTTATTTTTTAAGTGGGAAAAATCAAATGTACGGTAGGGCTCTAAATGTTTCAGGGGAAAAAAGGGAGATTAGGGTGTGGGGTGGAGGGGGAAAGATGGCAGCGATCTGAATTGTTAAAATTTATTGGTTTTAATTAATTGGTAGTCGAGGGCACTGACTGTCTTACAGTGGGAAATCCTGCTAAATATATGGCTACCTAACCTCAGCTTTCCTTGCTATCAATTTCTCACCCTCTGTAAATATTTAATTATGTGGGGCTATTGTAAGTAATCTGAGCTGTACGAGTTTATGTATTATTACAAGGAAACGTGGGGGTTGGGAGCGCTGAAATCACTCGCAAATCACCAGCTCCCTGTTCTAATATTTCTTGTGTTGTCTTTTCCTTCTCTCTCTCCTTTTGGAAAAAGAAATCCCACAACCTGTCGTGTGTTTATCTATTTTTTTAAAAAAAAATCTAAAGCTGGCGCTATTGTGATTTGAACAGTTTAATCAGAAGTGTGCAATGCACTGCAAGTTTAATAACTAATACTACTGTGCAGCCGTGGAAGGTTATGTGTACACTACGTAATAAATAAGGAAAGGAAGGGAAGGTAAACAAACGCCAAATTTAGCCATAAAAGTGGCAACAAACCTTCCCCTCCTTCCAAAACTGTGTGCAAATGTACCCCTTTGCCAGGCGTTCATTTTCTGGTGAGATGCCACAGTTCGCGGTTTAAAAGAAAGATAAGAAAAATGGGGAAAGAAAACAGGCTTTGATTTAATTTACTCTTGTTCATTAAAGTGGGGGTTAGAATTGGCTGTAGGTGTTGCTCCATACTATAAAAATCTAGGTGCCAGATTTCCAATTAGGTCGACTTTGTTTGTTTTTGTAATAGGTGAAAAACCCTTTAAGTGTGAATTCGAGGGCTGTGACAGGCGCTTCGCCAACAGCAGCGACCGCAAAAAGCATATGCACGTCCACACTTCAGACAAACCTTATCTCTGCAAAATGTGCGATAAGTCCTACACGCACCCGAGCTCCCTCCGAAAACACATGAAGGTAAATGCTAGACGCAGTTTCCTCCCCCCCCCCCACAGCTTCTCTTTTCACTGGGATCTGCTTGGGCCGGGTGGCCTTCGCCTCTCTTCTTCCACCATCGACTTTGCACACCGCTATTTACTGGAGGAGGGAGGAGGGGGAGGGAAATAAACATTTATTCCTTATAAATAGTAGTTTATACAGTAGTGACGCGACGTTCTGGACAGGAAACTGGGAAACTAGCCCGTATTGTTCTGTCACTCTGGAAAGGTTTATTAAAGGAGAAGTGATTACGTTGCTTAAAGGCGTGGAAAGTCTTCGTTTCTGGAGACCCGGGATTCCAGTTCTTTACGCTGTAAATTGTCTCACAATGGATCCCGGTTTGGGCTAGCCTGGGGTTGTGCATTGCTTCAGGGGGAGAATTTAAAGAAAAAGACTCGATGGGGAGTCTGAAGGGACACAGGCAGGCATAGAAACTCTGGGTTTCTTGTTCAAACCTCCGCTAGGATATCGTTCTTCTTTTGTGTATCCCAGGGCCGTATTTATCTTGCATGGCAGTTCCCTGAAATTAGCTGAGAACAGGCGATCTCGGTGTATAGTTAAGTTAAGAGCTCGGCGTTTCTATGAGATCAGCCAACATCCTGATTAGCGAAGCAGTATTTCAAACTTCACGCTTCCCCCGCGCCGCCACCCTCCCCCCACCGTGGCATTTAGAGTTCAATCTGTGAGCTCAGCTCCGTGATTTAGCATGTTGGGCAAGTAAATGGGCCAGATGCATACGTGCATATTGTTTGCATGGGTATAACAATATTTATATATTTATCTAGCCAGGGGTGGGTGGGTGTGGGTGCACCCAGCGATACACGTATATCTATGTGTGAATCCACACACACTTCAAGCATTTCCCTTTGTTATTCATTTCTGTTTTCTAGGTCCACGAATCGTCCTCCCAGGGGTCTCAGCCTTCTCCCGCTGCCAGTTCAGGCTATGAATCTTCAACCCCCCCAACAATCGTCTCTCCATCCACAGAAAACCAGACCACAAGCTCCTTATCCCCTTCATCTTCAGCAGTCCACCACACGTCCAGCCACAGCACGCTCACGTCAAATTTTAACGAATGGTACGTTTAAACAAACGAACAAACAAATGCAAATCCAACCTATTTAAAAGACTCCAAAAATTAATGAACACTTTGAAAATCGATCTTTTTGTGTGTTTTGATTTTTTTTAAATGCTGCCCATAGACCCAGGACCGAATCAAATCAAGAATTCTCTCTCTCTTTCTTGCTCTCTCTCTCTCTTTCTATCTATCTATCTCCCTCTCTTCTTCAATTTCTGTTGTTTTGTTTTGGTTTTGTCGTGTTTGGGGGCAAAGGCTTGGAAAGCAAATGGTTTTTTTTTCTAGAGTGCGTGAGAAGAGCAGGGTTATTGGGCCATCTTGCCGATGTGCAGGGCTTTTTAATGGAACCACTGACTGGAGTTCTTCAACTGCATGTCTCTTTGGGCAGCGCCTTGTTTTCTGTAAATACAGAAATACTAGCTTACAATGTACTGTTTGATTTTGTAAATAGTTATACCACAAGTTGAATAAGGGGATACGTGGAATTGTGGTCTTTGCATATATATGTGGGGGGAGGGGAATAGGGGAGGGGGATAGGGGAGGAGGTTGAAAAGTGGGGGGGAAGGAGGGAGGAGGTAGCAAACCATCTATTTGTACTGAATGGCAAGGATGTTCTAGTAAATGTGTACCAAAATGTGAATTACTTTGTATTATTACAGTCTAAACGTCGACCTAACAGAATATTATTGGTATTAATGTGCTTTTTCTTTTGTATAAAGTGCAAACATTTCGTCCCAAAGTCCAGTCTAAGTAGTGCAGTAAAATGTTGTTACACGTCCTGTCAAGAAATTCGTATAGTGCAAGCCTGGATCTGCGTGTCAAACTGTTACATTTGTTTATGTAAAGTGGTATTAAAAAAAAAAGCTATAAACTATAACCTGTCCATTGCTTTTGGCAAATACAACCACATACTGTATATACTTCCTAATTTCCATATTTATCCGCATGTAAAGGTCCGGTTATACATGTTACAGATATTCAATATTTATGGCTAGAAGAATCGGTATGTACAATTTAGTTTACAGAACTGTTTGGTAACATTTCGTACCTTATTAAAGATTCTGAAATCCCATAATCCGTGGTAGGAATCCTTATTGACTAAGCCTGCTGCTCTGCTGCAACTTAGCTAGTTTTCAGGACAGTGTGCAGACTGGACCAAGAATCCTGCCCCATGACTTCCACTCCTTGTCCTACTGTACTACCATTATGTCATCACTAGACCAGCAACTTTGATATTAATGTGATAAATTGATGTGCCCCTGCTGGCATTTAGGGTAGGATGTAATTAGTATTTATATAAACCCCTATGAAACAAAAGTTTTGGGCTGCAATATAATTTAAATGACCGTTGCTGACTCCTAATAATAACAATAACAACAACTATAGCAGAGTAGCAATAGATTGCATACGACCATGCAAATCTTGTCAGGGAAAAAAAAAGAATAAGGTGTTGCCACAATATCTTAAAATGGATTTGCTCTTTGCTTCAATCAGTAATTGCGAAAATAATTCATATGTTTAAATTTGAGAAGCTTTTAGGTATCATTTAATCTGAGTCATTTGAAATCACAAGCAAAGTCTTTTTTTATTCTTGCAAAGCCTTCTGCGATCCTCACCTCTTACCCCCAAAGCCACACCATTATATTATATCCCTCTGTTTAGATGCTCCGTTCTGTGTTTGCAGTTGGTCTATTTTTTTACTATAATTTTGCCAGAGTTGTTCCTTACAACAGCAGCAAAATAAAACAAACCCAGAGAGGGTGGGAGGGAGTTTATGTAGTTTGATTATCTCTTTTATTTCCCCCCATTTACTTAAGAAATTCGTTCCATTGGCTGGCGGTGATACAGTAAATTTGTAAATGAGAAGACAATATATATTAAAAAAATCTAAATTACTTGTGCTTAATGACTGTGGCAGAACGCCTTTTTCTCTAAATCAGATTGTCTTTCTTGCAGTTTAGTTTGATAGATTTGCAAGCTGTGGTGCTTCCGTTAACTTAGCGACGCTTGTAGGAACCGCTAGGCTTTGTTCCTTGGTGTAGGTTGCATGATCGCCCCATTAAGCAGACAACATATCAACAGACAACACAGATCATGAGCTCTCTGTGTTTGGGATATTATGTCACAGAGTGAATTGCACCTGCTGACCTCTCTTGTAGGCCAAGATGGCATTTTAACAGCTTCTTTTAAAATATAGATATATAGATATTTAGAAGTTCAGCGAGTCAGCCGCAGCATCAACGGCGATGAGGATTTGGGGATAGTGAAGCTGGCTTGGATCCCCAAGTTATCTCAGTTCTTAATACGCATGTCTACTAGCTACTCACAGTATATATTGTCCTGGTATATATTTATTATTTTGTGCCGGATTTTTGTAAACAGAGTCATGGGGGAAGGAGAAGCTTGTGTTCTGGTGTTTTGCTGGAATGTTTTACTTAAATCTTACATAGGCCTCTCTGGACCCTTAGGTAGTAGGATCTGGGCCGCGGAGATGTGCTGCAATGTCTTATAGATCTTTTCAGTCGGAAAGAAACAGTTAAGAAATGGTTAGAGCCTGTTTTGTGTTTTGTTTTTTAAAAAAACTTCACTTCCTAGAAAATGTTATTCTAATGAGAAGCTCATTTATAAGCTCTTCCAGTGCAAAGAGCGCCACCTTGCAGGGCCTACAGATACTGAAAGAAGTTCGAGAGAACCATAGAGGCTGAGCCACAACCCGGAGGAACTGCGGCCGAAAGACACGCTGGGTATTCATTTAACCCTAAAGAAATGCAATGATAAAGTTTAGTCGTCTCCAGACCGTTAGCCTTAGCGGGAAAGTAGCAGTTTCAGCGATTTAGTATGCGAGCCTAAATGGAAAAGGAAAGAAGATATAGGGCAATATACAATATTATCTTCCCTTACCCGCCCACCACCAGCATGATTGAAAGGAATCATCGGTTCATTTTTACAAAATCCAGAAGAATCTTAAAAGATAAATGCCATAGCTTCTTTGGGTGTAGATTTTATTATTCTTCTCCAGTGGTAGTTTGTTTTAGAAATATGTTTTATCTGAATGGATTGCCTGGCTACCAATACCGAGTATTCTGTCATTTTCAAATCAGACGATTTTGAACATCATTAAAACTAAGTTCTATCTATGCTTGAACTTGTATTGTAACACCCCCCCCCCGCCAAAAAAACCCCCATAGTAACCCCACGACCTATAAAATAACATGTTTCTTGGAATAACCAGTCAGCCACACATATTTGGTTACACAACTCAGCGATGGGCGCTAGAATGTTTTAAAAGTTTAATACATTTAATTACAGTATTGCATCTGTCTGGTTTTGAACAGATAAATAGACACGCACTATTTATATGTATGTGTGTGTTTATACACGCGCACACACACTCACACATATATGGAGAGAGATCGTGGCTTCTTGTAAGAATGCTTAATTAACTCTTTTACTGAATAAATCAATACCTGGCGAAGATCATTATTATTATTTTTTTTAAAAAAAATACTTGACAAGAATGCTATTAAGAAGAGAGGTTGCATTAAATGGCCTTTTAAACTCCAACCCAGTCTCTCATTGTGCGGGTACTTTTAATGTCTGCTTCGTGAGATGTATATTTCATACTTTTCTTCATGGGCTATTAGGTATGGAAAGACGTGAACGCTGGCTGAGAAATATGAATTGTTAGAGTCTATTTAGCAGAAACTCCAGACAATGCAGAAGCGGGCTTGTGGGGCATGGAGAGCCGCGCGTTTGGATTATTGAGGCAGCAGCCTGTAGCTGGGATGATGTTGTTTTATTCCCAGACTCCGCGTCATCTTCCAAAGGATGTAAGATTTCTGTACGCCAATGCGGAACCTTTGAAGACCACCCAGAAACACTGTCCAAAATGTGTGGATATGATTATGTTCGTGCGGGTTTTATAGGCACACACACAAACCGCAGGTAGACTTCACTGGCTGGAATCCTGTGTACATTTACTTGGGAGTAACACCCATTTAACTTAGTATAATTTACAGACGAGTAAACACGCAATAGAAAAGATCATGCTTTTATCATGCTTGCAGGCAGAAGCTGTCTGCAACCTGGAGTTTTCGTAAATATTTACGTTTTAAACTATTTTCCCCCCAATGCTATCAATCACCCTCCCATACTTTCTGTAAATAGAAAATAGGAGCCCGTACTTGTGAGATGTAATCAGAAGCATACTTTGAAGTAAAAACCACTGATGTTAAAACGATTAACTTTTGAGTATACATGGTTCTGTTAAATCTTAAAATTAAGCTTTTTAAGAACGAGCTACATTCGGAATAAAGGGTAGTGCAAGATCACGTGGAATTTCGACAGTAGTAGAGTGGCCAATCTGTTGCATGCTTTACAACAGGAATAATTTTGTTTACAAACGTAAAACATAAACGACAATTCTCTCTTGTTGCTTAAAGAAGAATTTTGCTTTGATCGAGAGCATATTTATACCCCAACCCTAAATAATGCAGATTCTTGGTTTCCGCCTGACATTCCACTGAAACGACCAGAAAACGAAATTCCATTTTGAATTATTGATTTTTCAAGGAAATCTGACTGAAATTCCCATTTATTTCCCTGTAAAATTCAATTGAATCTACTTCCAAGTAACTGTTTAGGATAGGAGTCTAAGGGCAGGAGAGGGAAGAGGCAAATGAGAGGGCAAGCTGGCCTACAATGTGAGCTCTCCAAGGGAGGCGGGATGGGAAAGCAGGGGTGGAATAGTTCTGAATAATAAACTTGACACATGATTTTCTTTGAAGTTAGTATCACAAACCCCCGAAAATCTATATGGGAAGATCTATATTTCTGGCAGAGGAGTGGTAGCTGGCGTCTTTTTGTCGAAAAAGGGAATACAGTTGTATTTAAAGGAACTGAGCGCAAGAAATGGACGGGCACTTTTACGTTTTTTCTACTTCATATACCTCCGTATACCTACACTATCCACCTATAACCGCATTAGTGCCCTGTTCGGTGTATTTATTTACTTGGCTGTGTTTATGTAGACTTTATGCGCACATTAATAGACTTAACCTGCTCGAATGACGTAAGAATAAAAGGGTGCTTGCAGAAATTAGATTTTTTTTAATTTAAAGTAGGCAGAGGACAATTTATATATCACTCAGAAATCCTGACAAACCCACTTTTTTTTTACACCTGCTGAGATTCCTTTACATGGGTTTTCGACAGGGCCTCCTAGTTATGGTTTCCCCTGTTTATATAAAACTTTTGTTTGGGAGCTAAAAATATACCAGATACATACATACCTGTTATCTAATGTCCATCTAATGGACAACTATATGGCTTAGCTGTAAATTCCATGCATACTGGTTCAAATCACATATCCCTGCTTGTTTTGCGTTTGGTAACTTCGCATTTTAATTAATTTTTATTTGGCTTTCCTCCCACATTGCCTTTGATGCTTTTTTGTGTGGTCTTACCGTAGTACACTCTCCCCCTCCCCCTCTTTACTCTGTCTCTCCACCACACACATGCACACACACACACACACACACACACACACACACTCCTCACTCTTAGACGTTTGCTACTTACTCCACTTGTTAACTTAAGTGTGTGTACATGTATGATTGTAAAGAGACCAATATAATAAAATAAAGAAATGCTTACTTCTCTATTCATTTTAGAAAATAAATAGGATGTGCGCACGCACGCGCGCACACATTATGCTTCTTGTGTACAATTGTAATATGCCCATTTCTTAATTTTATTGTGTATATCTAAATCTATCTTTTCAATCTGTCTCCTACACGGTACATAACACAGTACATAAGCACTAGATGGTCAGGATATAAATCTTTGTATAAAATAATAAGCAAATAATAAACAATTCCAAAATAATAAGTCGATTCAATCTTTAAACCCACCCTTCCCCTTCTAGGTTCTGTAAGTCAGGCCTGCTTCATCCTCGATTAACAAGAAACAGGATCATGTGAAACCAGAGGGCTATTTTTACCGTGCAGCTGGAAGCTGTCATCAATTGGTAACATTTATTTCAGCCTTAGAATGATAGTACAAAATAGCATGAAGTTTCCAGATGACACCCCTATTGGAGGCAGTGTTTTTGAAGAATAATAAATCAAGTTAACTACCCAATCATGCTGGCTTCTCCAAGATAATGTGTGTGTGTGTGTGTGTACACACGTTATCCTGGGAGAGTCCTGTATTTATATATGTGTAGTGTGTGATAATCTTGCTTGCTAGGACACGATCCGGCAAAAATAAAGCACTTTGAAGTCACACTTATTTCAGTGGGAGTATGAAGCATGGGTTTATGCCCCTTCCCTTGCAAGCAATGTGCTTAATATTGTTATTTATTTATTATTTAAATATGGATTATACAAGACAGACGTATTCAATACCTGTGCTTGTTTATGTTTGCGAATGTCCTTCTACGACCCTTTTTTTTGACAATACTTTTAATGATATTCATTATGTGTCACCCAATTCGGTGATTTCTCATGTGCGTGCGTTTTAAATCATTACAATTAAAAAAGGCAAAGGGCAACGACAGAGAAATAGGGAGGGAAAAATAAACAAACAAACAAATAAATAAATCGCATTAAACACACACACACCCCGCCACACACACACAAAAAACAAACCACTGTAAGGCCACGTGGTTTCTTTTCGATACTGCCTCTTTCACGACAAGTGAATCTGGGGATTTGGAGATAGGTAACGTATTCTGCTTTGCTTTTTGTTAAGGAGAGTTCCTGGAAAACAAGAAAAGACCACGTTTTTAGAAGCTTCGCTGTGCTTTCTGGCTACATCGGGGCTGCCCGCGGTCTCTAACAGAGTTTTCCAATGCCACACATGAAACAGGCTGCTCTCTTTAAGAACACACAACGCTTGGCGTTAGATGTAGACTGGACGCGCATGCGCCTTCCTCAAGCTCGGGCACTTCTTCCACGTGCTGTTGCATATTTATAACTCTCAGCACTTCCTAAACTGTCTAGAGAAGGTAACCACACAGAGCCTAAATCATCGCGAAACCGTTGGCGAGGCTCCCAAAATAGTTTGGTAGGGGAATATGCACGTGTTTGTTTTCAGACATCTATGGTTTAAACAAGATCGTAATACAACAAGGCACAGAAGGTTCATAAACCTTGACAGATAAACAACAAACATTGTAACACCCCCCCCCACCCGGGAAAAAAACCCGAGAGGCTCTATAAGGCGTCGGCAGCAATAGCAGCAGCAGCAACAAGACCATTCTCAAGGAGAATAATTCTGTGATCGCAGCCACTCCGTGAACAATCATTTCACATCGGTTGAACCAGGAAGCCCTAGAGTTGCCACGCAGCACTGTTTCTGAAAGAAAACTTTATTTTTTACTTTCCTCACGACCCCATATATCCACATCACATAATGTTATCAAATGCATTTTATTCCACGGTTAGGTGGGCCCAACCACTCCTCTCGAATAGATCTTTCCTTAGGCCCCAGCGGTGGCCTTTTCGCTACAGAGTGAGACCCTAACGCTTAGCTCTGGCTTGTCTGACAAATATCCTCCAGTCTGTCCCTCCTCCCTTTCTCCCAAGCCTCTACACGTCGGACGAGCACAACCTATCGCGTTGAATGAATCCTTTAGCTGGACTCCTCAGCACTAATAATTTTCAGATGAGATGTCTGCCTAGGCCAAAAGCTTTCTCTGGTCCTAGGTGCTGACCAGAGCACGTTCTCTCCGCCATTCCATCTACACCGGGGCGTAATTTACTTCTAGATCTTGTCCTACTCTTTTGGAATTAAAAGATAAACAGCGTGAAATATGACTGGAACCTCGGACCTGGAAGTGGAGTGATTTCAGTTGGCCTAACTTTCTAGGTGAATGTGTCATTTACAACTATTTAACGTGTGTGTGTTTAGAATGAGAATAGAGCCACCCTAATAGGCCAAGAGGGAGAAAAAGCTGCATAAATAAAAGATTGCTTTCTTTTTAAAAGAAGCTATTGTTTTCTAGCCCATTGTCATAATGAGGAAATCACGCACCAGGTACGCAGCAGTGACTGCTCGAGCTATGTTTAGCCAGCCTTACAACTCGGTCAAAGCTCTTAGATTTCACCCTTCAGCGTGCCATTAAAGTCTGTAAGAGGGCACTGACTTAATGCTTAGCGGTACTTAAGCCTCTCTGAGTTATAGGTGGGACTAAAGGCGTGTAAAATAGATGGCACCTCATACAAGGCAGTCACACACGAAATCACCAATTGTCGATGACAATTTCTTCTCATTCAGTTCACCTCAAGGTGACATCAGGTTCAGACTTGAGACCCATTTTCAAAGTTAGTGGCTGGGCTATTATGGGTGGAGTAAAAAGGCTACATGAATTGCTTTTGACCACATCTCATTTGTGGACACTCTCTCTTCCTCCTCCCATATTTCTTGCCCCCTCCTCCCGTAATAAAGGATCTGCCATTATCAAGATTATTTCGCCCTGAAAACAACAACAAAATAAACAAATCTCGTCGGCGTTCTATTTCAGACCCCTGACATCTAAGCACTGTCTGTGACAAGGAAATAACCCTGAGCCTGCAAATAGGAATAAAGGCTTAAATCTACTGTCTCGACTCCGATATCATTTACAACCACTTGTTTACACCAGGTTGGACTTTAGAGACTTTTTTTTAAAAAAAAATGTTGACTTCAACGACCACAAATGTTTGTCGCAGTCCTACAACCCCGCGCCCACAGAGCATATTTTAGGCAGGATAACGTAAGAGATTTTGGTGACTTTTAAAAAGAGGATTGAAGCAAAGAGAACCACACGCGCGCACACCTTGATCACGTGTCCAGTCAATGTCTGTGTAAACAGATGGATTCGTTTTGTTCAAAACGTGGGTGGAGAAACCTCCGCCCCCCACAACTGTTGATCATCTTCCTTTTTATCTTCCTTATTTAAGATCACTGCATTCTAAAAACACTGTTGCAAGGTTGCTTTGTTTACGCACACTAAATTAGCCTACTAATCTATACTTCATAGATCCAGTTAAACCTCGGTTTCTTCTTCCAAAATAAAGATGTTCAGATACTTTTTTTTTCTTGGGGGGGGGAATATTAAAATGCTAGGGTAACAGAAAAAAAAATGCAGAAACACAGAACAAGATCCATAGTTTGATGTTTAGATCCTTCCCTTTCATACTATCTAGCCTATTTTAGTATCTCTTTCATTCTTTTGGCCAATAATTAACAAGTACCCCCCCCAAAAAAAAACCCCTACACCAGCCTGGAGCTTTGTTTGAAAGCTGTTTTGTTTACAAAATAATATTTATTGTCAGGAGATTTCCCCCTCCCGCCACATCTCTTACCTCCGGAGCGTTTACACTTTTCGCTTAGCTGGAGGGAATGTGGAACTGAGATTTGGCCCTGGATATAATCTCCCCGTCTCTTTCCCTCTCCCTCTCTCTCCCTCTCCCTCTTTCTGTATAGATCTGGCACGGCTTTGCTCTCTTAACTCCCAGATCTTTGTTTCGGTGGTGGCGGCCAGAAAGAGCAAGAGAGCGCTGTGCTCTCAACTTCCCTCTGGCTTCCTTTAAAAACAACAACACACAAGTCCTCTTCCAACTTTTCCTCCAGTTATTCACTTCTCAACCCTACTGACAGCATTTGCCGAAAATCTACACTCCAGCTTTGGTAAGTGATGCGTTGCTCCATTGCAAAATGGCACTGCTCGGATAGCCTCTGCGCGCGCGTGTGTGTGTGACGTGTGGAAGAGAGAGAGAGAGAAAGAGTGAGAGAGAGTGTGTGTATGTTTTGTTTTGTTTGCGAGCAGCGTTGCCCAAGTACTTTCACATCAAACAGGACAGAGTTAAACTATTGTGGCGTTTGAAATCGCAACAGGAACAAGCATGATCACTATCTGTTGGCTCGGACAGACTTTATGGCACGAAAACTGAATCTGCCCAGCAACTTTTTGTTGCTGGTATTGTTTTTGCTGGAGCTACTTTGAGGAGATCGAGGCCATGATATTTACATTTCTTTATACCAGGGCGTAATAACAAAGCTGTCACGGGGCTCTGAGATAATTCATTTAGGATTTAAGGACAATTTAATATTATTATTAATGTTATTAATATTAATCACACTAGCACACTAGCACTAGTATTGTTGGAAATAATGCACCTAAAATATCCTTTTGCAATTTAAATGATATCTGCATATAGCGTTTTCCAGCCTGCTAGAAATAAACGTTTTCATATGAACTTAAACTATTATTATGAATGGCTTCTTAATGCGCCCATTCTATTAAATTGTAACTCGGAGTGACTGGAACTCACAGGTATTTAGAAAAGGTTTAATTTGAATTCCTCCTTAGTCCCCCCCTCCCTTCCCTTCCCTTTTTTTTTAAGGAAAGGAAAGTGAACATAACTGCTGTGTAGAGTTGACCTTTCGTTGACACGACTTGGTAGGAGACAGTTTGCAAATGAGGACTGGATAAATTAGATACTAAAGTTAGCGGGGTTTAGATGGTACCCGGCGATAAATCCACTGGAATTAGCCAGCGAAGTAGTTAGCCCTCGAGGTCTGAAAGTTTAACAAAGTTCAAGGGAGTCTGAACGGCATCTCGAGAGAGCCCTGGAAATTACAATGGAAGAGAAGATGATTCCCTCGGGTGAAAAAGCACAGGCAGTACGGTAGTACTAGCGGCGGCGGCAGCAACAACAACAGCAGCACCTTCAAGTTCATTGCACTTTCCGCTTCTCGAAAGCTTTGGCTTTGGTTGTTCTTACTTTTCTGTAGTAGTTATAACAATAGCGTGGGCGCAGTGATTTCAGTTCTTAGAAAACCCAGCGCCGAGCAAGCGTGTGAAACAGTATGCTAACAGTTGTGCTAACAAGTGGTGTTACTTTCTTAACGCTGGAAGTGTGAACGTATTGCATTCCTCAAAAACAGCGTCCTTAAAAAAAAAAAGTGGGTCTAAATAAAGAACTTCGCGGTTTATAAACTTGCACACCGAGTTTACTCGTGGATTCAAATGGATCTCTACCACAGGGAGGGGGAGGGACTTTGGCTTCCGGAACAAAGCAAAAGCTGCACAAACAAACAAACATAACAATAAAAGCCATTACTCTTCTTGCCCGCTCTCCCCTCCATTCTTCTTACTGTGTTTACACAGTTTAAAGGAGCTGGATATCATCTCGCCCTTGAATGCTTGTTCGTTTTATTAAACTTTATATATTATAAGACCCTCATATCTTTGGGTGGGTCTTAGTATGTGCTTTGTTTTTTTTATAGCATTGGTGTTATATTAAAATCAAGCTGTTTGATTTGATACGGTAATACGAGACTTCCCACTGTCTGAAGGGCGAAGACGAGGTTCAATGCTAGAAAATGTCAATATAACTGCAGAGGGCCGCCCCCCCCCCACTTCCCTTCGCACACCTGCCCCCGGCTCTGTTAACTTGTCAAAGGTTACTTAGTGAAGTCGTGCTACGTACTGACAACTTTTTGCAATGGACTAATGTCTGTAAGGCTACAATCCTATCGATACACACTTACCTGAGAGGAAGCCCCATTGAATCCATTGGGACTTAATTCTGAGTATCACACAGCAATGCACTGTAAGTTGCTTTCGGTAGGAATGTTCCCCTCCCCCTCCGATCAACATTTGGTGTGTGTGTGTAGACATTTAACGGTTTTCTTGCCCACCTAATAGACTTTCACCTAGCACCCTAGAATGGCAGATTCCACGAAGTCCACGTTTTCAACCATTTTAACTAGCTAAAGTCCTCCTGCGCCAGGCACGCGTCAACGAAACTCACTTTTATGCAATTTTGAACAAGATCTCGTGCCAAACTTACTGTTTCTTGGAAACAGAAATAAATGATGTTGACTAGGTAAGAAGCAGCGGGCGATTTTGCATTCTCTAAGCTGGCAAATTGTCTATTGTTAGACAAATTCTGGGGTGAGTGGTGTAGAAGTGAACAGCCCCCTCCACCAAATGAATTATCAGCGAGATTCTGCTTCGGTTAAGTCCTTATCCTGGTCGGAAAGAGATTTCAGCTGTACATAGATAGATCTCAATATACCCCCCCCCAAAAATAGGTCTTGGAGCCCATTCTTCCACACGCTTTTGGGGGAGACATTGCCAGTTAACCAAGCGTGCTGGGGAGCAAACCCCTTTCATAATAAATGCAATGATCAAGGAATGACTTTAGGCTAGAGGGATGGTGGATGTCTGACAGAGAAGTGGAATCGCACTCAGGTCACATTCTTTGTAGTCAGGTTTTGGTAAAGTAGCTGGCTTTCCATATGATATATACATTGCAATATATATGTCCATAAAACAGCAGATACGCATCTGTTATTGCCCCCAGTCTTAGACTATGCTGACAAGGTCATGGCAGTCTATGTGGAAGAACGGCATTTCGATGCTAAGTACATTAACGTAGTGCATTAGAGTGAAATCAAGGGGACTCGCGTCCAAGGAAGTGTACTTAAGAGAGGAGTATAAGACGTAGGAGTCTTAGTTGCAGCAGGTTTCCTTTAGTGGATGAAGCGCCCTCCCCGTCAAATATAAAGCAGGTCTGGCCCTGGAGGCTCTGTCTTGAACACTCGTTTTGGCATATTGTTTAGCATATTGCGGAGTAAAAGAACAGAGGTATTGGAAACATATATTAAATTTGGCGAAAGAGTAAGCCTCAAACCACAAACTGCAACCTTTCTTGATTTAGTTCTGACCGCCCAACCTTAGTTAGCGCAGCTACCTGGGTGTAAATCGATCTGAAGTGCATAGGAATGACTACTCGATCCTAAACAGTATCTAAAGAAGCGTGATTGACCTCATTGGGGCACAGGTACCGATAAGTGCTTTTCGGACAGCAGCTGCGATCCCATAGCTAGATCACATCACCTGAAAGTATTCCAGTCCAAACTGAAGTCCACGAGACTGGAGTTCTCATTGAAGTCAGCTGAGAATGAGGCTCACGCGAAAGGTCTTTCCGGTGGATAGTGCCCAGCGTGTTTAGGATTCGGGTATAAACTGGTTCAAATCCAAGTATTGCAATGTATTTGCATTGGGAACAAGCTCAGATATCTGATTACATTGTTGATATTACAGAAATCTACCAATCCATGTTCAGGAGGGAGCGGTGCCAATATCGCTGTGCGCGCGTTCAGACCTCCACACACCCCACTACTTTCTTTCAGGTCGGATTTGAACTCTCTGAAATCAATTCAAATATATATTTAACATAAACGGGGTTTCTATAAACACAGTTTGGTCGGAATACAGTTTGGCTTGCTGGGGGAAACATCACCTTAGGATGGTATGCGTGTATATAGAGCACTTGTGTAGATATACCACATGTGTATAAATTCGCCACCAACAGCCATAACCCGGGGAGAAGATGGAAACAAACTGGGGGGGGAATCAGAATAGAAAAATAATGGCAGGTTTAAAAATTGTCATAGCAGAACAACTCATCTAAAAGCGGAGTGGGTGGGTGTCGTCTGACAATATCCTGAAAACAGGCATATGTTGAAAATAAATTAGAATTGCTATCAGTTCTATTTCAATCCAGTTTTTATTGCAAGGCACCACATAAAAGCAGTTTGTAAACACTGTCTATACTATCTTCATCCTGCAGTCTGTCATTTTTAGACGGTTCTTTGTATCTGCAGAACATTTAGTTAATTAATCATGCTTGCGTTTTTCTTTTCTTGTCTGGAATCCACAGTTTAAGGAATGCGAAATGGTTCAGCGTAGCGCACGCTTTTAGACGACTGTTTACTGTCTACTGCTGTTATCTCTACTTTAGCATGCCGGCTGCAAGAGAGAACTACGACATACCTATATGTCTGGGCTAATGTAAAAAGGATAATTTTAGGAATGGGAAAATGAAAGACGGCCCATTCATGGAAAAAGGGCAACTCTTCTCCCCATAGCTAATGCCAGATTTTCTACTGACTACTCCAAGAATACAGTATCACCTAAGTCCCATGGATTTCAGCATGATTTTCTTTCATATAACAAGGAAACCAAGATCGGTGTGCAAAGTTTTTATTTTATTTTATTTGGTAGACTCTTTAGCATCTTTCTGTTTCTTAGCCACCCCTGGGTTCTTTTTTTCGTTACTAAAGCCAGCTTGTTGGGGGGAGTCACTATGAGGAACCCCTCTTCCTCTTTAGCCTAGTGTTTGTGAATGAATTCCATTGTGCCTTTCTTAAAACGAAAATAAGTTGCTGTATGACGTAACTGTTTTGATGTAAAGTTCATGTAATCAGGAGGTGCAGAGGAGTCAACAGAACGTATTCTAAATTTGCACCTTTCTCATATAATTAGTTTTCTCCCTCTAACGGGAGTTTAACTCCCCCCCCCCCCAATATCTTTAATTGTTGAACGTTCCTGGTTGCAAGCCATTGCAGCCAGAAAGGTTAGATGTATGATGGTGTGTTTTCAGAGACTTGAAAGGGGTTTCCCAATCCATGCACTCCATATTAAGTGGCTTGTGGATTGGGCTCACCACTAGCAGCAAGAGACAGAAAATGTTTTCAAGGTATTAACTTGCTAATAGCCATGAGGTGTGATCGCTAGGCTGCATTCATCCATCTTTCCTCTGAATCATTTGAGAGGTTCCTGTTGTTTTATTGGGAACAGGATCAGACCTTAAACTGAAAGTGGGAAGGCAGTAAAATGATTGCACAGGTGCAGGGCTGCTTTTGATTTTTATTAATTTTTGTATTGAGGACTTAATATACCTGGTGGCACCAATTATTTTCTTGCAGTCACTAGCAAACATTTCATTTTAAAAATAAACATATTTGACTCCCCAAAAGACTGAGAAAGTAGAAAGTAAACACCTCCAACACCAGAATTCATCAGTTCTTTATCTACCTTTAAGGTAGAACCTTAACTAAAGAAACACAACTGATTTCACTGTTTGAAAAACAATCATATATATATGTTTAGTCAGAAGCAAGTTCCACTGTGTTCAGTGGGATTTACTCACTTGTGAGCATGTTTAGGATTGTAGCCTTAGGGTTTTATAGGCCTGAAGGAGATCCTTAATAAGTACAGTAAGTGTTAACATAATAAAAACGCTATCAAAATAATACCTGCATAATGACTAATATTTCTGTTAATTGATTTGAAAATAATTTCTGACACTGTACTACAGAATCAAAAACAGGCTAATATCATTCTAGTACTATTATCTAATATTCAAAATACATGAAATAATTTTAATTCACTTACCCCCTTTTAAATGATAACTTTATAACAGAGGGTGTCAACCCCCCCAAAGAATTATGCATACCATAATTTTATGATTAAAATCTTCATGCAGAAAGATTTCTTTTGAGTAGGATATCTCCTATATCACAAATTCAAATACTGCAATTCATATGAAAATGCATTCCAAAATGTTATATGGGGCTTTAATCTATCATACCAGGCCAAATCATTCCTTGTTACTGAAAAATAAATCTCATTGACATAAACTGTATTCTCTCATATCAGAATTGCAATTATATTTAACCATTGAGATATTAGAACTCATATTAAAAGTCATACACACCATCATAAAGTTGCTTAATAGGAGATAGAGAGACCCTGGAATGAAAATCTAAAAACAGAACCAAAATCCTAGCCTCAGAAAACACTGAAAATCTATCTGGCAACCATATGGAATGTTTCACTCTCTTCCACACATCCTTTTGATTATCTTATCAATAAAGCCAGAACTCCCCCTACTTGCTTATTTAGATATATATCATTATCAACAGATTTTTTTTTAAAAAATAAATAACCTCAAATTCATATTTGTGCATTTAAAATACACCTGTGGGCCACTAAGAAAACAAATACTTGGGATCAAGTATTTTTCTGAACAATTGACTCATATTCTGTAACAACTATGCCTTATCAGATAAGGAATATGATCCAACACAGAGTTAGGTCTTAGTTAAATATTCTTAAATCTGTGTTGGATTGTGACCAGAAGGATTTGTACCTTAAAAAAACAACACCCCACCATCACTGCTACCATCATAATGCTATACTAATAAAATGTATTATATCATGGGGAATGAAATTGATGCCTTAGGAAAGCAATGCCAGAAAGCAAACGGAATAAACTCTATTCTTTATACCTGTGAATTTACTTGGCATTTCCTTATGTACTAGATGTATGTCTCTTTCTTTTTCTTCTTTTAAGTAAACAGCACAAAACACTAGCAAGAGGCTAATGTCAAACATTAACAAGCAAACCAATGTCAAATGCACACTTTATTTTGTAAATTAGTTATAAACAAGCAACAGTGATGTAGATGCTTCTAAGTTAACATGCCCAATATCAGGTCCCTTTGGGCAAAGATATGTTGTCATGAGCTATTTTCTTTGGTTATCTATTGATACATCATTTTAAAATATGTTATCAGTGCATGGTTCTTATTCAGATTGGGTTCTACAGTTATATGCATATAGTATTTTTGCCTGACAATACTGTATAAACATAAGGTGTTACACTGTATGTGCCAAAAATTCTTATTCTGTGATTAACAAAAAAGAAAACAACTGTATGTGTGTAATTTTTGTATTCTGTATAAATGCACTGTATATTTTATATTATCGACTCAGTATTTGAGGGTCTTTTCATGTGTGTGTGTGTGAAGAATGTGGGATTTGTTTTCTTGTATTTTTGCAAAAAAAACCCCTGTGCAGTGAAGTGAGAAAATGTGTTATTATTAAGGGACAGTGGGATACACACGTAGGAGAAAATTAAAGGCAGGTAGCAAGTGAAATTCCCACTATGATCTATGAGGGCTAGTATCTTTCCTTTTTTTTATTCAGAAGAAAAAGGATATCAGAGAGGAATGCCAACTCTAAACCCGACAGCAGATCCTATGCAGAATATTTGAGAGAAAGTGCGGAGAGGACAAACTAGTTTATCATGCAGCCTTATTGCATGTATTTTCATGGAAGAGAAATGATCCATTTGTTTTTGCCTTTATCAGATTCAAAGCAAGCAGTTTGAATTCCCCCCAATATGTGTACTAAGTGCATAAGGTATTTTGAATAAATGCCATGCAGCTCTTTGGTAGCTTGCAATTACTGTAGCACTGGGACTGTGCTTTGTGTGTGACTATAAATCCTGCAAGCTAGCACTGTTATTTCTAACACACCATGCTGGATTTTATATAAGTCTGTAGGTTTTGTTCCAAGGAAAACAAAATAATGAAAGAATATAAATATTAGATACCATTGCTCCAGTGTATGGTGCTGTAAATCTCTGAAGGTTTACAAAGAGGCACTGACAACATGTTGTGCAGCTGCATGTAACACCATTTAATGGTCTGATTTGATGAACTAGTTTCTCAGCACCTCATTGACAATCACTGATCGTACACAAACAAGTTTTGGAATGTCCCATAGAGCTTTTCTAACACCCTTATTATTTGTTCACCCTAAAATAAATTCAAAAGCCCCAATCCTTTGCTGCTCTTAACTCAGAGAACAATATTTTATGTGACTTCAAGGGGAGTTGTGTCTAAGAGGATGCTGTCTGTAGCACCTCTGTGCAATGTCTCCACTATTACCCCCCCCCAACAATTTAAAGGACAAGTTGACAGTACTCTTGGACTGTGTGAAAATAAGACACATTTCTACCAGGGCTAGCCATAAAACAAGACGTCTCCAACTCCCATAGATCAACAGGTAATTTAGGCCACCTTGTCATAGGGCCAGTAAGAGCTGTTTCAATGCAATGCATTGTATATGCAATGCATTTGTGATAAGCAGAACACTGTACACTGAAAACATCAGGGCACTGGAATAGTATTACAGTATTACTATACAATCATATTAGATTGGCTCCAGAGTGGTTAAAAGGTTACAGCCGTCCTCACTTTCAGCAAAGCCACTGCAGAAGTCCAAAGGCTTGCAGCCTATTTCTCTCACCCTATTATCATATTTTGTGCAGTTGTGTGACCTTAGCAGACGCACCCCAATTGGACTCTATGGCAGAAAGTAGAGAAATGCAAATTAAAAATAATCATCATTATTTATAGGCACAAAAACAGGCAGTTTTTCAATTCTACCAAAACTGAGTTTCAGAGAAACAAATGATGGGGAAACGTGCATGGATGAGGGAAAGAGAACAACTCTGTAAGTGTCCCGTGGTAGCTCAGCTGACCGAGAATCACCTGAACCACCTTTGCTGGAGCAAATAGTGGACACAAATGTGCTAGAAAGCTATGAGCCAGCACAGCTCCAGAGAGGGGAAACAACAGCATTATAGATATAGACCAAGTAGGGAACTTTGAAATGTAATACAGTAATAAGCACATACAAACATGATATATACATAACACACACAAACACATTTGCTTTTCCAGCATTAAGTTTGAACTCCTTGATTAAATTCTGATTTTCAAATTAGGCACAGGCAGTGAACTTTTTGATTGAACTGCATATGGCAACTTAGTATACTTCAATGAAGTTAATTCAACTTAAATAAAAAAAATACATCATCTTTATTGTCTTGTGGATCACACTTTTATTTGGCTCTGTAACCTACCCTGTTCCCATGAACTCAGGGTGGTGCTGTAATTCTGAAGATGAAAAATGGAACAGAAATGTGTTGAAGCGGGTATTCTAATTTGCCCTGTACATGTTTATCGAATATCTTTTGTATGCACAGAATTCCACTTGTGCCTCTTCCTCTAACATGAGAGAGAATCTGCTTTATCATAAGGCAATGGTCGTGTGTTGGAAAGTTTGTTCATAGATGTCCATAGGAGGAGGATAGCAGCAAGGCTTTTTATGATGGTACTCATAAGAAAGATCTATAAACACCACAAGAATGTAAGCACCTGAATTTGTGCTTAATTTTACATTGATTTCTTTGTGTGTTTTTTAAAAAAATATTTGTATACTATGCTACTTATAGTAATAAATTATTTGTATACATTAGATTACATTCAATATGACTAATTTCTCTTAAATACTCAAAGTTCTCTTGTATAATTTGTGAATTGTACCATTGGGCTCTGAACAACCACAATGATTAAATGAAATTTCTGATATGGAGAAACATCATAGACATTAACATAGCCACAACTAATACGGTTTAACAATCAAATAGCTAGATTTTCTGCTAGTTGCATATGTTAAAATTGTAATGAAATATGGAGTTCTCTGTGTGCACAGTAAATGTATGGCTGGGCTCCTTATATGTTATATTTATTAAAGAAAACAAGTGATAACACTGCAATATTAAAAAAGGTATGTAGGAAGAAAATAATAGTTTCTATCTTTTGTTTTTTTTAAAAAAATATTTATTGACATTTTTTAAATACAATACACAAAAATAAACAATATCACATATATCTTGACATAGTTTCATAGCTTCTTTGGACTCCCTCACGTCTCCCGCTCCCACTTTCATCCCAATAATATTTCCCAGCAATTTATCACCTTATTTCCAATCTTCGTATCTAACTTTCTCTTGTTGCTTCTCTAATTTCAGATACCCTATGTTCAAATCCCTAAAGTTTTAAATATGATCCGATAATTATCCAAAAAATCCCCCCCCCCCTAAATCTTACTTGTCTTCATAACTCCATCTAATTTAATGGTGCCAGATTATTTATGATCTAGCATCCTTCTTAACATTCAACCAAATTACAATGTTTCTGTAGGTAAATCTTGAATTTCTTCCAAACTTCTTCAACCCTCTCCTCTCCCAGGTCTCGGATTCTGCCAGTCATCTCAGCCAGTTCCATATATTCTATCAGTTGCATCTGCCATTCTTCCAGTGTGGGTAAATCTTGGGTTTTGCAGTGCTTCGCTACGAGTATCCTTGCTGCCGTTGTTGCATACAGAAAGAAAGTTCGGTCCTTTTTTAACACCCTCTGGCCGACAATACCCAAGAGGAAGGCCTCTGGTTTCTTAAGGAAGGTATACTTAAATACCTTTTTCAGCTCATTATATATCATCTCCCAGAAAGCCTTCACTTTAGGGCAGGTCCACCAGAGGTGAAAAAATGTTCCTTCATTTTCTTTACATTTCCAACATTTATTATCAGACAAGTGGTATATTTTTGCAAGTTTGACTGGGGTCATGTACCATCTATATATCATTTTCATTACATTTTCTTTCAAAGCATTGCATGCAGTGAAATTCAACCCAGTAGTCCACAACCTTTCCCAGTCCTCAAACATAATATTGTGCCCAATGTCCTGTGCCCACTTTATCATAGCCGATTTTACCGTTTCATCTTGTGTGTTCCATTTTAACAGCAAGTTATACATTCTTGAAAGTACTTTAGTCTTAGGCTCTAACAATTCCATTTCCAACTTCGATTTCTCCACCTGGAACCCTAACTTTTTGTCAAGTTTAAAAACTTCCTTAATCTGAGCGTAATGTAACCAATCTCGCACTTTATCTCTCATTTTCTCCATACTCTGCAATTTCCAATTATCTCCATCTTTTTCTAGTATTTCCCAATACTTTGGCCAATTGGCCTCCATGTTGAGTCTTTTTCGGGCCTTAGCTTCCAATGGTGAAAGCCACCTTGGAGTTTTATTTTCCAGTAAGTCTTTATATTTTGTCCAGACATTAAACACTGCTTTTCTGACAATATGGTTCTTGAAAACCTTGTTGATCTTAACCTTGTCATACCATAAATATGCATGCCAACCAAAAGCATTGTTAAAACCTTCCAAATCCAATACATCAGTGTCTTCAAGAAGTAGCCAGTCTTTTAACCAGCAGAAAGCTGCTGATTCATAGTACAGCCTTAAGTCTGGCAGGGCAAAGCCCCCTCTTTCTTTTGCAAATAGTTTCTATCTTTTGAAACAGCACCTTCTGAGAACATATGTGGGTTTAAAAACAGTTGAAAATTGAACATAAAAAAATCTCAAAGTATTGATGTGTGCTTAAATAGTACCATAAAAGGAATGGTTTGTTTTCAGTACCCAGAAATTGCACTTGTTTTACTGGAATAAAGTCAAATGAATGCTTGTATCTAAATTTGGATGAATGAATGGGTAGATAGGGCCACCAACAGGAGGGTACAGGGTGTATACATGTACCAGTCCTGAGCTAGCAGGGGCCTCAGACTCATAGCTTGAAGAAGAAGGAGATTATTAGTTGGACATTCTGAAGAAACAAAAAAAAAAATCCTTCCAGTAGCACTTTAAAGACCAACTAAGTTAGTTCTTGGTATGAGCTTTCGTGTGCATGCACACTTCTTCAGATACACATGGACTTCCATTTCATGCGGCTCAATGTGGTGCCTTCCATAGTTCCAGTTACAGATAGGTAGCCGTGTTGGTCTGCCATAGTCAAAACAAAAAAAATTCCTTCCAGTAGCACCTTAAAGACCAACTAAGTTAGTTCTTGGTATGAGCTTTCGTGTGCATGCACACTTCTTCAGATACACACTGTATTCTGAAGAAAGTTAGAGCACAAAACAGAGCGGCAGCTCTAAGGTTCACCACTTGGCAGGCAGCACCATTGCTAATGAGATTTAATCACTGTTTCTAAGCAATCAGAGGAACAAATGCTGCTCTCACCGTGGGATGTGGGAGGTGCCCACTCCCAGAGCAGCAGCAAAAGCACGAGAGGCTCACGGTTGCCAGCCTGATGGTGGAGGATCCTGGGGTTAATGTTTGTTTAAGCACTTACTGTCATGTCCAGATTATTTTATTTACTCCCTAAGTGTGCTGCCTATACAAAATGAAACACAATCTACTGGCTTTGATATGTTTTACTCAAAAGTAACCCCTTGAAAGAGATCAGGCTTCTTTCCTACAAAGAAAAAAGGGCAATGTTGGACCCCTCCTCCCAGTTTTCCATGTGTCCCACTCAGCCACCATGGGTTCAGTTGTCATCACTGGGCTGTTATTTATTAATATGAGCACTCATTTTTTTTAATGAACCAGAAAACAACTTACAGCTGCAGCAAGTTAAAATTCCTATACACCGTACACAAATAAAGATGTAAAAATCACTTTGCTGTCCTTGATAAAAAGTATATCAAGGAAACCAAAATGATTTTCATATCGGTTTTGCTGAGAGTTGTGAAATTGCATATATTAGTTGCTTGTTGTATCTTGATTTAACTCCCAGGAGCTCAAGACTATGTCTCCCTCTTCCCCCTTTTATCTTCATAACAGTTCTTGGAGGTAGGCTAGGCTGAGAGTTGGTATTTCAGACATCAGAGCTGTGAAACCACACACACTTAGAGGTGTGTGGGTTGTTGTTGTTTGCTTGTTATAAATCAGGGTTGGCAAACATTTTTGGTTTTGTTTTCATTTTGGCATTTTGCTGTAAATATCAGGACTATAAAGTGCTGCAGTTAAAACAAAGGGGCAGCTATGAATCACATTATATACTTGTATCGTGCATTTCCACTCAGGAGTGCAAGGTTATGAACATTATCTCTCCTCCCCATCCCACTTTTATCTTTGTAATAGGATCCAAATAATAATAATAATAATAATAATAATAATAATAATAATAATGGCCTTGAGAGGTAGGCTAGCATTTGCTTTCAAATTTTGTTGGTGCCCTGTGTGAAACCAACATTTGGTGCCCCACCACCTTCCATTCTAAGTCATTGCTGTAGCACCCTCCTGTAGTGCCCTCTCAGCTCAGCGCCCTGTGTGGGTGAACTGGCCATGCTCCCCTAAATCCACCTCTGAGACTAGGATAAATTAATACAGTGGTACCTCAGGTTACATACGCTTCAGGTTACATACACTTCAGGTTACAGATTCCACTAACCCAGAAATAGTGCTTCAGGTTAAGAACTTTGTTTCAGGATGAGAACAGAAATCATGCTCTGGTGGTGCGGCAGCAGCAGGAGGCCCCATTAGCTAAAGTGGTGCTTCAGGTTAAGAACAGTTTCAGGTTAAGTACGGAACGAATTAAGTACTTACGGTAACCTGAGGTACCACTGTATATGTACATAAGCAATTGTTCTTGCCAATGTAAACATAAACAATATACTGGGCCCAGGAAATCCTGCTGGTACCTTTGGATAGACAAATCGAAGCTATTTGTGTATAGAGGATCATGTAGCCCTCTTATAAAATTATGCCAAAAAGGTATATATGTTTGAGAGAAGGCAGACTTTCAAAGCATCTCACAAGTGTGCAAATGACCAAATGATTGCACATAGACATGCTGAGGCTGCACATATATGAGAACAGTCTAAAAAATTACCCCAACCTCACCAGTAAGGAAGTGCTGGCCACAGCAGGCCTGTTAAGATTGTATGACTGTGGACTCTTAAGCTTGTCTGGTTTTTTCTTACGCATGTAAGCCTGTACTGTTTTTGTATCGTTTCAAAATCTACCAAATATCATATGCTGACAAGAGTCTTAAGGGAACAAATAGTATAAAATGGAGCATTTTGTTCATTTTATGGAGCTACTTGTCATTGAAAGTGTTTTATGATTCTTATCTCAATCATTGTTCAACAACCTTGCACAGTAAATTATATTATTATTCCTAGATTTAGGACTTGGAGAACTGTGGCTGAAAAACAGTGGCATTTTCCATGCAAACGAATTGATTAAAGCTGCAATCCAAGACTCCCCCTTACACTGTGGGGGTTTGGCTTGAGTGGAGGAATCCCTCTGCCTGCTTCTGCTAGCTCAGCTGGCCTCCTGCTACTTGCAAAGCATGTGGGTGGCGTGCGAGTGCAAAAATTGTTGTAGCCCAGAAGAAGGCACTGAAAAGTGTTGTTCCAAGGCAGGCTTAGCAACTTCAGGATCCGCTGGATCCCAAGCCACTCAAACAGCCAGCACTGGCAAGAATAGCATCTGATCCAAGGAGAACCAGTATGCCAGTCTGTGAGATAACAAGCCTCATATAACCCACTTGCTGAGGTCTAATTAATGCATGAAGGGGTTAATGCTATAAAG
This sequence comes from Podarcis melisellensis, assembly GCF_964234715.1. NCBI lineage: Eukaryota > Metazoa > Chordata > Lepidosauria > Squamata > Lacertidae > Podarcis > Podarcis melisellensis. The sequence goes on along the minus strand of NC_138537.1, from coordinate 25,621,589 downwards.
CAAGCTGTCCTGTTAGCAATATGGCTTCCTATCACTTTGGGAAATAGGGTGTGAGGAGGTTTGAGCTGGTTGTTGTAGCTCAGCCACATAGCTCTCACCAGCTACTCTTGTATATCAATAATTTAGGAACTTTTACCACTTCGTACCTAAGCTAATTTTTATTGCCTGTGCAACTTTTCTGACTGATTTATGGGAAAGCACATGAACCTGACCTTCAAAGAGTTTGTAAGTAAACCATTTTTTAACTTACCAAATGTGTGGTCATTTCCTATGTTGGGGGAATTGGGAAATTTTGGGATTCACTTGGAACGGCATCTTTTACAGTTCTAACAGCAAATATTTTCCCACACTTTACTTTGCTGAATATTGTGTGACTTTAAATCTCTGCTGCAGTTCTCTCCAAAGATTACTTGCCCCAAACTTGGCACCCAGGAATATTTGCATCAACACAGCCTGGAGATGGGTTAGGGATTGGGCCCAATCTGCATACCCACCTTTCCACCACAGTGGAAGTAACAGTCCCAAACAGTCTTGCACTGTCTGGGATCATTCCCCCCATAGCACAGGATGGTTGTACACTACCCTGATATTTTATATGGTGGTATATGAATGAATGAATGAATGAATGAATGAATGAATAAATAAATAAGAGAGCACATTTGAGTGATTAAGGAAACAATCCAAAGCAAAATCTGTTGGGATTTAGGGATCTGGCAGATTTCCAGCTGAACCAGGAGCATCCTGGCATGGCTGGGTTATTCCAGTAACTCTCCTTCCTAGCTGGAGATTCACCAATGTATTTCCCCCACCCCGGCTGAGCCTCAGGTGGCTGAGCTGAGCATGGCAGATCTTAAGCTACTTTAAGGTAAAGGTAAAGGTAACCCTGCCCGTACGAGCCAGTCTTGACAGACTCTGGGGTTGTGCGCCCATCTCACTTAAGAGGCCAGGGGCCAGCGCTGTCCGGAGACACTTCCGGGTCACGTGGCCAGCGTGACATCGCTGCTCTGGCGAGCCAGAGCCGCACACGGAAACGCCGTTTACCTTCCCGCTGGTAAGCGGTCCCTATTTATCTACTTGCACCCGGAGGTGCTTTCGAACTGCTAGGTTGGCAGGCGCTGGGACCGAGCAGCGGGAGCGCACCCCGCCGCAGGGATTCGAACCGCCGACCTTTCGATCGGCAAGTCCTAGGCACTGAGGCTTTAACCCACAGCGCCACCTGCGTCCCTTAAAGCTACTTTAAGTCCCCCCAAAAGGGGTGTGCTGTGGCACATGCAGGACTGGAGAGGGAAGACTTCCGATGGATACTAATCTCGTTCAACTCAAGCAAATATTCCGGCATTAGTTAAGATGGCGGAAAAGTTGGAATGGCAACCACCCTAAAGAAAGATGGGAGTGAGCAACTCAATTTTTTAAAAGCTTAGATCAGGCATCCCCAAACTCGGCTCTCTAGAGGTTTTGGGACTACAATTCCCACCATCCCTGACTACTGGTCCTGTTAGCTAGGGATGATGGGAGTTGTTGTCTCAAAACATCTGGAGGGTCGCGTTTGGGGATGCCTGGCTTAGATTCTTCCAGTCAGGACACTTGAGATGTCTTCTATTATCTGTAAATGATATATTTCTTAATCAGCAACAGCAAGGTATTTCAGTTATGTGAAAGGAGAACCTCTTATTCCTCACCCAAAGGATCAAAGTAAGGATGTGGCACCTTTGGAACAACACTGGAACTTTATTTACACTCAGTGAGGGTTACAACTTAGTGCAGGCATATGCAAACTCTGGCCCCCCAGATGTTTGGGACTACAATTCCCATCATCCCTAGCTAACAGGACCAGTGGTCAGGGATGATGGGAATTGTAGTCCCAAACATCTGGAGGGCCAGAGTTTGCATATGCCTGGCTTAGTGGTTACTCTGTTAAGGCACAACACTTCATTTCAACCAAACACTCTTTACTTTTTCAAAATTCTACTTTAAAACGGTCTCTGAATAGTCAAATTCCTCCTAGAATAGCTATTGGACTTACACTGCCAGTAAAATGCTGTGAGACCCTTCTAGGATCATTACCCTCCCCTCAGGGAAACAATCTGGGTACTCCTGCCTAAAAAGGTAAAGGTAAAGGGACCCCTGACCATTAGGTCCAGTCGTGACTGACTCTGGGGTTGAGGCGCTCATCTTGCTTTATTGGCTGAGGGAGCCAGCGTACACGTGGCCAGCATGACTAAGCCGCTTCTGGCGAACCAGAGCAGCACACGGAAACACCGTTTACCTTCCCGTCGGAGTGGTACCTATTTATCTACTTGCACTTTGGTGTGCTTTCGAACTGCTAGGTGGGCAGGAGCAGGGACCAAGCAACGGGAGCTCACCCTGCCATGGGGATTCGAGTCACCGACCTTCTGATCGGCAAGTCCTAGGCTCTGTCGTTTAACCCACAGCGCCACCCGCATCCCTGCCTAGCTAACCCCTAACTCAGCCCTAGCCAGTCTTACTGCTCAGCCAGCAGTAGCCTTGCTCCGGAACAGAGTTTGGATCTGGTGTACCTCACACCACCTTGTTTTACATTAGTTTCTTGTATACAAGATTGCTTCTTTCAATAGTTTTGATAGGACTTAAATGAGGAGGTAATTCAGAACTCTATAGAGAAGAAACACAGTGAATTGTGCCCAGAGGACTTTAGGAAGCCACAGTACATAATGAATTATTGGGTAATTATGCTTCTGATGGACCATCACTGGCACCAGTTGTAGCCTTTTAATAGTCTTGGGTTTCACATGCAAGACTTTATAACTGTCAGTCCTTGAATATACAGAAGCACACATGAGGGATGCTAGATCTCAATCCAAAACATCTACGTGGGTCACCACTGCCACCAAACTTCCATATATTTGTATACCATCTATCTTTCCTCTTACAAAATCACACAAGGAAGGATATCTGGAAAGAAACTGATTTGCCTTGACCTGTGATGCACGTTTCATAGTTGAGCAGGAATTTGAACCTGAGCTTCTGACGAAGTCTAACATTGTGGAAAGTTTTCAAACAGCTTTTAAACAGAGTGCTTTCAAACTACTAGGTGGCCAGGAGCTGGGACCGAGCAACGGGAGCTCACCCCACCATGGGGATTCGAACCGCCAATCTTCTGATCAGCAAGCCCTAGGCTTTGTGGTTTAGACCACAGCACCACCCGCATCCCCTTTTAATCAGAGCTAGATATGTGTAAACCCACTAAAGTAAATGTCCTTTTGTGTGGCTAACTCCCTGGTGGTGACAACTGGCCACTACCTCTGCTGCTATTATCATTTAGTAAGTGTTCAGACACTGAGTTGTATGGTTAACTTGATTTCAGTGAGTCTACTCTCAGTGCCACTAAATCAGTTTTAACACAAATTTACAAGTCAACCAGCTTATAATTATTATTTATCTAAGTTGCTGTTCAAATTTTCAGTCTGATTAATGACTGGAAAACACACACATAAATTTTAACAAAAGTTTCTACAATAATTTACTACAAAAAGTTACTCCAATAAAACTTAACATTTTATACACTTTAGGATTATAGGTTTGTTTCCCAAATATTATACTTTTGAGGATTTTTAAAGTAATATTTAGTATTTCACTATTCAATATTTAGTAACAGGTACTTGCTGCTGTTAAAATTCTGCAGAGAGCGTAAACTTTTCTATGTATACTTTTATCTTCATTAAAGACAAACATCTCTTTAATTATTTTTTAACTCACAAAAGAAGACTGAGAGGAAAATACAGTGATGGCTAACATTTCAGGTGCCACCAGTGAAATATTTTTACATAAACCTCAATTGAGTTAAATCATTTGGCTGACTATTCTTCTTGCATGATAGAGCATGTGTTGAGTTAAAAGACATTTTTACAAGGTCGTATGGAAACGGGGCTAATACGATCACAATTTTTCAGGTTCTGACCTTATTGCTGTTGTGCACTGAGCCTACAAATTGGACACTTGCAACCCTATTACATGAAAATAAATTGGAAATGACATTTTATTCAAGCAGATATATATGTGCCTCTTGATATTCTGAGGAAAGGGCATTTAACTTTTATTTACTGCTCTAGTAAAATGTAATTAAATAGCAGCTATGTTGATATGTCAGGATAGGCAATGATACAATAGTCTCACTTACATGTCTGGGGTTGGTTCATCATTTTGCAGCTGAGTGAATCCTTCATGAAGTCAGTCAAGATCCATCCTGTAAAGCAGTATGAAACATATCTACATATATCTTGGATTTTTGTTACGAGTATAATAAAACAGCTGATACTTCAGGCTTAAATATATTTGCTTGAAAGCAGTTCTTACAGATTTTAATGGAATGCATTTCAGGTCAGGGGGAAAGGTGGAATAGCAGCTGCAGCAGCAGCAGCAGCAACAACAGGGAAAAATATTTACTCCTGATTCTATCAAGGTAAAGGTAAAGGGACCCCTGACCATTAGGTCCAGTCACGGACGACTCTGGGGTTGCGGTGCTCATCTCGCTTTACTGGCCGAGGGAACCAGCGTACAGCTTCTGGGTCATGTGGCCAGCATGACTAAGCCAATTCTGGCGAACCAGAGCAGCGCACGGAAATGCCATTTACCTTCCCGCTGGAGCGGTACCTATTTATCTACTTGCACTTCATGCTTTCGAACTGCTAGGTTGGCAGGAGCTGGGACCGAGCAACAGGAGCTCACCCCATCGTGGGGGTTTGAACCGCCAAGCCAAATGTGATACAGGAGTCCATGAACAGGCTCTACCTCCATTTATTTGAAAGATCACAGCCAAAACAGGGTTTTGGCTTTTTAAAAGCCCCTTTTCTCCATACCATGCCATTTCTGTGCATTGCTTTTTAATTTTTTTTATAAAAAGGAATATTAATTTTTGTAAACAACAACAAACCCAAGACAAATTTCAGTGACAATTACCCCTTTCAAACCATTATTTGCCCCATGGGGCAAATAGCAGCTTCAGTGTGCATTTGATTTCAATTAGGAAAATGTCACATAGCAACATGGGAAGTTGCCTTATACCTGTTCAGACTATTGGTCTATCTAGCTCAGTACTGTCCATACTGAATAGCATTGCCTTTCCAGGATTTGAGACAGGGTATCTCCCAGACCTACCTGGAGATGCTAGACCTGAGAACTTCTGTGCAACACAGATGCTCTACTTTCCTAGTCCACCAACAGTGGGGTCTACTTGGGATGCTTTGATGTTTAAAATATACCATAGGAAATCCTACTCATGATTGTCTCACATCACTGCTAGTCTGTCCATTACACACCAGAGACCTGTTGTTCTCGCTTTCTCCTGACCTACCAGTCCCAATGGGCATTAGTCACCACTGGATATACCTAAAAATTCTATACCTGCCTATCACCTAATTCTGTATACAGTGGTACCTCTGGTTACGTACTTAATTCTTTCCGGAGGTCCGTTCTTAACCTGAAACTGTTCTTAACCTGAAGCACCACTTTAGCTAATGGGGCCTCCCACTGCTGCCGCACTGCCGCCACCGCACGATTTCTGTTCTCATCCTGAAGCAAAGTTCTTAACTCGAGATACTATCTCTGGGTTAGCAGAGTCTGTAACCTGAAGAGTCTGTAACTTGAAGTGTATGTAACCTGAGGTACCACTGTAATGTGGTTGATAGTCAATGTGACATACAGGCACAGGCCTTGATAACATATCCCCTCTTCTTTTTATCATAACACAAAGTAGCAATTGAACTTAGTAATGTTACTGAAATTCATATTTACCCAGTTCAGTGTACAAATGTGTCACAATGGTAACTCTTGGCTTCAATAAGAAGTAAGCACAATTTCCTAAGGAAATGTGTAAGATGCCACCATGTGAATGCGTCAGCATGATGATACATCGTGTCCTCCCTAGAAGAGAGCATGTGTTGCGGTGAGACCTGGAGGCTAACCTCCTGGTTGTAGGTGGGTCTATTGGATAGCCACAATACCCGATTGGTAGGTCCCTCATTGCTGGGTGTAATCTGGCCAATGGGGTGCAGTCTACATGTTTCGAGGGACCTATTTAATCCCTTGCACGTGACCCAGAGATTCTCTTTCGGCTCGTGCAAATGGAACACTCACTTGTGTTACTGTTTTCTGGCAAGAGATTACACAGGGTAGCTTCTTTGTCTAACACATCTACCTGCTCCCTTCCTCACCAGCAATCTATAGTTATCATACTGGAGACAACAAAGTTAATATTCAGGCCTCAGCAGTTCACTTTTCCCTCAGCTTTCTCTAGTTTTTGCCTCACAAGTCCTTCATCAACGAACTTTCTCAACTCCACACTATTTCTCCCAACTGACAGTTAGCTGTCTTTTCTTCACTGACTGGAACATCCAACCAATCAGAGCCTGTTGCTTCCCAGACCAATCAAAATGGATCCAAGTGATCCGGCCCTTCTGTCTATGAATACAAACTGCTCTTCTCGCTCGCTCCCCCCATTTTCAAACCTATCACCAAATAGCTCCTGCAAAAGAGACCTGCGACATAATAGCAGCCCAAGGCCTCAGCTGTGACAGTTGACTGGGGCTGTGTCTAGCTAGCAACATCTGGAGAGCAACTGGCTCCCCATCACTGGTATAAGGAGAACTAATCCAGAGCCTCTGTTGCACACAGTCTGTAGGCAGAGCCAATATTGCTGGCCCGTCATACTCTGTTCTTATTCACATCTGGCCCCTGTTGAAAGTTAGTTGTCAGCCAGAGAGCTAGACAATCCAGTAAGCGAAATACTTAGTTTTAAGTATGCAGGAATATATAGCAAACCATAGTGAAAATGCAGTTACTCCAGAGTAAGTGGTGTGATTATTTTGAGTATGGAAGTAAGCCACAAACCATTCAAACCAGGAGTTTAGAATTCCACTTAAATGGGTGCATATTGTCCTGATAGATACAACTTAATATTGGTTTCTGTTTAAAATGCCAGGCTTCAGGCTTTTTAAATAAAAATAATAATCAGAAGCTGGAGGACAAGTTGTCGTGAAGAAAAGGCATTTTGCACAAGCTTTTAAAAAGCAGTCCATTCATTGCTTCTTACTTTCTGGGTCTGAGACCTGACATTGAAAACAGGTTCAGAGACATAGTCTTGGACAGCCTTGGCTCAGATTAAACCTTTGATCCAACAGACATTTGCAATGCAGTCCAATACGTGCATACTTATAGTAAGTCCCACTGAGTCCAAGGTAAGTGGATACAGGATTACAGAGTTATGCAGAAGGAAATCAGGATCTACCACTGTCAATATGGAGCTGTACAAAGTCATAGCTCCCTTAAAAGTGTTTAGTCAGCTTGAAATTTTTTGCAGTAATACTTTAAAAATGTTTAGACATGCATTGAAAACATCTTGGGTGTACAGGCTCAATAGAAGTTCAGGAACCTGAATTCTAAGTGTCACCAAATTTGCCTTAGCCTGTGATCCATATGCATGCTATCAGCTTACCCAGCTCCTTATTCTTGCTTATAGCTATTACTGAAAAGGGAGAAATCAAAATACCTTGTGGTGAGAAAAATTGTCGTATGAATTCTGCCAGGAAAATTAAGACCTGCAATGGTGCAGCATTCTCGCTATGGGGAAGATGTCAGGTCAGTGAGTTAGAGCACTTTTGCTTTCATAAATGGCAAGGTAGCCTTGTGAGGATTTATCACCTAAGCAGTTTTGGTCTTGGTTTATGGTGAGCAATGGAGAAACCTGCCACAGGCTTCCATGAGAGGTGATTGTTAATGGAAGAGATAACCATGAGCTGATATTGCAGGTATGTAGTATGGATAAGCAACAGGTTGTAGTCAACTATGATACCTCTACTGATGAAGACTTGGTGAAGGATTTAGACAATGATGTGCAGATTTGCAGACAAACATACACCAAGGCAAAACTTGATGATAAACTGAGATAGGGACATGATATCCTTATTACAAAAATGTGTTTAGTGTAATGTTTGGTTGGGATTTATTTATTTATTTTTAAAAACCCAGCTTCTGGTCATGTTCACGGATCAACATGTTCCCTTCCCCCCCTTTTTTTGTAAGCTCCTCTGGGTAGCTATTTCAGAAGAACAGGCTATAAATACTAAACAACAATATTGTACCAGAGTCTGGATGTGTGTACCAAAATGACAAACTACATTGAAAAAGGATGGTGATGCGGTTTGGAAGACAAATTGACTCCAGCTCCTGTTGCAAAAAAAACCATTTAAACCAAACCTAACACCAGGCAGACAAATGCAATCCATATGTGCTGACTGACTGCAGAATTGTGGGAAAGTTGCCAGCTGCCTTTGGTCAGCCTCTAGGACTCAAGTTTGTAAGATATATAATGTGTACTACAACTGGGTAGCTCAGCCTCACATGTGACGACCGTTGCTCTGGTAGTAGCTTAGCACACTTTTGCTGGTTTCTTTCGCTTTCCCACCCCTTCAGGAAAAGCAATTGTGTTTTTACCTCATCGAAGCCAGATATATTCTGATTTTTCCACACAGAAATAGAGAGGAAGATGTTTGCTACCAGGTTGTCACTCTAATCTGTGAAGGGCTCCCATTCTCCTCACAGCTTAATTGCCCAAGGCATGGCCCAGACTTCACTGATGCCAGAGACAAAAGCTTCCCTGCTCTCGGTCTCTCTTTTACTTTTCCTACTGACAGACTGCAGCTTGAACTCACACTGTTTTAAAAAATGTAGCCGAACACTGACAACTGTTGGGCCCCTGGGCACTTAATTCCCAAAGTTCCAAGTGAAAAATTAAATAAGCATTTAGCTGGCATCTAAAGGCCAACTTACCAACTTATCAAACAAAAGATAGTTAATCAAACAAGACCATAAATGAATAGATAACAATAAAGAATTGAAAAATCAAAACAACAATTGCATTTTAAAGCATTCCATTTGATGTGTTGTGTCTTGGAAACCCCTTTGGCATTAGATTCCACTCGGTGAAGAGTTCTAAGCAGTCTGAAACTCATGAAAACTCACTTTTTTGCACAGTTTATTGAATAGGACTTCCAAATGACCGGCCGATTGCCGAGGGTCCTGCAAGCAGTCATCAACACCTGACACATCTAATGTTGGAGGGTTATTCTGACCTTCACTTCAAATATAAAGAGGTTTGAGTTCCTCTGCATGATGGGCTTCTGAGAGATGTTGAGAAGGTACATCTTCTCCATTAACCATAGCTCTATGGTGGGAAAGGCTGGACCTGCTGAGAGTCTTTCTGTCATGCAGATTTTAAAAGCACACAATTCCATTTCCTACCAGAATCTGGAAATTTCTCTTTCATTCTCATCCAATTTATATTTCACTTTTTCTACTCCCTCGACTACCAAGGTTCTCTTCTTAAAAGGAAATGGAATGTTTTTCAATGGTAGAGAGATTAGAGGTGAAGCTTATTCTAAAACGAACACTGCTCTTGTTCTTTGGCTGCTGACAGGGTCGCTGTTCCATGCTTCAGTCTATCAGCGCTTATTCATGCAACAAATATGTAGGTCCTAAGGTGTTACGTGCTTGGGAAAATTTACCCTGAAAGGAAAAAGCTTCCTACATTCTGCTGAGAAATCAGGCCACCTAACAAAGCTATTTTTAGTGTGCTTGTTTTCCTTAAAGCAGTACATGTGGAAACACATTGTAGTGACTTTTTTGTGCATGACTTTGTTCAAAACAATTGTCAGGCACCCTTTCATTGAGGCGTTAGTTTAGACAAAACCTTCCTCTAAGAATATGGTTGGTGTGCTGACATGCTGACATTTTGCACCTGACCCTTTTTAAAAATGTACTATTATGTTTGTGACAAAACCAAATCTTTCATCCTTTGTATGTATTTGTATATATGTGGCTTAATGCAATGGGGACCATTTTTCTTTCAGATCAATATATGTATACATTGAATGTTGAATAAATATTCCAATTGCCCCTGCTTTTTCTTTCCTTCCTCTAATACAATATTAAATACAGCATCATACAATTTGAAGGGAACCTTAGGATGATATTTCCTGAACTGCATAAGAATTCATTAAATTTAAATTATATCTGACAGATGTTCACATCTAATACCTCATTTACGATCTAGTAGTTGCCTTACTAAAGCTTTTGACGGAAAGATGATGGGACCGCTTAAACAATTTGCTTTTTCAGAAGTTCCTCAGGTGTTTTTACTTTGGGTGAAGGTCACACGCTAACATATATAACTTCCTTATTAAAAAGAACTTGTGGACATCCACTGAAGCTCAATGTTAGAAGATTTAGGACAGATAAACAAAAGTATTTTTTCATACAGTGCATAGCCAAACAATGAAACTTGCTTGCCCAGGAGGCAGTGATGGCCACGAACTTGGATGTCTTTCAAAGAGGATTAGACAAATTCATGGAGGAGGTTTTTGACAGCTGCTAACCATGATGGTTATGTTCTACCTCCACACCTGGAGGAAGTAAAGCTTCTGAATACCAGATGCTGGAAACCATGAGAGGAGAGAGTTCATGTTCTGTTCCTGGTTTCCCACAGGCATCTGGGTGGCTACTGTGAGAACAGGATGTTGGACTAGACGGGCCATTGTTCTGGTCAAGCAGGCTCTTCTTATGTCCTTATGTTTAACATTGAAGTAAAATACGGACTACCCTTCAAAGAGAAAACTGAAGAGTACAAAATGACTTGTTAAATACTGAAGTAGAGCAAAACCTGGGATGTCAAAATGGTGGTGTGAAACCACTTCTGGTGGTCTACCAGCCCTCTACCAAAATTGGGTGCCTTTTCTCTCTCAGACTTGGTGCTATTGCTAGAAGGTTTTCGAGGCACAGGAAACAGGAAGAAGCAGTGCTGAGCTCTAAGATCTTCTGGCAATGGTGTCGTGCGTTTTTCCAAGGAGAGTTTTCCTGCCCCTTGCATTGTGTGTTGGATGTGTTTCAATACCACAAAGTGACAAAACTGATTCTGTTCTTAAAATTGTGGTGCACAATGTGATCCCAAAGCTGTACTTTACCATCCTAGATGGAATGAGACTTTGTTAATGATTTCCATCAGCTCTCAGGTTAAAATATGAATACATCAGATATTAAAAAACTAATTTACCTTAAAAAGCTCTATACTTTATTAACACATCATTGTGCATATTTGAAAGCTACAAGTAAGTGCTACATAGATAGATAGAATTCATTTTCATTGCCCATTGAATATGATGGAAATTGAATTTGTCAGGAAGTTGATTGATATCTAAAAGTGTTTTGTTTTCAGTGACTGGCACTGCTGAGTTACAACCATCTATCATCTAACAGGTAATTAGCCAGATTTCTCATCATGAGCCTTCAATCCTGCTGTTTTATTATTGAAATACCACAAATCTGTAAGCATCTGAATACAGATGGATTTTCTTGTCATGGACAAAGACATCACTTTGCAACACAGCTCTAATATGTTTGAGTATCAATGAATTCAATGAACTGTAAATTAAAAATATTAATACATATACAATACAATACAATAATATTTCTGTTTAAGAACTCAGCACTCTGTGCCCATCAAGGCCCAAGGGAAATGCATATTATGAAAGTTCTAATATTCCAATTTTGCTGTTGGAAACAGGCGATAAATAAATCTAACATGCCAATGGGTACAACTGGAGATGATCACCTCTTTCCAATTTCTGCTTCATCTCTTGTGCCCTATTCATTGAAGAATGCTATGGACATAGTGTATCTTTTGATAAAGTCCCCTATGATATACTTATGGAGAAGCTGGTAAAATATGGGCTGGATAAGGTAACTGTTAAGTGGATTTGTAGCTGGTTGACTGACCAAACCCAAAGAATTATCAATAATTGTTCCTCATATTGTGAAAAAAAAGTGACAAGTGGGGTACCACAGGGTTCTGTCCTGGGCCCATTGTTGTTCAACATCTTTATGAATGACTTGAATGAAGGATCATCTAGGGGGTCTTAGTAGACCACAAGCTTCACATAAGTCAATAGTGTGATACAGCAGCTTCATTGAAAGTTTTTAAGTGGACGTTGTATGGCCATCTATCACGGATGCTTGAGTTGTGATTCCTGCATTGCAGGGATCGGACTAGATGACCCTTGTGGTCCCTTCCCTCTGTACAATTATATGGTTCTATGATTCTATACAACCTTTGGGATTTTTAAGAAATTGAAACTGCTACCCATAGCCAAAGGGTCATTTTCTATAATTCTTTTGAAAATGCTTCATAGATTTTCTAGAATCTCTTCTAAAAACATGGAACATTTCCAGGAAAATATGGATGTTATGGGGGGGGGGGGACAGGAAAAATCAGACTTTATAACATAACTATTTGAGAGACAGACCCATAAGTAGGATCCAACAGGAATCTTGAGTATCTTTGGAGAAGTTTCATGTACAACCTATTCCAGCAGAACTTTTATAGATCACTGCTTGTGCCCAGAATGCTGTTTTAGAACTCATTCCAAGACTTCAGTTTATGGTAACAGAATGTAATATATGCATCTCTCTTCCTGTATAAACATACACTCTGCTCACTAGTGGAGGAAGCCCTTCTCAGAATTTGATTCATAATGTTAAAAGAGCAAGGCATATATACAGGGATTTCAGTATTATGGCCACAATTTCCTTCTGTTCTTCCTTCCTTGCTTTTAGAGAATCATGCCTGTTTGTTATTTTAATATTAATATTTCTGTGTGGATGTTTCAAGACACTTGATTTTAGTTATTCTGCTACTGCTGACTGTTTGCCTAGAGTGTTTTACTCTTGTTTCATGGTTTTCTGTTATGGTAATGTTCCGATATTCAGTTTTATTCAAAACATATTGAATTTACACAAAAGACAAATTTCTTACATTCATAGTAACAAATTAAGAAAGTAAGAAAGATTTCTTTGGCATATTAATACATGCTTAATCCTGAGAGAGAGCTCAGTTTTTTAGATAACAGCTTTTGCAGGACCTTTCTTTTAAGAATTTAATGAAACACATGCAAAAGGCCAGGACTACTTTCAAGAAATATTTTCCTGGCCTCCAGTCACTTTCTCTATTTTTTTTTAAAGTGTGGAGTGGTGAGTGATTTTGTGTTTTTTTTTTTTACTTTTTCCTTCAGGTTCAAAAATGTTCAAGGCCAATACCGAGTACATAAACAAATAATTTATTAATTGCTAATGAAGGCTATCAGAAAGAAAACAGAAACAAGCCTTTAAGAAAATGAACTAGATGAACAGCTTGCACAATTAAATATTCCAAGTTTCAACTTTGCTCTCCATGGGTACTTGACAATGGAAAATTTGTTATTTTTAGTACATCAGAGATAATGTTTGCAACAGGATGCAACTGTGTGAACAAATATTTGCAAAAGATTGTATTAATGTTCTTCTGCTTAGAGGCAAATTGAAGTTTTCCAGCTGCAAGTCTAACTCAGGGCTTTGGTATGCCAATAATGTGGGCAACTTCAAAAGGTCTAAAGGCCTTTTTTTTGCTGACTGCATTTAAAAGAACACACACAACAGGAAGTTTTAGAGAATACTGCCCCCTCCATCTTTTTATAAAGTTGTAAGCCAAGCCAGGACTAAACTCTTAATGAATCTTAAATGTATGGCATTTCCTCAAAACGTTCAGGGCTGAATGTAGGGAACTTTCAGTGCTTTCATGATATTGACTTGAAAGTGATAATTAAAAAGAGGGCCATTAGTTTACGAAGTTTTTTGTATATAATAAAATTATTTTACAAATAAACTATACCAAGACATTTTGCATGAACAGTAAATGTCTAACACTTCCCAAAACAAAGGCAACATCTTAATACATTGCTGCATAATCCTAAGCATGTTTACTCACAGGTAAGTCTTTTTTTCCATAGGACTTAATTCCTAGGAAATGGGTTTTATAATAAAATACTGTGAAACTCACAGTGTTCAACAGAGTATATTCCCAGGTAAATGCTTAGGCTTGTCAATAATATATTTTAGCATGCAATCCTATACTCACCTATCCGGAAGTAAGTCCCAGTGAAACTAATGGGGCTTATTTCTGAAGGGAAGCATAGGATTGCACTGTCATAATTTAAACGAACGAGCAGTAAATATTAATGATTTTTGTGTGGCTGTATTGCATTGCATTTAAATTGTGCATCACTTTGAGTGGGTTTTTCTCCCTTCAAGGTGACATAAATAAACAACAATTTCAATATACAATAAAACACAAAACCCTAAAATAAGAAGCAACAAAAATACGGAATAAATTCACCAAGTCTAATTCCACACAGGATTAGACGGGGAAAATACCTACTCTGGACCAAGGGACCCCAAATTCTACACTGAGCCTTCAAAAATTACACAGATGTTGATTAAATCACATGTATTTTGTTTTGTTTAATGTTACAGTCCATTCTTGCAATCTTTAGCTCTTCTTATTTTGGGAGGGGTATTTTGACAATGATTGCTATGGCAGCAAACTAGGGGAGGGAGACAAAGGTGGTAGAAGAAAGGTCTGTATTTATTGGGCTGTATGGGCTCCATTTTTGGAAACCAAGAGTGTACACTTGTTTCATTTTTAGTGAAAGGGGTCTAGTCCCAAAGCAGCACATTGTTGGTTCAATAGTTACTAGATCAGGACAAAGCATTATAGTTATATAATTTCCCCTGAAATGTGTTTTAACAATCTCTGGAAGGCGCACGGGTCTTACTTCTAATGTTTTACATTAGGAAGCACTTAATTTCTGCCTGTCCTGGTCTGCACATGCTTTCACTTTTGCCCCCTTTTTGTTAGTTTGCTTTTGATCTAACTTTAGATTAGTAATTTCCTATTGGAAGGCATCTTATTTTTTTATTATTCTTGTCTGGAGAGTGCAAATGGAATATTTCTCTTCTGGGTGCCCCAGTCTTCTTGCCCTCCTATTCAGTCTTCAGCTGTGCTGAATCTAAAGACCAACACACACCCATGAGTGACCTGTTTCTTATTGTTTGCTTAGTACTGAAAGAACACTGAGTATGAATAATCAACAAAAGTAAGCCTGTACAGCTGTCAAGCACCCTGATTCCAGCTTTCCATGTGTGTGCCAATGAAGGCTGTCTGGGAATTTCTTCATGATGGCAGATGCATCAGATCAGAGAAGTTTCAGGACAAAAGAACTAGGAAGGGGGCCAAACATATGAGCAACCTCAGCTCTGTTGGCCAACCAGTTTGCTGACTTAGTAGTTCCACTTCTAGTAGACTCTTATAATATCATAGGTAGTGTGGGGAAATGGACAAAGGAAATATAATGATTTTAATGGGTCCCTAATCTATCAGAAACAAAAGGTGGAGAGATAACGTCTGGCATGCTCAAGCCTATTCAAAGCAATCAATTCAATCATTTCTAAATCGTTATTAAGATGTGGCTTCCACATTTGTTTGTTTGTTACATTTGTATACAGTGGTACCTTGGTTCTCAAATATCTTGGTACTCAAATGCCTTGGTTCCCAAACGCCGAAAACCTGGAAGTGTTCTGGTTTTCGAATGTTTTTCAGAAGCCAAACATCCAATGCGGCTGTTGGCTATTGTTTCTAGGATGCCTGCACCAATCAGAAGCTGTGCCTTGGTTTTCAAACATTTTGGAAGTCAAACGGACTTCTGGAATGGATTAAGCTTGGCACTTCTGTTTTTGCTATTTATTTTGTGTTTTTGTTTTTGAGGCTTTTTTGGTTACCGTAATTTGTTTTTGTGACTGAGTAGAACCCAGTTCAGCTACTGATTGATTGATTGTGTGACTGTGAAAATGGATAAAAGTCCCCTATCCAAACACTATCATCAGTGCAGGTAAGAAAATAATTTAATTTTCATTTTTATCATCTACAATACTGTCTTGTTTATTTTATAGTACAGTACATTGATTATTGCTTTCATTTTATGGATCAATAGTCTCGTTAGATAGTAAAATTCATGTTAAATTGCAGTTTTAGGGATTGCTTTTAAAAGACTGGAAAGGATTAATTTGCTCTGCATTACTTTCTATGGGAAAGCGCGCCTTGATTTTGGAACGCTTTGGTTTTGGAATGGACTTTCAGAATGGATTAAGTTTGAGAACCAAGGTACCACTGTACTGCCCTTCATCTGAACATCATAGGGTGGTTCACAACATAAAAATACAACATGAAAACACAAAATATAGAATAAAAAAGCAAAACAAACCAATAACCCCCTTCTCACAGACACATTTAAAAGTCCATAGAATATTAATCAGCCCAACACCTGGTTGAAGATAAATGTTTTTGCCTGGCACTGAAATATATGCAATGAAGGCGCCAGGCGAGCCTCCTTGGGGACAGCATTCCACAAACAGGGAGCTACCACAGGGAAGGTCCATTATCATGTTGCCACCCTCTGGACCACTTGTGGGAGAGGCCCTTGAAGAAGGGCCTCAGATGATGATGGCAGGGTCTGGGGAGGTTCTTATGGAAAGGCATTCCTTGAGATAGTGCAGTCCTGAGGCATTTAAGGTTTTAAAATCAAATCCAGCACATTGAATTGGGCCTGGAAAATAATGGGCACCCAGTGCAGACAGGCCAGGATCAATTTAATATGCCGAAACTGTCTTGTCCTGGTGAGAAACCTGATTGCCAAATTCTGCACCAGCTGGAGTTTCTGAACTCTCTTCAGAGGCAGCCCTAAATATAATGAGTTGCAGTAATCTAACTGAGAGGCTACCGGAGCATAGACAACAGAAGATAGACTATCCCTGTCCAGATAGGGGCACAGCTAGGCCACCAACCAAAGCTGATGGAAGGCTCTTTGCATCACTAAGGCTACCTGAATCTCAAGAGACAGCAAAGGGTCCAGAAGCACCCCAAGCTACGTACTCACTCTTTCAGAGGAAGTAGAACCCCATCAAGAGTAGGCAACCTCCCATCCATGCGGTCAAGGGAACTGCCCACTAACAGTGCCTCTGGACCGAGCTTCAGCTAGTTGGCTCTCATTCAGTCAATTATTAAAACAAGACATCCGCAGCACACCTGCAGATGTTAAGGAGGAGTGGAGCTGTGTGTCATCGACATATTGCTGGCAACGTATTCCAGACATCTGGATAACCCCACTCAGTGGTTTCATGTAGATGTTAAACAACATAGCGGATAAAACTGAACGCTGAGGAACTCCGCATTGAAGGCACCACAGGGCTGAAGAGCACTCCCCAAGCACCACCCTCTGGAAACGACCATCCAAGTAGGACTGGAACCACTAAAGCAGGGCCACCAACCCCTAACTTGGACAGCCACTCCAGAAGGATACCATAGTTAATGGTACTGAAAGCTGCTGAAAGGTTAAGGAGAATTAACAGGGACACATTTCCCCTGTCTCTCTCCCGACAGAGGTCATCATACAGGGCAGCCAAAGCAGTTTCCATGCCCAAACCAGGCCTGAAACACAATTGAAATTGATCTAGAAAATCAGTTTCAGTAAGGGATGTTTTATTTTCTGAAGCATGTCACACTGCTGAGTTTTGGAGTTAGGTGGAATGAAGGTGGGGTCTAGGATCTAGGAGGTGTGGAAGGGGAGGAAAAAGAGAGATTAATTGTTTTAAATTTAAGCTTCATCTCAAAGGAGCCCAGAGTGTCATATAAACAAATGACAAAATAAGATCTAAAAAAATCTTAAAAACCCCAATTCAGTTACAGGTGCAGACTAGGAAATGAAACGAAGAAAAGAGATACAATATATCACTTGATTTATCTTGGAACCTCAATGCTATCCTTAGTCCCTGGCTCTTGCAGATTACGCCTCTCTCCTACTTCTCCCTCTGGTCTTTTATTATTGAATCATTCTGTGCCCCCTAGAATCTACCCCCACCAGCAGGCTGCCTGCATTCTTTATACTTGACCTTTGCAATTACATAATTCACATAACACTTTCACTCTAGGCAACCACCAGGATGCTAAACATTTCTTTCTTGCTACAGCAAGTTTATGTTACGTGATGCTATATAATCAAATTCCATTATCATATGGGTTACTGTGCTTTGTTTTGTTTCAAATAATTGCAGCTTCAACCTGGTTCCTGATATTGCATGTGCACATGCAATTAAAGATTTTATATTTAAAAACAAAATGGAGCCTGTTTCTGAATCTCAACAAAAATCCTTGCTCACAGAAAACTAGCAATGAAAGATCAGGGAAAGAGCCTTCTCTTTCTGTGAAAAGCTTCACCATGGGTTTCTCCTGATTGTGAATACAGTGGTACCTCGGGTTACATATGCTTCAGGTTACACACTCCACTAAGCCAGAAACAGTGCTTCAGGTTAAGAACTTCGCTTCAGAATAAAAACAGAAATCTGGCTCCAGTGGCGCGGCAGCAGCAGGAGGCCCCATTAGCTAAAGTGGTGCTTCAGGTTAAGAACAGTTTCAGGTTAAGAACGGACCTCTGGAATGAACTAAGTACTTAACCCGAGGTACCACTGTACTGCCACGAAAATAGAGAATGCTTCAAGGTGATATGCTGGTCTCTTACCATGATCACAGGAGACACAGCCCACTAGCAAGACAAATGGTTGGGGGCTTTCTCCCTTAAAGGCTTTCACTATTTATACCAAAGCTAAACTAAGCGTACCGTTGCTGTTTAGCAGAGTGACTTTCTTATGTAGGGACTGAGTCATGCACAATTATTATTTGTCCTGAAAGCCTCATATCAAGGAAGTTAGGTAATGCAGGTCAAACACAGTATGTCTTAACTAGCCCAGCATGTAATACTATCTCTGTGTGGCAGGACAAGGAGTGCAAATTGTATTTTGAGCAAGCATATTTCTTCAAGGCTTTAAGGAGCCATCTGACACTTTTGGAAAAATGAACTCTAGGATGAGGAGAGAAAATATCAGGCCAGTTTTATAAAATCCTTTATTGATTTCAGTGGTTCTGTGTAAATGGCGAGTGAATTATCCCTAGTGATGATTTATTGAATATCACCACATTAACACATAGATATCTTTAACAAGTATACTGCTAGAGTAATCAGTTCAAAAAATTAATAATTGAGAAAGCAAGTGTTATTAGACGCCAAGGAAGCAACTTGTTTTGCACAGATTCCATTATTTTCAACAAAACTTCTGGAGGAGGCAGGAACCATACGATGACTACAGCATTCTTCTTCCCCATGAACAGGAGAATATTTCCATGCCATACTATCAACTGCTCTTGAAGTATGCTGTGACCAATTATAGAACCATATCCTTTAATATTTATAGCAAACTTGACAGCTATTCTAAGTAGGATCTTGTATTCCTTATATATTCCATGTCAACTAGTATTTTAAAAAAAGGTAAAGGACCCCTGACAGTTAAGTTGAGTCGCAAACGACTCTGGGGTTGTGGTGCTCATCTCGCTTTACTGGCTGAGGGTGCCAACATTTGTCTGCAGACAGTTTTTCCAGGTCATGTGGCCAGCATGACTAAGCCGCTTCTGGCGAACCAGAGCAGCGCACAGAAATGCCGTTTACCTTCCCGCTGGAGCGGTACCTATTTATTTACTTGCACTTGACGTGCTTTTGAACTGCTAGGTTGGCAGGAGCAGGGACCGAGCAACGGGAGCTCACCCCGTCATGGGGATTCGAACCACCAACCTTTCGATCGGCAAGCTCTAGGCTCAGTGGTTAAATTTTCACTGCTCTCCCATCCCTTCCATTTTCTGGAATGCCAAACAGAGCAATCCAAAACCGCTGATCCACCATGCTGGAGGAGGGAAGAAGAAGGAGGGTCTGCCAGCAGGGGAGAATTGCTGGTTGTGTGAGGAGGCCTGCTATTGAGGATGGCTGAAAGGAGTCTATTCGAACAGTGGCCAGGCAGAAGCTATCACTAGCCTTATCCCTGCAGTGGTAATCAGCAGAACCCTCCCTCACCTGTGGCAAACGGAGCATTTTCAGTGTAGGGGAAGGGCAAAATTCGGCTAGCTCAGAACTGCAGCTTAAAGATTATTAGAATTGCCCAGAACAACTAGAGAGAAACGATTAAAAACTAATTAAAACAGTAAAAAAGTAAGTTTGATTTTCCACTTGGTGTACAGCTATAGTGGGTCGTGAAGCCAAATAATACAAATGCATTTAAATACACCTGTATCAGCACCACTGGGCGCCTTCATGTGCCCCAGCTGCAACAAAATATGTCTCTCCCATATCAGTCTCTACAGCCACAGCAGAAGGTTTAAAGGCACACTCTTCCCTTGTCTTCTGAGACAGATGGATGCCAATCAAATTTTAAAAAATGGAAGACTAAATAAGTTTATGACATAAATGTACAGCAAAGTATATCACATAGTCCATGAAACAGAACATCATTCTCAGGATATATGTAAACCTGGGGACAACTTATATGATCAGTTCAACTGATAGATTAACCAGGAAGGCATAGATGTGGTTGGCAGCAATCTCCATTATTACAATACCTGGAAAAAGAATGAATCATTCACCAAAATTGTTACCAGGAGTACTTCTTGCTCACCTTTGCTCATATAGAGAAAAAACATGGTTGAGTCCCTTGGGTGAACAATATGGTATGGATCTACCAATTGTCTATGTTTTGAATATTTTCTGAGAGTATTTGGTAGAGCCACAGTGGAAACAGGAAGCTGGCTGAGAAGGAGAATGATGAGCCTTGTTCTAGTCTCCAAGATCTAAAGTAAAAATAAAAATTAAGCTTCCATTGGCAGAAAATATGAAGGGCAATAAATGCAGCTTGACATGAAATATTGGCAGAGAAACTATTATTCATGGCCTATTTGTTAGCAGTAAAATATATGAGGGAAATTTGGAACTAAATAACCAGTGACAGATCTTGTGAGTTTGTGGAAAGTGTATCGCCTTCTCTGTTCACACTACAGAAAGGGACAGGTTTATCATAGAAGAATGGAAATGTGGCTTGGAACAGGAAGGCAAGTTGGAAACCAAGAACTGATTCACATAAGGCTTTGGATTTTACCACATCAGGAGTTACTTGTGAATTTGCATAGTCCATAAAGTGCAATGAGTTACAAAAGAGTAGAACATGAATATTACCTGCTGTCAGATAATTATATTGTGAGAGTACCGGTAATTGTGATACACAAACATGATCATGGGTGAGGTTTCATTTCATTTTTAATTTGTATACCACCTTTCTATATCACTGTACTCAGGGAAGCTTACAACCCAATGATCTGACAAAAATAATTATACAACAAATATCACATTGTGATCCTAGATCAATTGAAAATATAATTTAAAAAATCAACAAAATTCAGGAATCCGTTTCACATATAGACAATACAATATCAACAAAATATTAGCAAGGAAACAAAATAGCCCCCATCAGCTCCAACAAATTAAATAGTTACAAACAACATAATCAAAAAGGCAAAAACAAAATGGCATAGCCCATGAAGAAAGAACAACTGAGCACCTAGATCGCATCTCTCCTTCCCTGTCCTGCGGAACTCACACACCAAAGCAGAACAGCAATGCCACCCAGACCAGAACTCAGCACCATCTACTCCATAGATTCCAGATCAAGATGGTTTTAAATTGGCACTGCAGATCTTGGTGCTGTAGCTGAACTTTCCCAGTCTCTTACCACAGTGAAAACATTTTAGTTTGTGTGTTATGGATTGTATATTTGTGGACATTTGTATGTTGTCTCCATATTTTGCTCTTACGTTTACTGTGACAAAACATATTGGTGTATATGCTTTGAGTTTTTATGGCTAATTTACTTATTTTTCTTTGATATGGAAATCCTTAGCAAACAACTCTATAACCTCTTTCTCAAGTAACTCTCAAATGAATAAATATCTGCAGAGTGGGAAGCATGAAAACTCAGCCTTCAGCCCCCAGGTATTTCCACTTCTGCTCTCCCTCTGATCCAGGTTACATACGCTTCAGGTTACATATGCTTCAGGTTACAGACTCCACTAACTCAGAAATAGTGCTTCAGGTTAAGAACTTTGCTTCAGGATGAGAACAGAAATCGTGCTCCAGAGGTGCAGTGGCAGCAGGAGGCCCCATTAGCTAAAGTGGTGCTTCAGGTTAAGAACAGTTTCAGGTTAAGAACGCACCTCCAGAATGAATTAAGTGCTTAACCCGAGGTACCACTGTATATTGCATGATGTTTTTCTATGTATGCAGATGCGTTGCCTAACCATGCATGAGCAAAACCTGCAAAATATAATGTGCCATTGGCTCTCAGTCTCCCAACAAACTAACACCTTATTTGCCGGACCTGCACTGGCTGCCAATCAGCTACCAGGCCAAATTCAAGGTGTTGGTAATAGCATATAAGCTCAGGCTCAGGTTACTTGATACACCATATTGTCCCATATATTGCCAGTAGCTCACAGTGGTTTAAGGGAGAGGTTCTCCTGAAGGTGCCAAAGAGCTCAGAAGGCCTCTCTGCAGTGAAAGCAGAGTGACAACCTCTGTTCTGTGCAATAGGATTTCTGTTAAGATATGACAGGCACCCACTACCTGCACTTTCATAGAATCCTAGAATTTGTAGAATTGGAAGGGACCACAAGGGTCAACTAGTTCAACCCCCTGCAATACAGGAATCTTTTGCCCAATGTGGGGCTCCAACCCACAACCCTGGTCCCAGAACAATTGAACACTTGCAAAGCAGGTAAAATTTTCATTATCCTCTTCTGCTTTGCTTTGCCACTGCTCCCTCCTGAAGGGAAAAGAGAGATGGACCCACTCACCACTGATTTGTAACAGCTGTCCTTGACAACAGACTTCTGGGTGGGGAGGTTAAATGGGAAAATTAGTTGGTTCAATGCAAATGATTTCTGGATTAGGGCAAGGCTGAAGTTTTGTTTATTTGCTACTGAGTGGGTCAGCTTTGTTTATTGTTAACATTGTTTGCTACTATTTATACGGTTGATATGCCCCCCCCCCTGGATATTATGTTACATGAAATATTAAGGTATTGTATGATCCCCTTGGTATTATGTATTGTATATTTTTCTTTGCTGTAAATTGCTTGGAGACCTTTGGGTGGCAAGCAACTAATAAGTTTAAATAAATATTTGTTGTTGTTGTTCAAACCAGCTCCCAGCTGAATTAAGAGGTCTCTACCATGGGTGCTTTTAAACCTGCTTCTTAGCTTTTTGCCTTATATTTTCAATATCGCCTTGAGACATACATGTGCAAGGCAATTAATGAATAACAGTAGCAATAGTACAATTCTATTTTTCATGTTTGGAAATGTTCTAAACTGTTTTTCAAATGTTTATTTTATTTTTAATTCATATGGGTCGTCGTCGTCCCCGATATGCTTGCCACGCTGGCCTCCTTGGAAAGGAATGGTAGAACATAAAATTAAGAGAGAAACTCTATACAGGTCTACACAGAATAAGGCCCATTGTTTTAAAGGGGTCTTACTCCCAGGTAAATAGGTATATCATTACATCGTAACAGCACAAACCTGCCTATGAATATTTGGAAGTAAGTGTGTTTAGAACTGCAGCTGGAGACTTCCACTCAGAACTGGGGTTTTAGCTTCTTTGTGAATTTTCACTTTCTGTACAGAACATATACTGCCTAGTTTCTAGACTGAAGCCCAAGGAAGATAATTAAGGCATTCATACTTTGGAATAGAGTAATACAGGAAAGGGGTAAAAATCAATCAATCAATGGTATGTCAATAGAGTAAAATTCTTAGATGGTGAATGACTCTATAAACATAATTCAACATTCAAAAAATAAATCTTTCCAAAGGAACTTACTGTTGCCGTTCATGGCTACAGCTTTAAGGAAATGTGAAACAGTGACATGTGGCACTGAAGATTTCCTACTACATTTAACAGCAATGCATGTGTGTGTTATATGACATCCTTTCATAAATCCTAAATTTACACAGTATGCTAATGCTTGATTCCATAATTTCTTTTTAGAGTGATTATACCCTGCTGCTATGAGCAAAGGCATACTAAAATCAGTTTTCTATGCTTTTCCAACAATGAAATGGAAGCCAGCACACCACATAACCAATACTTACCATATGTTAGAAGATAATCCAGTAGGCTTCAGTCGCTGATATGATTTGCTTAAATAAAAATCCCCCGTTTTTAAAGCAGTAACAACATTCTACTTTTTTTATATATATTATTCCTCCAGCAAGCTGCTAGAAAAATGCTACTATTAGACAGAAAAATGATTTCCCACCCTGTACTGGTTTATTTTTATTGCACTTGCTATAACATAAGATGTTAGGAGTGGAAATGAGCATTTAAACCATTCATTGAAATTAATAAAAGCTCACATATTTTATTCACCACAACAAAATACATGACACAAAACAGCCACAAGATTGACCTGGTATATTGCAAGTCATGTAAAGCATTTAAGCAGAGTGTGATCTTTATGCAGTTAAAATTATAAAGAATTGCATATTTCATGGTAAGGAAATGAACATGTGATACATTGTCCATAACGTTGCCAATTCATTATTATACACATTGCACACTGAAGTTAGTCGGGTTCTGACATGGAGCCTAAGTTCATCAGATGCACTCATTTTGCTGGATGCTAAAAATGTTTTTATTTTTATAAGCATTCAAGGGTGAATATGATAGAAAGATAGTTGGATAGATAGACTGAACCTTACTTGTGCTGAGTAGCATATCAAATGACTGAGTGAATGCAAGTGTGTGTATGTCTCATCTACTCAAAACGTATGGACATTTCATAATTTGCATCACCTTCCCATTTATTGCCCGTCAGTTGTTATTGTCCTTGATTTCTTTATGCTCGAGGAATTATATTAACAATTGGTTGGAACATGTGACCCAGAAAATGTCACACCACGTGACTTATAGTGCAATTCCTTCCAAGTTCACTCAAAAGTAAGCCCCACTGTGTTCTGTGGGGCTTACCCTGGGGCACTACTAATGCAGTTTAAAATTAGTAATGCAGATCACAAACGCCTGATCCATGTGTTGGTGCTTCTTCAGGGTGATAGACAGCTCATGAGTAGGTCTATGCCATCTGTACCTATATCATCATGTCAAAGACTAAATTCTGGCAGACCTCTGTGCTAACCTTTACTAGAGTTATATGCAGCTGGGACTGAACACTGTTTGGGAAAACTCCTAGTGCTGGAAGCTTGCCAAATACTCCTATTATATTCAACAATATCATTCAATAGACTACCAACGGCCCAAATCAGTAACTCAAATTTTAGCTGTTTTATCAAACAGAATAATTTGATTATGTAGCTATAGTATCATAGAACACGGCTCAAGAAACTTCAATGCTAGTTGAGTTTATACAGAATGTTTCCCCCCCTACTTTTTTTGAATACAGGGGAGGAGAGTGTAAAACATAGAATAATATATTAAATATGAAGCGCAAACTAAAAGGTTACATTAGACATGCTCAAGGGCTTTGCATGCCAGAAGACTTCTCACATTCCCCCCACCCCCTGGACATCAGAAACACTTCCTCGCACCACCACATTGTATACCACAAAACTGCTTTTGAAACTACTATGATTTACTAGGTAACAGCATATTGAAATAAAAAAATCCACATGCTTCTAGGAAGTCAAGTATGAATTACATAGATTACATCCTTTGTGTCCTGCATCTACACTGGGTATTTTAAGAATACAAGAAGAACCATGGAGTTGTAGACTTGGAAGGGATCATGAGGACCATCTAATTCAACCCCTTGCAATGCAGGAATCTTTTTGCTCAGTGTGGGGATTAACCCTGAGATCAAGAAATGGGACAAAGTCCCATCTAGTCTAGTATCCTGTTCTCATATTGGCCAACCAGATGTCCATGAGATGACCCAAAGCAGGAAATGAGCACAACAGTACTTTCTCCACCTGAAATTCCAAGCAAATGGAATTCAGAGGCATGCTGTCTCGGACAGAGGAGGCAGAACAAGCAAAACTAGCATGGCTAGGAGCCACTGACAAATACAAACCTCCATGTATCTGTCTAATCTTCTTTTAAAGCTACCAAGTTGGTGGTCCTCACTACCAGTTGTGGCACCAAATTCTACGGTTTAATTATGTCTTGTGTGAATAAATACTTTATTTTGTATGTCCTGAATCTTCCAACATTTCACTTTATTGGATGCCCCTGAGTTCTGGTATGAGATATGGAAAAAAGTCTTTCCCATCCAGTTTCTCCACAAAATGCATAGTTTCATATACAGTGGTACCTTGGTTTAAAATCAGCTTAGTTTATGAACAACTTGGATTAAGAACGTTGCAAACCCGGAAGTAGGTGTTTTGGTTTGTGAACTTTGCCTTGGAAGCAGAACATGTTCCGCTTCCTGTTGAGTGTGTTCCATTTGTAAATTGAGTCCCCTGCTGCTATGGGAAAGCACACCTTGGTTTAAGAACACTTTGGTTTAAGAACGGACTTCCGGAATGGATTTAGTTTGTAAACCAAGGTACCACTGTACCTCTATCAGGTCCCCTTTACTCTCCTTTTTTCTAAACTAAAAAAATGCAAATGTTGTAACCTTTTCTGCAAAGGGTTGTTGCTCCAAACTCCTGATCATTTTGGTTGCCCTTTTCAAACTTCACAGTGACATTTTTGTGGTGAGGTGTTGAGAACTGTATACAGCATTCCAAGAGCTGTCCCACCATAGATTTACATAACAGCATTACAATATTCACAGTTTTATTTTCAGTTCCTTTCCTAATGTTTCATAGCATGGAATTTGCTTCTTTCACAGCCTGCCACATGCTGGGTCAACATCTTCATCAAGCCATTCACTGCAACCCAAGGTCTTGTTTTTGGTCAGTCACCACCATTTTAGACCACATGAGTGTCTAAGTGAAATTTAGATTTCTTGCCCCAACATGCATCATTTATACTTGTTTACACTGAGTTTCATTTGCCATTTTACCACACATTCACTCATTTTGCCGAGTTCAGATCCTTTTTTGTTTTGTTTTAACCATTCTGAACAATGTGGCACCATCCCCAAACTTGGATACCTCACTGTTCACCCGTCACTATGGATCATTTATGATTTAGTTAAAAAACACAGGTTCCAATACCAGCCCTTGAAGCACTCCACTTTCTATATCCTTCTGTTGGGAGAATTGCCTGTTTATTGCTGCTCTCTGGTTCCTGTTTCTTAACCAGCTAATGGTTCACAAAAGGATTTCTTCCATGGCTGCTAAGTTTACTCAGGAGTCTTTGGTGAGGTATTTTGTATGACTAGGTAAAGGTAAAGGGACCCCTGACCATTAGGTCCAGTTGTGGCCGACTCTGGGGTTGCGGAACTCATCTCACTTTATTGGCTGAGGGAGCCGGTGTACAGCTTCCGGGTCATGTGGCCAGCATGACTAAGCCGCTTCTGGCAAACCAGAGCAGCGCACGGAAACGCCGTTTACCTTCCTGCCAGAGCGGTACCTATTTATCTACTTGCACTTTGATGTGCTTTTGAACTGCTAGGTGGGCAGGAGCAGGGACCGAGCAATGGGAGCTCACCCCGTCATGGGGATTCGAACCGCTGACCTTCTGATCGGCAAGTCCGAGGCTCTGTGGTTTAACCCACAGTGCCACCCGTATCCCTAGTATGACTAGCAGGCTAGATATTTGTTTTCCCACCCCAAGAAAGTCAAATTTGACTGGGGGGCCATAGCAGGAGTGAACACAGCCCTCCCACCCATCAGCTGATGTTACCCAGTGATACCAGCTGTTTGACAGGTGGGTGCGGTTTGGGGAAAGTTGGCCTTTTGGACCAACTTGAACCTTGGTGCACCTAGAAAATTCAGGGAAATCACATATTGTACATATTGAAATATGTGAAGTGGAATTGCATTGCTATATTTGCACTTTGTATAAAAAATTACCATCATATTTGTTATTCTGCTCAACCTATGACAAAATAAGGGCAAATTTCCTATAAATGTAAGCAAAGACACTTTAAAGTTGTGTTGGACACTTTTATGAAGAAGCCTAGAAAGATGATAGAGATGCAGTTGACCTCCCCAAGGCACTGGAGGCACCTATGCAGGTAATATGACCTCATTTTAGCATACTAGGGGGATCAGGGCCAGATTTAGGTTTGATGAGGCCCTAAGCTGCTGAAGGTAATGGGGCCCTTTATATGTCTAGCTGTCCTTTGTCAACAACAATTTGTCGCTTTTTTGTGTTAAATATATGCTATATGGTAATTTATGTACCTCATAGGTATCTAAAGCCATTTGCACATAACAAAATAGGTAATTTATCAAAGTAATTGTTGAAATGAAATACAGTTAAGAAGTATATTGATAGTGAAATACAATTAAGAAGTACGGTATAGTAATAGTGAAATACAATTAAGAATAAATATATTGATAGTGAAATAATGATTAAGCTCCAACTGTATGTAGGTTTTATTTTATTTGTTTATTTTATATTTTGGAAATGTACATTCATTTTTTCCCCTTAAATTTTTTTTGGGGCCCCCAAGAGTGTGGGGCCCTAAGCTATAGCTTTTTTAGTTACGTAAATCCAGCATGGGGAGTGGGAACCACCTTGAACCAACCAAAACCAAGAATTTCACTATGATTACTCCAACTCCCATCAACTCCAGCCAGTATGGCCAATATTCCAGAAAAATGGGAGTTGTAGTCTGAAAATCTGAAGGGCAGCCACCCATTCTTCAGCCCTACCATACAGAACCATGTCTCACTAGAAACAGTTCAACAGTTATTATTTAACCTCTGTCATAAAAATATTATTAAAGTGTCCAGAAGGATTCTTCAATTGTTCAGAAGACTATATATTTGAGCACAGGGATCTTTTACATGAGGCACTCAACTCATTTTAATGCAGTACATGTGCAACGAAATGGTTATGTACATCTTCACTGAAACAAATGGGTTGGGGTTCACACTGGATTTCGCATGACCATAAACACAGCGAACATAGGAAGCATAAATCACTATTGAGTTCCATATCTTGAAATATAAATGCAGGTACAATACAGAGTAGACCATTTTCCACCCTAAATGTTAATGTTGAGGTAAACTGTCTGGCCAACTTTAGCAACTTCCTTTTTACAGGCATGCTGAGGATATAATTTAAAATTGCAAATACATTTGTGATATATAAATGTCACAAAATTACATATCATCTAGATGTCAGAGAGTGGGAGGACTAATGACTTCCTAAAGAGAATCCAAGCAAAATATATTAAAAGAGCGAGAAAATTAAATACAAAACATATGAAATGTGGTACACATTTGATGTCATAATCACAATATTTAAAGAACATAAATCCAGATTTATGACCATTACTTCAGTGCAGGAAATAAATATGTATTCTGTTAAAAATAGATTGAAATGTGACCCTATGTCATTAATAGTCTGCATTGTTTTATTTTTTGTGAAAATGTGGGGCAAAAGGGTTCAAAAGCAGGGTTCAGCTGAAGCTGTTTAGCTACACAGATTCAGGGTCTGCCCTACCATTAGACAGAGTGAGCAAACCGCCTCAGGCCAGTGTTTAGGGGCAGCAGCAGCAGCAGCCCCTGGCTAATCCTCCTGAGCTCTTAGTCATTCCCATCTGCTTCTACATGTGTCCTGCTGCTCTGGGTGTATGGAAGTATCGAAAGAATATTGAAGCAAGAGTCAACTGCTTCAAGTTGACTTTTGTAAATGGAATTGTGAAGGAGTGTCATCTCCTTTCTCATTCTCCTCAGGAGCAAAATGT
Source organism: Podarcis melisellensis (assembly GCF_964234715.1). Taxonomy (NCBI): domain Eukaryota; kingdom Metazoa; phylum Chordata; class Lepidosauria; order Squamata; family Lacertidae; genus Podarcis; species Podarcis melisellensis. Next base: position 25,591,947 of record NC_138537.1, on the reverse strand, counting down.
ATTGAGCTACCCCTGTACATAGGATGAGAATGATGAAGATGCCACCATGTTTATGCAGTTTGTACCTAACAACTGTTGGGACTAAGGTTGTTGAGCTCTTTTTTGCTTTACCCAAAGTTTTTGAGCTTTTTGTTTTTTTCCCCAAATTCGCAAAAAAGAGAGAGAGAGGTTTTGGGGCTATTTCCAGTTTTTGGTCCTTCATGGAGAGTAAGAATGCTCTTGTTTAAAATGGGACTAGTTTTATTTTATTAATTTATTTGGAATATTTAGACACTATTCGTTATGTAAGTATCTTTGGACAGGATATAATAACAGTATAATTAAAGCATGTTGAATTTTTCAACCGTCAAAGTCCAAAATTGAGGGGTGCTAAAGATTTGTAATATGACTTGGGATTCAAAATATAGTTTGGTTAAATTAATATAATTCAGTTTTGCTTGGTAAGTAAAATGTGTGTAAAATTACATAGAAATGATAAAAAAGATTGCTAAGTACTTGCAGTTTAATAATAATAATAATAATAATAATAATAATAATAATAATAATAATTTGGCATTACCTGACATTTTTAGAAAGTAAAATCCAATTTCTTTGGTTTACCAAACAGTTTATGTGTTTCTTAATCAAATATAGCTAATCAAATATAGCTTAATCAAACCAAGCTAAATGTTGTCCAATCACAAAATAATAGCAGATTTGAATTCCTCACACCCCAAAGCATATTTTAAGACCCATCACTGAATTTTTTTGGGTAAAAATTAAGTTTCACCCCCTAAAATGACATGCCCCAAACATACAATACAAATGCAATGAAACAATATGTAATAAAATAAAAACCTGTAATGACCGGCATCAAGAACCAGTCAATAAAAAAAATACTCATCTTTCACCCAAACTGTAGCAGCATTGCAAAGGCCATTCTGGAGTAAAGTGGTACCTTGGGTTACAGACACTTCAGGTTACAGACTCCGCTAACCCAGAAATAGTAGCTCAGGTTAAGAACTTTGCTTTAGTATGCGACAATGGTGGAAGGATGGAAGAATGAGGAAACCCCGACTAACGAACTATGGCAAGAGAAACTGATAGACTACGCAGAATTGGCAAAATTGACACATAAACTACGGGACAAGGATAACTGTGGCTTTAAAGATGAATGGGAACCTTTTACAAAGTACTTAAAGAAGCAACAAAGTGAACTGGGCTCCTTGGCAGGCTTTGAATAAACACTCACAAACCTTTTATTGACAATAACCAGTCAGATAAATTAAGGATTTATACAATTTTGTAACATGCAGAGAATAGCATCTGTAGAGAAACCAGAGATTGGAGCAGAGGGAAGTCAGGGGGGAGGGGAGGGTGGGTAGTTTTATGGGGAGGGGAGGGGAAAAATGAGGGGGGGAATTAAGGATGATATGTTTTAAGATAATATGTTTTGTTCGAATTCCTAATAAAACAATTTTTTTTTTTAAAAAAAAGAACTTTGCTTTAGGATGAGAACAGAAATCGTGCTCTGGCGGCGCAGCGACAGTGGGACGCCCTATTAGCTAAAGTGGTACCTCAGGTTAAGAACAGTTTCAGGTTAAGAATGGACCTCCAGAACGAATTAAGTTCTTAACCAGAGGTACCACTGTATGTAAATGATAAAGTAAGCCCCAAGCACTCCCCCCTCTCATAATAATAACACAGGAAGAAAATAGATTTACTATGTAACCTTAAATTTATTCTCTATATTACTTGAAAACTTAATAAAGTATTGAAGGGACAATCTTGTCATCTAAGAAACTGAAATACACAGTGCTGTGTTGTCTACACTTGATTTGACATGTCTCGAACACATGATTGCCATTGTTGCACTTAAACGACGGCAGTCGGTGGGTGTTCTAATCATTACTGGATAGTTTATTTTTCACATTGCTGCTCTACTGCTCCCTTCACTAGGAAATCATATAGCTAAATGGATCAGTTAAGATTAAATTAGTCAACATAATGGTAATCAAAAAATTGTTCTGACCTTTGGCAGAAAAACAACAATGTGCGACCTTGAAGCTTCAAGAGGAAAGAAGCTCGGGAAACCTTTCAAGATTACAAAACAACAACAACAACAAAGGGATTGCAGCTCTTTATGAAGAAAGGAAGCCTAACATCCAGTAATGTAAAAATCTTGCATTAAGAAAATAATGTAAAGTGAATAACTACAATAGGCATATCTCCCATTAGACATTTTTAGGCTTATATACTATTTAAAAAGGCAACATAATTAGGACTTATTAGAAGTAGCTAATGTTCCTTGAGTTTTAAATAGTCAAAGAACAATGCATTTATCTGCCTTTCTTTTCAAACCAGATCAAAATGCTCCACTTGACTGTATTATAACATTTGTGGAAAGGAAGCAGTGTTAGCATAAGATCCAAAGCTCGACAGGGCTGTGATCTGTACATGCAGTTCAAGGCATGCAGGTACCACTTATAAAATGCCCTGCTTGCACAGCGGCAAATCTCTCCACTAAGTCTCAGTTCTAGTGATGTATGGAAGTGAGAGCTGGACCATAAAGAAGGCTGATCACCGAAGAATTGATGCTTTTGAATTATGGCGCTGGAGGAGACTCTTGAGAGTCCCATGGACGGCAAGAAGATTCAGCCCGGACACTGAGATCCAGCGCCGAGGGCCTTCTGGCGGTTTCCTCATTGCGAGAAGTGAGGTTACAGAGAACCAGACAGAGGGCCTTCTCGGTAGGTGTGCCCACCCTGTGGAACACCCTCCCTTCAGATATGAAGGAAATAAGCAGCTATCCTATCTTTAAAATACATCTGAAGGCAGCCCCGTTCAGGGAAGTTTTTAATATTTAATGCTAAATGCTAAATGCTGTACTGTTTTTAACACTTGATTGGGAGCTGCCCAGAGTGGCTGGGGAAACTCAGCCAGATGGGTGGGGTATAAATAATAAATTATTATTATTATTATTATTATTATTATTATTATTATTATTATTAACCAATCCATTCTGAAGCAAATCAGCCCTGAGTGCTCCCTGGAAGGACAGATCCTGAAGCTGAGGCACCACCTCATGAGAAGAGAAGACTCCCTGGAAAAAACCCTGATGTTGGGAAAGATGGAGGGCACAAGGAGAAGGGGACGACAGAGGACGAGATGGTTGGACAGTGTTCTCGAAGCTACCAGCATGAGTTTGACCAAACTGTGGGAGGCAGTGGAAGACAGGAGTACCTGGCATGCTCTGGTCCATGGGGTCATGAAGAGTTGGACACGACTAAACGACAACAACAAGAAGTCTCAGTTCATACCAGAGAAGTCAACCACACTGATCAAGAGCTCTACATGCAGTCCAAGATGCACGTGAAATCTCTACATGTTACTTGTCCACATTCACTACAAGAAAAGCCGCAGGTCTGGACCAACAAGGAATGCAATTGCATGCACTGAAATCAGCAGAGAAGCCTATGCAAGAGAACTCTGTGTGCACATAAAATTCTCTATACTTGAGAGGTTGCTGGGTTTGAGCTATAGCTACTGTCACATACACACACGAACTATTCAGTCACGGCAAGCATTTTATGGACTGCAATATTTTGCATACACCTGAAAGTAAAATCAGACTGACTCTCTGAAACGGATGGGCTTTCATGTCCTTCCATGGTTACAAACCGGTTTAAAAACATAAATATTTGTTTTCATTGACAAATATATCAGTTCCTTTCATATCACGCAGACCTATGGAATTTTTGCTCAAGGTTTTTCTTCTTCAGCCACTTAATAATATTGAAATGAAAACAACTGCACCTAACTTATTAACAATCACCTCGCCAAATTAGTTGACACCAAGAAATACATCACAAAAGACCATGATAATGATGGTATTTTGGTAAGAATGCTTATTCTTCAGACTGTGCTAGAACAGACTGCCCTGCAAAGATGGGACACTGTAGATTAATCGAAAAGCCTTATTTTTGTCTTTTCATCGGGGTCAGTTGTTTTGATAGGATGCTCTCTTCAGCTTTCCTCCCCTCTATCAACAACACTATGTTTATAGTTAAAATAGCTGTAGGAAGAAGTAATGTCAAAAATGTCCACAATGATCTTTAAGGTCATTGTAATTTCAACAAATCTGCTATTGAACTGGAGGGAATCTTAAGGTTTAATGAAGGATTAAAGTCTTTTTGACTTAAGAAAAGGAATCAGTTTATTTGCAGGGGCATTTTCGCCGCACATCACTTTTCCAGCTCTTTCTGGAATTTGCTTTCACAGAAGTCAGCGAAAAGAACCGAAATGGAGTTCAGTAAAAATAGGGCCGTTATATTGCCTTTCATTTGGATATATTGGTGTTAATGTATAACCATAGAGATTGTGTATGATTTTTAGTAATTAGATCACCTCAACTATTCATCTGACAATGTTTAAGTTTATATTTGACTCTGCAGATATAATAGCATTGAAGTATATTTCCCCCTATCACTTTCCTAGCCTCATTTTGTGCTACAACTGCTACTAAGAAAGCTCTCACCCTAGCCCAGCCATTAGGCAGAGTGAGACAGCTGCCACAGAAGCTAGGGGACAGGGAACGGTGGCAAGATGGTGGAGGGCAGAGCTCTGTGGGTTATGTGAGCTGCCCTGCATTCCCTAAGCATCCCTGCCCCCGCCAAAAGCAGGGGAATAGAGATTCCTGCTGCCCCCAAGTGTGGAGGTTTGGTCTATTTTATTGGTTATTACACATGTTTTCCAAACATAACATCCCATCTTATACAGTATAACAAACCTTTGGCTATCACAGCCTAGGACTTCCATAAACCTCAACTAATGGTTTTCTAACTTTGTTTCTGATTTTGCATTGCATTTTAATAGTTATCGCTATAAAATCCAAATCCTAAATAAACTCCTTCTTAGTCCTTTTTTGCAATAATTCATATAGTTCTCCTTACAAAACTTCTTGCAACCCTAGGAGCGATGTCAATTGATTACAATTGTCTCTCAAATATATCATAAATTTCTTCCAGTCTTTCAGGAAAGTCTGGTCTTGCTGGTTCCGAATTTTCCCAGTTAATTTCGCCAACTCGGCAGCGGAGGTGTTGGTCTTGTCACCAGTGTTGAAGTATGAGCTAACAGTCAGTCTGGTTGGCTTTTAGTAGCACCTTAAAGACCAACTAAGTTAGTTCTTGGTATGAGCTTTCGTGTGCATCTGAAGAAGTGTGCATGCACACGAAAGCTCATACCAAGAACTAACTTAGTTGGTCTTTAAGGTGCTACTGGAAGGAATTTTTTTTTGTTTTGACTATGGCAGACCAACACGGCTACCTATCTGTAACTGGTTGGCTTTTGTCACTGGAATGGGTAGAGACACTGCCTGTTATCTGCCTGAGGCAGCATAATGTTTTGGGCTGGCCCACCTAAATATAGAAGGCAAGGGGTCCTTGTTGGAGGGCTTCAGATAAAGAACAAAGGCTTCTAAAATTAAGGATTGACTTAGGGAGATCATGTGCTCTATTAGACACTAATACGTACTTTTATTGATGTTAGGCAAGTGCCGTCGTCGTGCTCCTTTAGATGCCTGTTCGAAACTCTTCTGTTTTGGTAGGCATATCCAGAAACATGATTTTGCTCTAATGCTTCTTAAATTTCTTTCAGATGCTTTATAGCGTTTAAATGTTTTCAACATTTCTGTTTTAAGTATTTTTTGTTACGGAAGGGTTTGCCACCACTTTGGGAGGTATGGTGGGATATAAATTTAAATAAACAATACTTTTACATCTTTCATACTTGTTAAGTTTTTTTAAAAAAAAATCCAAAAGAAGAGAGATATTCATTTGTTGCAGCTAGGAAACATCTTTCGCTTAGAAGCAGAAGTATGTGCAAACCTTTTGCCAAACCTTGTATAACATTTGGTATGGGCATATGGGGCCAGATAAAACTGAATTCAGCCGACAAGACTGTCACTTGGCCATCTCACAAATATCTTGTGAATTAATGCTTCACCTTCAAATCACACCAATCTTTTTTTCCTATTTATCTATGTTTGCTTTTCTGACTAGCTAGTTATCATTCATACTGATTCTCCCTTTTGCAGTTCCTGGCAGTCTTCGTACAGAGGGAAAAAAACCCCAGTCTTGATATGTTTTCATTGGCAAATTACTGATTCGTGAAATCAGTTTTCAGGAGCTTCTAAAAAATGTATGGGTTCTGAGAATATGATAGTTTAGCCATTCAAGATTCTGTACACTGGTAATTCTAGAAACTCGAAAACTGACAACAGACATATGGGAAATGCTTAAAACTGTTTGTTATTATCAGAATATGAAACACAATAAGCCACTAGAGAGATTCATATGAATTTATGAATGGCTACAGTGAAGAAAAACCAGAACAATACAGTCATGACAGTAAGTACTGTCATATGTGTCTGCTCAGCACTTCCAAACCTTAGTGGCAAGGGCAACACATGGTTTGAAAACTGCAGAGAAAAATAGTGCTAGACTCTGCTGGAATAAATATTCTAAGGAATGCTCATTTGCAGGGCAATTGCCACTCTGATAATTTGGACCTCCAGCACCAAAGATGGATCCCCAAATCAGGGCCATAGTTTGTGAGGGGGGAAAGGGGGCATGGATCCCCAGCCACATGATTATTAGGGGGCCTGAGCCAGGCACCTCCCATGCAGGGATCCCCCCATGCCTGCTGCTGGGGGTCTCTGAGCCCCAAAGTCCGGCCCAGCCTTGCCTTGCCGCTGCATCCCAGCCCCCTAACTGAATGGCCACCTGGCTAGCATGGGGGTGGGATTTGCCTGCCAAGGGCCGCAATCGCTGGTCAGACTCCTCCCTACATGGGTGGGCAGGGGTGCAGCGCAGCCCCAATTGGTTGTGGTGGCCAGGGCTGAGGCTGGCACATAGGCTCTGTGAACTCTCCGTGCCCCAAGTGTGCATGCTCAGCAGCGTTGGTGGTGAGGGCTGGCCTGTTGTGGTGGAGTCTGTTGGCCCTGCGTGCCTTGCCCCCACCCTGTGAGCACCAAAAAAAAAGAGGACACAACACCTCTGTCCCAAACTTCAGATCTGCTCCTGCAGAGGGACTGCAACCCCACCCAGTACAAGCAGCTGATTTATATCCCAGTCCTGGAACTGCTCACCCTCAAAGCCTATACAGGGCCAGAGATGTTTTGCTGCTGTAGGCAATGTGTCCCTATGCTGCCCTTGTCTCAACATGGTTGCTGCCCTCACATCTGGTCCCCTCTGCCTCTCTGCCCCTGCTATCAGCCCTGTCACCTCAACTGAACCCTTCCCTGTGGCGGCCTCCATGCTGCCACCATGAAACAGTGGCAGCGGCGATGGCAACTGTGTGGTGGCAGCGTTGCACTGTCAACGATGGGGAGGGGGTTGTATCTGAGACCCTAAGTAAGTTGCATCGTCTCCCCTCATGTATGGACTCCCCTTAGGCCTCTGACTTAATAATTAAGCATTGCCTCCTTCCCTCCCTATGTTAGTGGATGCTTCCCACGGGAGTAAGAGTACAATAAGCATATACAGTGGTACCTCGGTTCTCAAACGTCTCAGTTGTGGAACATTTCAGAAGTCAAACAGTCTTCCAGAACGGATTACGTCCGAGAACCGAGGTACCACTGTATTACCTAAACCAGGGGCAAGGAACCTCAGGCTCAGGGAGTAAATATGCTCCCCACAACCTCTGACTTACTAAGATTTACTTATTACCAGTTTATTGACCCTCATCGAGCCCACCACTGTATCCAAACCCTGTACTAAGCTTTCCACAACCATACTTGATTAAGATGTAACAGACAAAGCGTGTTCTCCCTAACAGAGAGCACGTGTTGCGGTTGGGGGAACAGGCCACTGTGTCATGACTAGGCAAATTTGGTGGAACCCAAGCCTTTAAGGGGTTAATTGGGTTGCTGGGGATTTTTGATTGTTGCCAATTCGGAGGAGGGGTCAGAGGCTTTAAATATAGGGGCCAGACGATGGGACATCCTCTTGGCCGTTTTGCACCGGATCACCCGCCCTCCCTCCCTTTTATAGGCTGGTTTTTTGTTCACTTGACCTTGCTATGCCTGTCATGGGGTCATCCGCCTTTGAGCGGGGGCCTGGTAGGAATTTTGCCATTTGGCTGATTGGCTGGTGCCATTTGGTTTTTGCCTACTGCGTAGCAAATCGTCACAACTTGTAAGGTTGGCGGTTAGGCATTGGTTAAATTGGTGCTTGGAGGGGTAAGTGCCTATCCCTCCAAATGATGCGGAAAGGGAATTTCGTTAAAGGAATCCAGGGGCTTGCCATTCTTTTCGTCCTTGTCCATGGAGCCGGATTTGGGCCATGCAAGCCCCACAGGAACATGAGGCTGAGAAGTGTGGGTCTGATTCCCAGCTTCATTTCTCACCCAATACTTGTTTCCCACGCTGGCTTCCGTTGGTGTCCGGAAGTGCCAGCTCTGTCCTTGGGGGGCAAGGACAGATAGTCATAACCAATGCCTAAGCAGCCACTCACATTTTTGAATAAAGTTGTGGCCAAAATTATGCCAAAAACCTTAAACAAAAATTGAAGTGTGAATTATTGGAGGGTGGCACTGTGGGACTCAACACGCAAAGTGAACTAGTGTCATCTGCATACTGATGATACTGTGCCCCAAATGCATAATGACCACATCCAATGGCTTCATATAGATATTAAACAACAATGGGGATAAGATGGCACACTGTGGTGTACACCGTACAACTGCCAACTATTTAGCTTAGTTGAGTCAAGTGTACAGGGTCTAAAAATACCTCAGTGGTGTTTCCAAACTAGGCCTACAACTTCCAGAAACGCACAGTCAGAAGACATAACCGAACACGTACAGATTCTCCATTTTACCATTTAAAGAGTTTACACACAAAGACACATACCGTACATTTGTGCCTAAACATGTGATTTGCCAAAGAGGTTGCAGGAGTGGTGTAAATGGCATTCCCTTTCTCAAAGCTGAAGCAGAGACACTATAAAAGGAACATATGAATGCCTTCAATGAATATGCCAGAATCATTCTGAAAAGTATTTAAATGCTTTAGATTAATCAGAAATTGTGTCTGATCCCTCCTGTTTTCCAATAATTTGCATGTGTTTAAAACAACAACAACAGTGAAACAGGTTAAATTTAAAGATTATGTGTTTATGTTGGTATTTGCTTGTGAGAGACTGTGAGAGAAGGGAGCGAGGAGAAAGAGAGACAAATGTGTCAGTTGTCTTCTGGACCATCATTGTGTTCACATTCTTTGAATAAGTTCACACAATGCCATTTGAATAAAGCCAGAACAAATTCTACTTGAGAACTGCATGGAACAAATGTGGAACAAAGGGGCCATGTTATACTCTTTAGTGACAGAACAATGGCCTTGTTACTGTTTGATCTGTTCCTTGCAGTTGATTTCCTTCTTTGCCCAAAGGAGCAAGTTATATTGCAGTTCAAAGCTATGTTCATTTGCTTGAACCTTGACACCCCTTTTCGACAGATTTAAACAGTTAATAAAGGAATCGGCTTTTGTCTTCTAAATACTAGACTCTACCAATATTTATCTTAGGAACAAAAGACGCTTTTCCTAGAGATGCATGAATTGCTTTGGGACATATGCAGAATCTTGAGCATTGTTAAAAATTGTAACTTCAGGCAAGTATACCAGAGATTTTGAACCAAGACTCATTTACAGAGCATGAAAAGCTCATTGTTAAATGTGCATATTACGTTTGTGGTTTTGTTGTAAAATTGTGCAATATTGCAATCTAGAATGTGCCTAAACAGTGGAACTTGCTGAAACAAAGGCGAACCTAAAATTCAAAGGGATGGACAGTGCAAATCCATAGTGATCTCCGCTAACATAGCTTTCAGCTATAATATTAATTGGAGGAGTAATTCACAATTCTAATGGATTACATTGAAAATACAAACAGAATATTCTATCTGCAATTGTCTTACCAATGTCAGTAGCCTTGATGTTTTTTATACAGAGATGGATTGAAAAAAATCTTTTGCTGTCGTTATTGTTGTTAACAACTATTTTATTTCACCTTACCTAATCCTATTAAGAGTGTTAAGAGATCCATGGTAGCGTACAATATCGAGAGTACAGTAAACATACACTAATTTTAAAATGTTTAAAATGCAGAAGTCCCTAAGAATTATGGGTCTCATTCAAATTAAAATAGATTATAATAATTAGCTATAATATTTTTGTAAAAATAATAATTAATAAGAGCTAAAAAGTATCTTGAGTTTGACCAAACTGCAGGAGGCAGTGAAAGACAGGAGTGCCTGGTGTGCTCTGGTCCATGGGGTCACGAAGAGTCGGACATGACTAAACAACTAAACAACAACAACAACAAAAAGTACCTGTCTTTCATTGTTGGCCAGATTAGAGCAAGTCAGAATTTCTAGCATTGCGGACACTGCAGAGAGAATGCCTTGTGTTCTTTGCTCATCACGCTAATATAAACCATTGCTGAGTGTTAATGTGCAAATGTTCTGGTTTCCAATGAGTTTGCAGTCACTTTGCTCCTCCCTGGGCCTTTTAAATCAGCATGACGAAGTAGCTAAGTCAAAGTTTGGCTTAGCATGACATGCAAACCTGTAGCTCAGTTTTGTCCTATCCTATGCTATAGATTGTCATTACAAAGCCATGGTTAAGGTCGGAAGAGCATAACCATGATGCTGTGTTCGGACAACATGCTAAGCTAAGATTTACACCCACCCACCATAAGATTTAACAAAGCAGGTGTGAACTCCTCACCAGGAACCAGTATGTTCTTAATAAACCATACTCTGGTTTACTGTGACATGTGAACCAGGCTACTAAGTTAAATGTACAAGCTGAGAACTGCCATCAGCACACACATTTTTTATGTATTCATTAGACACCTCCGGCAAGTTGCTGTTTTCTAGCCTCTTTTGGCAAAAGAGAGAGAATAAGAGTGGCCTGCAACACAGGATTAACAGACTACAAAAATACACTGTGCACTTTATAGCTGCAATCCTATGCACCCTTTCTTGTTGATACGGCTAATTAAATTCAGAAAGGCTTCCTGCATAACCACCATTTCTATGTACACGTACTTAGAAATATTAGATAGGTTGTAAACATGCTTTAAAGTGTATAAAACTAGACTCTGAAAGCATTAAGTTTTATGTCTCAGTATTCCATCCAGTCTTAATTTCTGAGGAGAGACACAGGTATGGTGTCTGGAATGGTATTGTGAGATCTACTTTTGCCTCCCAAATATAACCTAGTGTCTGATTTTTAGCCATGAATATTAAACATTGGTTTTTTTAAAAAAACATTTATTGGGTATATTCATGGTCATTATGAGTAGAATACAGTATACTTTTTAAATATATCTAAACATATAGCATTAATTCTGCTTAGCGGGAATAACTACAGCATATCCCATTTAGAAATTAAATCAGGAGTCCTAAAATTTTATAATTTTGTATCATGAACTTCCCTTCAGGGCTTTCCAGATGATTTTTTTATGTGCAATAAAAGTGGAATTGTTGCTTTGTAGTCCAAAGGTCTTTTCCCAAGTTAACACATCTGTTGTGGAGTAATAACATGATCCCAGTGTTCAAGTGACAATATTTTGTCATTGGGAAAATGGGATTTCCTCCCATTTAGCACATTATTTGAGTTCCCCATGTAGTGTTATTATTAGACCATTACAAGTACCAATGACGATAACATCACTTGTGATGATGTACATACATTAGGCCAGATTTTTTTTTAATATATAGATAATTTTTTTTGATAGTTACTAACTTGGTAGATCAAGAGAATGCTTTGAAATGTAAAGTTCTGCATTTAGGCAGCAACAATCTTATGTACAAATACAGGATGGATGACACCCAGCTCTACAGCAGTGCATGTGGAAACATCTGGAGGATTTAGTAGACCTTGAGCTAAACAGGAGTCCAACATCCTGGCTGGAAACACCAGCCAATTCTAGGTTGCCTCAACAGAAGTACAGTGTCCAGAATGTGTGAAGTAATTATATGTCTTGCTCTGTTCTGCTTTTGCCTGATCTCACCTGAAGGGCTGTGTCCAGAATCGGGCACCACTGTTTAAGAAGGATGTCAACAAACTGGAACATATTCAGAGGAGGATGACAACTATAGTGAGAGGCTGAGAAATCTATGAGGAAAGGCTGAAGGAAATGGGCATAACAAAAAAAAAATCCTTCCAGTAGCACCTTAAAGACCAACTAAGTTAGTTCTTGGTATGAGCTTTCGTGTGCATGCACACTTCTTCAGATACACTGAAACAGAAGTTTCCAGACCCTTCTATATAGTGAGAAGGTGGGGAGGGGTATTACTCAGAAGGGTGGTGGGAATGGGTGATTGGCAGATATGGGCATGTTTATCCTGAAGAAGAGACAGCTAAGAGGCAATGTGTAAGCCATCTTCAAATATTTTAAAGGGCTGTCATATAGATGATGGAACCCATTTTTTTCTGCTTTGCTAGAGTATAGTACCCAGTGCTTGTTTTCCTTAAAAAAATGTTCATGGGTATACTCTCATTTTCCTACTCATATTGAAATGCTGCCCCTCAATGAGGCCAAACTTAGATTCACAAAGTGTTTAGTGTACTCCTGCATCCCCCCAGAAAAAAAGCACTGATAGAACTTAACAAGAAAAGGCTTTTAGGACATTAAAAAGAACTTTCTGATGGTACAAGCTAGACACGGCTTTGGTGAAGGTTTGAAGCAGCTTCTGGATGGCCAAATATTAGGGCTGCGGTAGTCATGGATTTCCTGTCTCAGCAAGGGGTTGATCTTTGAAATCCCCTCCAACTCTATGACCCTACAATTCTATGTGTACATCCCTGATCCAATCAAGGCTAGTAAAACCTAACATGAGAGAAGCTCATAACTCTCCACAGCAGTGCTCCATCAATTCTTGGGATGCTAGCTTTATAACTAGAAAACTTTAGATTTAGTGCTATGCAATAATCTAAGCAGAGGGCTAGAACTAAGCACAAAGTAGGCTGAACAGATTTTTTTTGGGAAAAATTATATACGTGGGAGCTGTTTGGGGCAGACAATGAAGTTGATTTAAAACTAGCCAAGTGGCAACTGCAGCTTTTACATGTGTGATGACTACATAAACTTGTTTGCTCTAGGAATCTAGCAGTGACATCTGTATATGGAAAAACACAAAGCTGCAAGCCCAAAGCATATATTTCGCCTGTATCTACAAAACTTGCAGAAGAGCATTAAATCAGCAAAATGAAAAGCAACCAACAACCAGAAAAGAAACATAAAATGAGCTGGCTACTCTAAGGCACAGCTACAGTAATTATTTCAGTCTTTTGCTTACGGGTATACCAACTGTTTACAATTTACTGTTTGGCAAAGCTGGGTGTTCTCATTTTCCCTCCTGGTTCAGGAGTCAAAAACATATGTTACCTTTCGTAATGAACTCGTCTAAGATTTGAAGCTATCCATATTCATGTCACAAGAAATGTTTACGCGAGAGCAAAATGCTTGGATATCCAAATAAATCAGAAACATCTCAAAGTTTATATTTCCTTATGCTTCCTCGGCATAGTAAAGCAGAGAAATGTAGTTTAATTAAAAACAAAAACAAAAAAGCCTTTTCAAAAATCATTGCACTCTCAAAGTAATGCAAGCTAATGTGTAGTTTCGCCATCCTCTAAAGATTTATTGCCTATCAATAGATACAAGGAAATGTAATATAATCATATACTGTACACACCTTGCATATTTTCCATCTTCTCTACATAAATTATATATTCATTTTCATAATTATACTCTTATTTCTAGTTTTAACATAAGCTGCTATTAACTCCTGGGTGCCTATAAAAATATTACTGTATTATATACCTATGCAAGTAATGCTTGAAATCTTTTTTTTTTTTTTTTAGGAATCTATTTATTTAGATTATGGCTAGATTGATTTTCAACCTACCCATGACCTACTATAATGGCCATCTGTGTAAATGGTTACTACTGGAAAAAGTCCCAATTTACAGCAAGCTGGTACTGAGCAGGATTCAGTGTTTGGCATGTAATTTTTGAGCATTTGCTGTGCCATGTCAGAGCAAAATTGAAGGTATGTTGGGGAATGAGCTTGCCTGGCTAGCCATAGCTGTGCTTTCCCCATAGCTAATGGTTGCCCAATAACAATATTACTACAACAGTACCTTGGTTGTCAAATGGCTTGGCTCCCAAACAAATTGGTTCCCGAATGCCAGAAGTGAGTGCTCTGGTTTGTGAACATTTTTTGGAAGCTGAACGACCGACACGGCTTCTGATTGAGTGCAGGAAGCTCCTGCACTCAATCAGAAGCCGCACCTTGGTTTTCAAATGGTTCTGGGAGTTGAATGGACTCCCAGAAGAGATTAAATTTGACAACCAAGGTACACTGTATATAGCTTCAATAGGAATTGTTGACGGACTACCAGTTTTTCAAATATTAGATGTGTTATACACTCGTGGGAATGCAGTCAATACAAGGAGCTGTACCCACACAGTGCCCTTGCCCAAATACAAGGACCTTAGACCCAACATGAATCATTCACTAACTGAAGACCCCCATCCCAGTGCTGCTCTTCCTTCTCCTTGCTGCCACCTGTGCTCTCAAGGTGAATGAGCCGAAGCAGCTTTCACTTGCATTGCCCTCTAAGGGAGAGCCATGGAGAAAAGTTGGACCACTCCAAAAAGACGACTCAAGGGAAGCAGCAACAACAAAGAGAAGGCAGGTGAGGCTATTGATGGAGATGCCACTTGAAAGCCACCTTGCCCAAACCCAAAAATGACAGTGATTCAGGGAGGTGAGGTGACTATTCTTTTTCATAACAGTACACTGCACTGAAACCAGTGGAACTTGCTTCTAAACTGATGAATTTAGGACCAAGCACATGTCATAACGTGGAGGGAAGTGTCTAGGAGATGCAGTCAAGTAGTCAGAAGTTTGCTATCTACATCATGGATAAAGTTGTTGGTGTCTTGTTTTAGTTACCAAGATGCCTCTAGTCAGACTGTGCTTTCCAGCCACGCTGTATAGAGACTTGTTGTTTACCAGGGCTCTATTCCACAGGGTCATCTGTTGATTTTTGTTACTTCATTTATCAGCCAAAGATCCCCATGCATCTGTCTGCACAGCATGTCCTGTGAACTCTCTAATATCCCATATATTCTAAATGTCCAGGATATTATAATACTCTGTACATTTCATTGCCATGAACATTGCATAATGTCTTCTAGATTGTGGCATGGTTGGAGATGAAAGGTTACATTATGTATTTGCCATGCAATCCCAGATATTTCTTCCAGATATTTATACTACAATTTATGGTTGAGGTAGAATTGCTGTACTGTGGCTTCTTGAAGCACCTTAAGGCAGACTTTGCCAGCCTGAAGCCTTTGCTGGAGCTGGTGGGAGTTGTAGGTTAAAATCATTGGACAGCACCAGATTACCTGGTGTAAGGTGTCATGGAATTTGAAGACACTCAAACTCAGAACGCAAGGGAGAAAAGTGCTAAGAGGAAGGCACGCTTGGCAAATCCACACCGTGATCAACTCCCACCTGGGAACCAATGTCCCCACTGTGGAAGGATGTGTGGGTCCAGAATTGGCCTCCACAGTCACTTATGGACTCATTGTTAAAACCGTGTTTATGGAAGACAATCTTACTCGGCAATGAGTGATCGCCAAAGAAGAAGATGGGTTAAAAGGGGTTACACCCTTACTATGTTTCAGTCCTGCTGTTATTGATCTAGCATGCACAATTGGCAGATTCATTCAGCGCAGGATAGGACTCCTACCTCTATAAGAGCTTCCAAAAAAATCGTAAGTTGGAAGGGGTCATGAGGGTCACCACCTGCCACCCAACCTCTGCTTCAAAACTTCCAATGAAGGAGAGTCCACAACCTCCTAAGGGAGTCTGTTCCACTGACAAACAGCTCTTACCACCAGAAAGTTCTTCTTGATGTTTAGTTGGAATCTCCTTTCTTGTAACTTGTGTATACTCTCAATCTGCCTTCCATGCTGCCGGCCATAGAGTAGTGCAGGAGTGAAAATTTCAGAAAATGCAATTTCTTCCTGCTGCACTCATTATTATAAGGAAAGCTGCTCCTGATGGAAAGTATCTGTTATATCCAACTATTCAGAATTCTCGAGTCCCATACAAAATCCAGAAGCCCGACAGCATAGTGCATTCCTTCTCTCTTAGTCAGGTTAAACCTAATGGTGGAAATGTAAACTAACATAACATAACATAATTAAAATAGGAGAAAATCTGTTTTTATTTCCTCAACTTGGAGGCACTGTTCCCACTTTTCAAGTTTTGTTCCTTTGGACTCTCTGTACAATATTGATGAGTAAAGCTGGTGGAATTCTGCAACAAGCAAATCCCTGGGTCAACTTATATTATTAAGCAGCAGCAACCTCTTGCTAAAAGTGATTGGGTGAAATGGTGCTGTCAGCATGGTTTGCTAATGCATATCACATGTATCTAATGCCTTGGGCCCATCTGTCCTCACTGGATTTATGGATTTTACTCAGGCTTTTCTGTGAAAGGAGAGGAATGAGTGGGGGAAGGGGCTGTTGCAGTGTTGGTATGCGGCAACATTGGGCACTTGTTTTACTCTTTCCCACTGCGAGACACCTCATGCTCGGACGGGTGCAATTCAAGGAGCTGGCCGCTGGTGAGAATGGAAGGCTTTTGGGTTGAAACAACCACATTCTTGCCAATGAGTCATTTGGCACACAGGAGAGCCAAAGTCTTTTGCACACATCCAGAAAAAGGGCATTGGTCACAAACTTCACCTGTAAATACTGTATATATGGCAGCTGTTTTACGCCTACATATGGTGGTGGTGGAATGCAGAGGTGGCAGTAGCCATATTGCTATGTAGCAGGTACAGAGCTATATAATATTGCCTGCAGAGGCAGCATGTTAGGGAACAAAACTACCAGCCAAGCGTCCTATAATTCCTTCTGCGACTCTGAGGTGTTGGACTCCTAGCAATCCACAGGCAAATACTTGCTTCCATGCATACTCCTCTCAATCTACCTAATAAATGGATATGAATAGTTTTAAATCAGCACCTTATTTTATGATGTGGACAGTTGTCCAGTCTTGTAATACTGGAGGTTGTCTAATTTTGCCGTCCTTTGATGTGCGGTGAAGCCTAAGTGGAAGGCACGCACCAGAGTCATCGTACCTCAGCTGCCTATAGATTCTGTTTGTGGCAATAGGTCTTAACCTTATCACAGTTCTTTTAATGATGTTTTTTTCTGTTTAATTTAACTGCAAATCATATTAGCAGAGTTTTGACTGCTATGTCGGAGAGCTTAAAAACCGAAGTTATTTCAAAAGCTAAGAATGTGTCAAGTCTGTCATGTTTAGTCAATATGATCCATTCAAGTGTAGAGCTGTCAGAGAGGACAACACTGGCTTGTGCTTAATCTGTTCACTTCTGAAGAGGAGTAAAAAAACACACAACGGACTTGCAGGATAAAGTAATAGTTTTTGATCTATCATGGTTACAGTTAAATAACCAATTTGTGGATTTGTTAAGGGTGCTAAGCAAGGCACAGAGGTCTACAATAGAGAAAATGCATAGTACCACAGTATATTATGCAGTTCAGGGATTGCCAGCGTGGTGCTCATGGGCTCGGTTGCACCCTGAGGTCTTCCTCTGGCAACCATAGAACCTCTGTCCTCTTGGTCATGGGATGGTGAAAAGTACATAGATGTGAAGGAGAAAATTGGAAAAATACCGGTATCTCTTTCCTACTTCTTCTTTCACCCTTATGCCTCAGATTATAGTGGTACCTCAAGTTAAGAACTTAATTCGTTCCGGAGGTCCATCTTAACCTGAAACTGCTCTTAACCTGAAGCACCACTTTAGCTAATGGGCTTCCCACTGCCGCCGTGCTGCCACCGCATGATTTCTGTTCTTATCCTGAAACAAAGTTCTTAACCTGAGGTACTATTTCTGGGTTAGCGGAGTCTGTAACCTGAAGCGCCTGTAACCTGAGGTACCACTGTATTTCTACTGGTTCTGACTTTCAGTCAGATCCCTTGGAAAGGTCAAGTATGAGTCAATGAGCTTCCTCTCTTTCTGTGTCCAGATGTGCCGACATGCCTAAAAAGGTTAATATACCTTGCTCTAGTCAGTGGTGCCATCAGCAGGGCTGGCCCACCCATGAGGCAAGGTGAGGCAGCTGCCTTGGGTGGCAGGATCTACAGGGGCAGCAGATCTGGTCTCCAAGGAATACGCCACCTGCTGCTGCTGCTGCTGCTGCTGCAGTGGCTGAATCTGCTGCATCCTTGGCAGCCCTCCTCCAATGCTGCCTCTACGGTGCCTTCTTAGTGAATAGGAGGCTCTGCTGGTCTCCTCACACTCTTGTTCCTGGTGTAGATAATCATTCACCATTTCTTCCCTGATGTACCATTTTGTGGTTTGCCTCAGGTGTCCTTGCCATCAGGACAGGACTTTGGGGCAGGAGGCCAGGGCCCCCCTCGGCAAAATGAGGAGGGCCCTAAAATAAAATAAAATAGCAGTACTGAATTACCATGCTTTGAAGTAATTCAAGCAAAATAATAGAATTGTAGAGTTAGAGGGTATCCTGGGGGATGGTCATCTAGTCCAACAACACCTTGTACTGCAGGAATATCAGTTAGATCATACATGACAAACGGGTATCCAACCTCTGCTTAAAAACCTCCAAGGAAGGAGAGTCCACACTGATACAGATTGGCTGCACTGGCACATCATGACAAGACAGGGTTCCTGGTTTATTGTGGTTTATTGTGCAAAAGAAGCACATGGATCATGTGGCCTAATCACTCAGGCTTTGGTCCCCCATCCTTATTATAATTCTTATTCAAATTTGTATACCACCATTCATCTGAAGATCACAGGGCGGTTAACAACATCAAAATACAAAGACAAAACACAAAATACACAACACAACAAAACACAACAATTAACCCCCCTCCCACAGACACACTTAAAAGGCCATAGAATGGCTCAGGGGGGTCACATAACTTCCCTGACATGAGTGGAAGAAACAAGCCTAGAGGAATATGACAGTGACTACTTGATATTCCCTTTATTATCAGGCAAATGCTAGGTGCTATAGGAAAGACAGAAGGGATTTGATATCTGTGCATTGCATGAGGCAGAGTTAGCCAATGTGATATCCTCCAGATGAGGTTGGACTCCCATATCCATCACACTCAGCCAGTGTGGTCAGGGATGAAGACAACCGTAGTCCAACAACATCTAGAGGGCCCCACCATGCTAACTGACTCTGGTCTATAGCACCCCTAAAGTCAGTGGGGTAGCATGGGTGCCAGGGGGGCTGTGACCCTGGGTGCAAAATTCAGATCCCAATTTCCACAGGGATCCTCACCTTGGCAAAAGCAGTGGAGCAGTCCAGGCCCATTGTGAGTGGATGTAGTGGAGGAAGGTGGGCAAGGGGTGACCCCAGTGCAGCCCAACCTGACACTGTTTTCTGTGGGCATCAGGAGGATTTGCCCACCAAGGGCTGTGTCGGCCAGCCAGGCTTTCTCCTGCATGGGTGCAGCCCCACTTAGCTCTGGTGGATGGTGTTCTGATAGCATCAGCGGCTTGCTTACCCTGGTCTCTGGCAACCTATGCTATGCCTCTGCCTACAGTTACTGTATGTCTGGTCTATAGTTAAATGCCAAGATAGGTAGAGATGAGATAAGTGATTGACGAATGCATCAATTTCTTTTTAATTCGAGAGAACCTTGATATTTTGGGATACAGATAGAAACAAACCTGTTCAAACGCAATGGAACGAATTTGATACCACCATAATGGGTCTAATTACAGGTGGAGATGAATCAGCATACAGGAAGGAGGTTCAAATAGTATCTACATGGTGCTTAGAGAATAACTTGCACATAAATATTAGCCAGACAAATGAGATGGTGTTGGACTTTCAGAGGAAGAGAGGGGAACTAGCCCCGTTGTATATCGGGGGGGGGGGGGTTGTGTGGAGATAGTCTTTTCCTTTAAATTCCTGGGAGTTTACCTTAGTGAAGACCTCACTTGGAAAAACAATATAATTCAGGTGGTTAGGAAGGCCCAAAGAGACTCCATTTTCTCAGGGTCCTGCAAAAGAACAGTGTTAAACAACAACTGATGACCTCCTTCTACCAGTCCACAATAGAAAGTGTCCTCTCATATTGTATCACAGTGTGGTACGTTGGCTTGACAGCCACAGACAGAAAGACTTTACAGAGGGTGGTGAACACAGCACAAGATATCATGGGCTGTCCCCTGAACCCACTAGATAACATAGCAAGGGATCGTTGCCTTAGGAGAGTGAGAAAAATTCTCAGGGATGATTCACACCCTGGCCAGCACGTCTTTAATCTTCTACCCTTGGGCAGGAGATATAGAAGTATAATCAGTCGTACCAACAGTTTCTATCCGTGGGCTGTTAGGCTGCTGAATGGAAAATAATGTAGTGCAACTGACTTTCGGTGTTGGTGTGTTGTGCGACAAGCACACAGAGTGCAATGAGATTGCGTGTTTGTGGGGGGGGAGGCTTGGTTAATTTCATTGCACACAGGTTGTACATTGACAATAAAGGTATTATTATTATTATTATTATTATTATTATTATTATTATTATTTGTGGGCCACCCAGTTAGCTTGTTCTTCCTGAAAACAGTGTACACATCATCACCACCTATTTCTAATTTGCCTGATGATGCAGGGCATTCATTTCCCTATTTTACAGACAGAGACATGAAGCTGAACTTGACTTGTCCAGCAGCCAGGAGGTTATTTGCTGCATGTGGTGGACTTTTGTGTTTCACTCAGTTTGAGTATGCTCTGGCCTGCATACTGTATCAGACTTTAATGGGACAGGTGCCAAAGTAAGAGTATGCCCTAGAGTTCCCTGTGACAGGGCAGTCCCACAACTGAAATTATAACCTGAAATAACTGACAGCAAAGAAATCTCTTACTTTGCATGCATTCTCTCTGCTGACCTTCACCGACTGTGACTTTGCCTGACCAGAACTGCAGCCTTCCCAGGACTTCGGATGCAAGATGGTGTGTGACAGCACCAACCTAGAGATTTGTGAACATGCTGCAGTTAAGGGTGGGGATAGGGGGTGGGGAGAACCACAAGAGATCTTTAAACGCAACTGTGGAGAAATGGCAACAAATAAATAACCAATCAATCAATCAATCAATCAATCAATCAACCAACCTTGCTAAAAGTTATAAAGCTGATGGAAATATAGCTCTAGTTCAGGGGTCAGCAAACGTTTTCAGCAAGGGGCCGGTCCACTGTCCCTCAGACCTTGTGGGAGGCCGGACTATATTTTGAAAAGAAAATATGAACACATTCCTATGCCCCACAAATAACCCAGAGATGCAATTTAAATAAAAGCACACATTCTACTCATGTAAAAACACGCTGATTCCTGGACCGTCCGCGGGCCAGATTTAGAGGGAGATTGGCCCGGATCCAGCCCCTGGGCCTTAGTTTGCCTACCCATGCTCTAGTTAATGTACAGCCACCTCTGCCTTAGGAGGAGGTGGAGTTGTGGGCACTCACAGCCCCTTCATGTGTGCAGGGGTGTGGTCAGCCCTGCACGATTGGGGGGGGGATTCCCGGCTGCATCATTACCCAGGCAACCAATCTGATTGCTCTGGGGTGTGTGGCCTGCTTGATTTAAGAAGGACACTGCGGGAATCTCACCCCTTTTCGCGCTTCCAGCTGCTCCGGTTTTCCCATCCTCCCGCCCTTTAGGTTTTTTCATCTCTCTTTTTAAATTTTATTGACTATTTTCACATAACAAATTATTTCAACAATTGTATTTTCCCCCATTTCCCTCTCCCATCCCCACATATCCCCCCTCCCATCCCCCTCCTACTTCCTTCAGTTCCTCTTTCTGGTTTATTAACATATATTGCTCTCTGCATATTATAAAAATGTGAAAATCTCTAAGTTATCCATCTATTATGTTAACAAATAAATTTGTGTATGTTCATTCAAAACCTGCCAAGGAGTCCAACTCATTTTGTTGTTTTTTTAAAGTACTTTGTAAAAGGTTCCCATTCCTCTTTAAAGTCACAGTTGTCCTTATCACGTAGTTTTTTCATCTCTTGACCTTGCTATGGACTTTGGTTGGTCGCCGTCGAGGGGCCTGGTAGGACTTTTTTCCACTTGGCAAATTGGCACCGGCCACTTGGTTTTCGCCTACTTCGTAGCAAATCGTCCCAACTTTGTAAGGTTTGGTGGTTAAGCACTGGAATATTTCTGGAGAAGAGAAGAAGGGAGGTAGCGTCATCACCTCCCCCACACATTGAAGGGAATTCCGTTAAAGGATTCCGGGGGCATGACCCTGTCCGAAGCCTGGGGAGGCTGGGGCCTAAGGCACGACCCCCATCGGTGGCCCTGGGGGAGCTCCTAGTTGATGTGCATCAGCAGGACTCCTCCTACTGGTGGTTAACCCTTCCCAGACTCCGCGCAGACAGGCAGGAGTCAGATATAGTTGGTTAGGTCCAATGCCTAAGCCAATACCACTCACAATCTGTAACCAATAAAGTTGTGGCCATTTTAAGCCTATTAACCTAAAATATAGGTTCTGCCTGGACACTGAGGTCCAGCGCCGAGGGCCTTCTGGCGGTTCCCTCATTGCGAGAAGCAAAGCTACAGGGAACCAGGCAGAGGGCCTTTTCGGTAGTGGCGCCTGCCCTGTGGAACGCCCTCCCATCAGATGTCAAAGAGATAAACTACCTGACATTCAGAAGACATCTTAAGGCAGCCCTGTTCAGGGAAGTTTTTAATGTGTGACATTTTAGTGTATTTTTGGTCTTTGTGGAAGCCGCCCAGAGTGGCTGGGGAAACCAGTACAAATAATAAATTATTATTATTATTATTATTATTATTATTATTATTATTATTATTATTATTTTGTTGTCAAGTTTCTTTATTGGCTCTGTTTAGGGATGTTTTTAAGGTATGATGCTGTATTGCTTTTAATATTCAGTTGGAAGCTGCCCAGAGTGGCTGGGGAAACCCAGTCAGATGGGCGGGGTAATAATAATAATAATAATAATAATAATAATAATAATAATACCTCATGGGGGGGTCGGGACCTTGCCACACAACTACCCAAATACCTTGCACTTCTGCTTACAATTCCTGCTGCAGCATCTTTACGGCTGTTATAATATGCAAGTTCTGTTAGTTATGGCAGATTGATACATATATCCTAATGACAGCTTGAGTCAGTGGGAATTTTGACTGAGTAATTGCTAAAGGTGTGAGCCAATGGTTCATGCTCATTATTGTTTTCATTAGAATTCCCCATTACAAACTTTAAAAGATACATTATTTGTCTTTCTCTTCATGTTACGCCCACCCCCCCACCCCACCTCCCTTTTGCATTGCAGAATACAATCTGGGAAAATGCATGTGCAATCTTAATTGTTTACTTTGTTTATCCCATGGAGAAACCAATACAGCACTTACAGTAATTAAGATATTTTTTCTGGTCTTCTCATTTTGTTAATGATATCTTATTGAAGGCTGTGCAGTAATTACTGCCCACCGAGGTACACGCTCTGAAGCAAACTAATGGCCAATGACCAATAATGATTACATCAGTAATTATCTGTTATGAAGTATAAGCAAACAGCAAAAAAGTCTGAAATTAAAACCAGTGTGTTTGAAGCTAAAATTACTCATCTTATTAAACAATACTAAAATTATATTTGCAATTCATTGGAAAAATATACAGTAAGCTGCTTTCCTCAACTGAATACTAATGTTCTAGTTGTTTTCCAATTATATTTCCAAAAATATTTTTTTTCAACCTACTGCCTAAGGAACAATTGAAAACTGTAAGTGCCATTTTTTCAGTGGTGATTCTGTTGTTAATGTTGTGGGGGATTCTGGGTAAACCCTTTAAAATGCATGTTTAAATACTTGTGTCCCAAACTGTACATTTTGTTGTCTTATTAATACATCTTAAGAATATAACATTATATTCCCCACCCCAAAAGTAAATGGAAAACCTCTCTCAAGCGCAGGGCGAGACTGAAGTAAATAGAAGCATTTTACAAGGAAATACATTCCCGCCTGCAGTATTTGACAAAACATTTGTAGCTTCTAGTCCCCAAGAAATTAAATATATAAGGAGTTGCATAAGCAAAATAAAGACAACCACTCTATTTCTGTTGTTGTAAATGCACTATAGGGAATTTTTTAAAATTTCCAATATATTCAGACATGTTATTTTCTACCTTTTAATAACCAACAGCACTGGTATGAAAAAAAAAGTATTGGATTAATAATGAAATATTCTGTGTGTTCCTTTTCAGCCATGTGCCTGATTTTGACCTCATGCAAACTGTTGTTGAACATTATCAGCGCTTGAAAATATCATCATCATCATCAACAACAACAACAACAAATCTTTAGACCTTAGGCCTGGTATACACAGACATCAGAATGATGTGACAATGTGGCAGGAGTCTGAGGTGGTAGAATGAACTGTGCCATTTCAGACATCAGGAGGAGGGAGGGATCACATTTTCAATGCTTTGTTACATAAAAGTAATAATGAAAAAAACCTCCAAACAGAAAATTAGCACAGCAGAAAGCAGGCAGGATTGGAACATCTTTGTTTGTTTGTTTTTAAATGCAGAAAGGGTTTCATGCCAGGGCGTTCAGAATAAACTTACATAAACTGGAGTACATAAACTAGTACACTCCATTATTCCACCTCATAATTTAATTGCTTTGTTTTGCTGAAAGTGTAAAGCAGGCCTAAGCCTGTGCTTGCTCATCCCAGGTATACATTTCAGTCAGTAGGCGATTCTGGGCTCAGTTGTATCTGGTGGAGTTGGAGATTTCTGTGTCTGCTTTGCACTTGCTGGAGAGAGAAAATTAAGTTCTTGTCTAGCTTCCTAGAAGGTGCACCAAGTAGAGGGGGTCAAGCCTCTGAAAATATTTTCAATGAACGGGTTGGGCCCCTTCAAAGTTCTGTGGCAGCCGTGCGCAATGCTGCTGGGCATGCTTGCATCATGCACACAAACCGCCAGGCATCTGCATGACACATAAGCACGGCCCGCGGCACGTTTGTGTCGTGCACGCACATCCCACAGCATGCTGATGCACATGATGCAGGCGCATGCTGATGTCATGTGCGCATGCTGGGGGGTGGGGGTGGGCGTCCTAACACCATGCACCCATGCCTTGGGGCCAGGGCCAGATTTAGGTTTGATGAGGCCCTAAGCTACTGAAAGTAATGGGGCCCTTTATATGTCCAGCTGTCCTTCGTCAACAACAAATTGTTGCTTTTTTTGTGTTGATTGTAATTTATGGTCCTAATAGCCATTTGCACATGCAGAATGTAGGCACCCTATATATGGAAATGAGCAAACCGGTGATATTTTAGGGAGCAGGCCCATTACTTATATCATAGGAGCCTACACAACACAAAACACTGTTGCTGTATGTGGGCTTTATTTTATTTGTTTTTTATTTAATACAGTGGATGCTCTGGTTGCGAATGTGATCTGTGCGGGATGCATGTTTGCAACCTGCAGCATCGGCAACCCGCAGCGGCACGTCTGCGCACGCGCGGTTGTGATTTGACGCGTCTGCGTAAAGCCCGATTTCTGGTACTTCCGGGTTTCGGCGGTCCGCAGCCTGAAAAAATGCAACCTGAAGCGTCTGTAACATGAGGTATGACTTTATTTTGGAATGTACATCCAGTTTTTTCCCCTTTAATTTTTTTTGGGTCCCCAAGAGAGTGAGGCCCTAAGCTATAGCTTGTTTAGCTTATATGTAAATCTGCTTGGGGCATGCACACACAGCATGCTGAATTGCATGCTTCCTCACAAGTCCTGCACAGAATGGATCTGGAAGGCCTGTTGAATGGGAAAACTATGTTTTTGAATAGTGGGAAGTTTAAAACCAGTCTCTCTTAAGGTTACAGTGTTGCATGCAGTTAGGGCTCCTTTAATCACATTGAAGCCTATACAGTACATTGATTTAGAACAGTGGTGTCCAAACTTTTTTCAAAGAGGGCCAGATTTGATGAAGTGAAGGGCCAACCAAAGGGCTGACTGACCAAAGTTGTTGACTTTTTTTTTAGGATTGAAGACGTTGAGCTTTTTTGAGAGTTGAAGTTGATTTTTTTAGGATTTTACCCCAGGAAATTAAACCAACCAGCGGGCTTGATTAGGCCCCCGTAATGGACTTTAGACATGCCTGATTTAGAACATTGTGTAACCATACAGTCATACCTCTGGTTACAGCCCCTTCAGGTTTTTTCGGGTGACGCACCAGCCGAAACCCAGAAGTACTAGAACGGGTTACTTCCGGGTTTCGGAGGTCGCGCATGCACAGAAGCACTAAATCACACTTTGCGCATGCACAGAAGTGCCGAATCGCAACCCGTGCATGCGCAGACGTGCCACTGCAGGTTGCGTACGCTGTGGGTTGCAAACATGCATCCCACACAGATCACGTTCGCAACCTGAGCGTCCACTGCATGTGTGTGTGTTCATGCAGGTTTTCAGCTTATCATGTCAGAGTCGTGCACCAGGGGGTGCCAACTGTTTTGGGCTAGCGGGCACATTTGGCATTCTGAGACAGTGCCCTGGGTGCCAGTCAAAAAAACAGCTGCCTTGGGATGTGTGTCATCACACAAAAAATGGCAGCTGCATCTGAAACTGCAGCAAAAATAGACAGGGACACAAAATGGTGCAGCCATGTCCCCCTCTAAGGGGAAAAGGCACCAACACCACCTACCGCTTTGTTTGCTGCTCACAGAGAGAAGCGTTTTGCGCATCTCTTAGAGGACGGCGGGGTGGATGGATGTCCAATCCTTGCATCCAATAAAATGTGGGCATATTTAACAGGGTGGGGGTGTTCAGTGTACTTGAGGCTAAGCAAGTGTAAATGCGAACTGAGCAGGAAGAGCAAACATATCTTGTGTGTTGTGCATTTCTGAGGGTATATTTACTGAGATGTTTGTGGTGCCATGAGAGGTACTGGAAGGTGCACTGGTACCTGTAAACACTGGATTGTTGACTCCTATGGTGTCTCCGCTTTGGTTCTATTCTGTAATACAGGAATAGGAAACCCTTGGTTCTCCATGTGTTGTTGGACTACAATCCCCAAACCTGCATTGCATATGGCAGAGGTAGGCAAGTCGCCTTCTCAATCCAGCCCACGGACGGTCCAGGAATCAGCATGTTTTTACATGAGTAGAATGTATCTTTTTATTTAAAATGCATCTCTGGGTTATTTGTGGGGCATAGGAATTCGTTCATTCCCCCCCCCCACTCCAAAATATAGTCCGGCCCACTACATGGTCTGAGGGACGGTGGACTGGTCCACAGCTGAAAAAGGTTGCTGACCTCTGGCATATGGTCTGAATAGATGGGAAATGGAGTGCAACAATATCTGGAGGGCCTCAGGTTCTAATGCATTTAGACAACCCTCTGTGTCCAACCTGGGGATGCGGGTGGCACTGTGGGTTAAACCACAGAGCCTAGGACTTGCCGATCAGAAGGTCAGCAGTTTGAATCCCTGCAATGGGGTGAGCTCCCATTGCTTGGTCCCTGCTCCTGCCAACCTAGCAATTCGAAAGCACGTCAAAGTGCAAGTAGATAAATAGGTACCGCTTCGGGGGGAAGGTAATCGGCGTTTCCATGCGCTGCTCTGGTTCGCCAGAAGTGGCTTAGTCATGCTGGCCAAATGACCCGGAAGCTGTACGCCAGCTCCCTCGGCCAATAAAGCGAGATGAGCGCCGCAACCCCAGAGTCAGCCACGACTAGACCTAATGGTCAGGGGTCCCTTTACCTTACTGTGTCCAACCTGCTTCTTCAATAAGTTCATAAAAGTTTAGGAAGGCCAGCAAGTATGGAGAATGAAAACAGCCTGCAGAGTTGTGGCTGATATTGATCATCCTAGTGAAAATAGCAATATTTGTGGAAGGGATTTACATTGGGAATGCAGTGTGGAAGGGTTAACTCCCCACTCCCCAATCTGGATCACGCACCTAGGACTGCTATTTACTTTTTAAAAAACAAGCACACACACAATTGCTAATTGTCTGAGGATCATTGTGCATGTTATGCTAGGGCTCTGAAAGACTTGTAGGAAATGCTTTGGCTGTAAAAGGAACGGCTTGGCTGCCTTCACCTTAAATCTCCCTCTGCAAGGAACATTCTGCACTCATTGTCACTGCCGTAAGTCTCAAACCACACAACTGAAGTCAGTTCTCCAAATGGAGTTATAAATCTGAAGCAATTGAGAGCAAAATCTGACACAAATTTAAACCCGGTGTAATGTGTTTGTGCCTTTTATATCTGGCAGCAAATTTGGCCCTATATATTTTATTCCTAATTCTCACCTTAAATCAGTTTCAAAGGCTCAGCTGAATAAGATATGCCTCTGTAAAGTGTGTTTTAAATTAGGAGCTGGTGAAATACTGTGCTTTTGATTCCAGGATGAAATGTATATCCCCCTTGGAAAAAAATGTGTTTCCATTGGCTGTCCCCCCCTCCTCACCCCCCCACCCTTGTCAAGAAACCAGGATCCAGAGAAGGGAAGAGCTGAAACAAAAACCTCTTTTTAGTTCATCCTCCAAATTTCTTCTGGGTGCAGAGAGGTGGTTTAAAAGGGCAGGTTCTATTAGGCCCAAGTATTTCTTTCGGGTGGGGAAGGAGTTTGGTTGCTTTAGGAAAGAAAAAGAAAGAAAGAAAGAAAAAACAAGGCTTCCAACTGGTTTTAATTTTATTTGTAATGTTCATGGGAACCAGCCACACATGCTTGGCTGAACTCAGGACTCAGATTTTTGGCAGGTTTTTTTATGAGCCCATCTTGGCAGGCTTTCAAGATGTCCAGATTGCTCACATTATATTTGAATAAGCACGACTCACTAGTTTAATCTGAATTGCCTGGTACACCTCTCATTAGGGCTAGTTAAGATGGGAAAATCATAACAGCACAAAGTGTTGCCATCGGAGTTTGGCGGGGCTTGCCTGTAAATCTGCAATATAAAGAACTTTTAGGACCTTTCTGTGTGAACATTTAGTGTGTAAATTTATATTACTGCTACCATGGAAGCAATAAAAAAAATAAATCCTAACCTCACTGGCTTGAAATCTATCACAGGAGCTGTGTATCTCTTTGTTGGTGTGGCTGTTTTAATCCCACAAAAAACCTGTATGTAGACGTAGAAGTCCAATGGGATGTAAGTGATGCATGTGTGTGTGTGTGTGTGTGTGTGCGCGTGCGCGCGCACGCACGCATGAAGGATTTCAACCTGTCATCTGTCTGGCTTACCACTGTATCATTCAATATGAAGACATTTAAAATCCACGGAAATCAGTATCACAGCCTGTGTGCAAAATCTGGAATACCACTGTTAACTAATGCTTTGTCCATCTGAGGAAAACAAAGCAAAATCTCCAGCAGCAAACCTGCTTCCCCAAGTCTGGTGTGGTAGCGTCCTATTATCACATCTGGACTACTGTTGTCAGCATATTGGCCTAGCTAGCCAACCATTAACTATTTCCCTTGTAATGAGGGGACAGAATCAATAACTATGGCAACCTCCAGACGGCTGCTTCCCCACGGCTGATTTAGCACTGTAGTGTTACACCAGAATTAGGGCGGGAAGGGGGGGGGCGTGTTGTACATCGCAAGGAAGATGTGCCAAGTAATGCAAGAGTTTGTGCTACTGATTCTCTGGACTGTGCCATCTGTACTGGTCCTGCTAGCTCCCCCAACCCTCTGCCATTGGACTGATGGTGTCCATCACAGGAATCAGCCTTGCCCTCATCTGGCTTGTGGGTATCAGCTGTGCTGAATCTGTGAGCCAGACACTCTGAAAGTTCTCTGTATGGAAGCATCCACTACACTCCAGCTTAGCATTTCTGATTATGCAAATTGCACCTGCTACCTTGATTATATGTAAATAGCATCAGGGGTTGTGTTATTCAGGTGTTAACAGATTTGCATGGTAAAGGTTTCGATAATAATTTGCACTTGCACATATGCCGTGCAATCCTATGCATTGTTACTCAGAAGCAAGCCCCACTGCTTTCAATAGGGCTTATGCTCAGGAAAGTGTGCAAAACAGAAAGTCCAGTGTATAGAAGCCAGTTTCTGTTTCTCTACCTGTAAAATTAGAAAAATAATAGAATACTATATTTTAAAAGGAGCCACGTTATGTCTCCAAGGTCAACTGAACTCGCAAGGCCAAAGCAAAATTACAGCTCAGCACCTCTACCTCTTGAAAATCATTGCAGGTTCCTTGCATATTAATTAAGATAACATTGCCAAGTCTCCTCTGCTAGGTAGCTTAGAACATGGATTTTGCAAGCAAACCTTGGAAAATTAGATTGGGGCTAGGTAACTGGACAGGTTTAGCCAAGTTTTTTGACTGACTCCTATTAAGCGCCTTAATAGTCTATTTGTCAGCAAGCCAATAAGAGATGTGAAATGCATTGGTTCTACAATCAGTGCAGATAATATTTCAATCAACGTTTTAGCCTTAAAGTGCAGTAATACAATGGAGTCAGGCCTGGAGCCAGCAATTCTGTGGTTTGGGGAGGTAAAGTCGTATGTAATCATTGCAGAACAGCCAGGCCATAAATACTGTAAATGGCTGAAATGTTAATTTGTGATTTAAAAACAATCTGAGAGACACAGAGAGAACTGCCAAATGAAGCTGGAACATGTTTATAAGAGAATATAGTTCAGGACTACACTGCTATTGGAAAGCCAGTGTTTAAAAGTCCACGATTAGGCTTGCCCCTTTCGTATGGCAACTGGCACTCTCTAATAAGTACGATGGGCTGGAAAAACATGGAATTTGAATATATTGCCAGTAAATGGAAGTCCAAGTGGCAGGGGTGTGGGAAGGGGTGTGTGGTGGGTGCAGTCCACCCGGGTGTGATCCCTGAGGGGTGAAAAAAGGCACACCGCAGGGGGTGACACTTACCTTGGGGCCTGGTCTGCAGCACGCCCAAGCCACACATCTCTCCTGGGAGTGAGGCTGTGGCTCAGGGCCCCTCGCTGCCCAAAATGGTAGGATGGGGCTTGTGTCCACCAGTGGACTCCATGGGTGGATTGCCACGGTGCCCCCATGCACAGATCCCCCTGCCATATGATAAAAGGACTGGATGCCGATACATCTAATCCACAGAAGCGAGATGCCTAACAAATAACAGCAACTATGTAGCTGAAAATAGCCACTGTCTTCCTTTTGCTCTCACCCAATATATGCAGCTAAGCTTTTGGGAGGAGTGGGTTCAGCCACTGTATTAAAACTGTCCAAGAACAAATTGAATAGTTTACTTTTTATTCTGTTTGTTAAACATATAATGCTCAAATTTGATTCCTGAATGTACCGACTAAAAGAAACCATGACACTGCAGAATAAGAGATGGGAGGATTTTCAGCACATTTAAAAAAATGTGCCACAGAATTTCAAATTTTGCGTTTGTGCTGAAAATAGGAATGAATCCAAGGGAGAAAGGAAATGGATTCACTTAGGTTCCCTTTTCACTTGCAGCACTGGTATTTCTTCCTTATGTTTTAATTGATTTATTGGCTAGAAGAACATCACATCACACACACACACACACACACACCTTCTTCTGAAAGCATTTCAAGCTCAATATTGAAGGACTGGCTGGATCGCGTTTTCAAGGGCATCTGTTCCTGTCTGCTGCTGAGGATGGGGCCCATAGAGCAGACTGGAAAGATCCACCTAGAGTTGCTTGAATTAAGTCCTTGCACCTGGATGTAATTGTCGTGCTGCTGTGCTGGGGTTTTCTTAAGCTACTGGTAAAACAAATTAGCTCATTTTAACTGGCATCCAGTAGGGAAGCACACAACTCTCCTCATAGAATGTTTTTCAAATAATTATTTTTCTATTGCCAGCTTTAGCTCATGAATATTTTCCTAAGGCTGAGTGAGATTTCATTTTAAAAGGCAAAGCAGATGCAGATAAATAAAAAGAAAATCCTATTCTGGGCCTCAGTGTTAGCATTGCTTACAATTGGGATGTGAGATTTGTGTAGCCTTAATTGTATTTTTCTCCATTCGTTCCTTATCCCAACCTAAAAGCCAGATCAAAAGGATTGTGTCATGACAGTCTAAAACAAAAAGAAAGCATCTCTCCTCCCCTGCAACCTGTAAGCCCTGCTATATATGGTTCAAGTACCTCCCTGGTAGGATTTTCCCAGTAATGATATAACTATTTTATATTGTGGCATGAGGAAGGATCAAGAATCTTCCATATTCAGAGTATGCATTTATGTGTGCTATGCGAGTGTATATAAAAACCACAAGATATCATTTCTTGGTGCATTCTGCATGTCTTACCACAGTTGACTGCAATACCTTCCCACATTTTGAGAAGTCCTCTGGACTTCCACTGGAATACGTGCCAACAAGTATGTTAGCTTGACTTAGTTCTGCAAATGGCAGAGTGTTGAGAGAAAGGAATCAGGATTAAAAAGGTAAAGGGACCCCTGACCATTAGGTCCAGTCGCGGATGACTCTGGGGTTGCGGCGCTCATCTCACTTTATTGGCTGAGGGAGCCAGCGTACAGCTTCTGGGTCATGGGGCCAGCATGACTAAGCCACTTCTGGCAAACCAGAGCAACGCGCGGAAACGCCGTTTACCTTCCCGCCGGAGTGGTACCTATTTATCTACTTGCACTTTTTGGTGTGCTTTCAAACTGCTAGGTTGGCAGGAGCAGGGACCGAGCAACGGGAGCTCACCCCATCGCGGGGATTCGAACCGCCGACCTTCTGATTGGCAAGTCCTAGGCTCTGTGGTTTAGACCAAATATTAGAACTAAATATTTCAGAGCTCTTAAAAGGGGGGGGGGGACAGGAATTATGCTCAGAAGTGAAGTGGTGGTAGTCTTTTGTAGGCAGAAGAGCAAGTCATTCAGTAAAAGGTGGGGCTGCGAGTACAAATAATATGCAGATAAGTAAATAAATAATAGGCAGTGTCAGGGACTGGTTGGACGGAGAGGAATGGTGGGAGGAACCAGCTACAGAACCCCCAAGGGAAGAAGGCTCAGAGCGCGGGGAGTGGTGGTGGGACAACAACGAGTGGTCAGACAAAAAAGAGGGAGGAAGCTGAAGACGTAACAGTACTTACGGTTTGGGCAGAGTCTGTGGCAGAGAGAAGTCCAGAATCAGAAGCAGGAGAGTGGGATGAGGGAGGCCAAGAGGAAGATGCATCAGGCTTGTGAAGAGACACAGGGGTCTCCCCCTCCTGCTGTGATAAGCTTCCCTCTCCCCCCCCCCCCGGTCTCCTAGAACCAGGAGAGGCATGAAGCCGAAGGAGCAAAGACAGGCACACAGGCACAGTCTCTGATTGCTTGTAGAAAACCCTGGAGAGGAGGAGACACAGCTGACTGTAGGAAGGCAGAAACTTTTAGTCTCAGCAACTGCTTCATGGGTGCAAAACTTCATGGAGATGTGTTGCTGTGCTCATTAGGCCTGATGCTCTTGTGCAGAGACTTAATTTCAATGGGCTCGGTGTGATGTAATGTTGGCTTGCTCCTGTCAGCCAGGAAGAGTTTAGTGAGGACAAAGTTGCCCACCTTTGCCTGGGAGTGGAATCTGTTTTCTTAACAGTTTTGAAGAAGTGCATACAAATAGTCATGGCTTGCTGTTCTTTTGCCCACTATCCCTGCCTTCCTTCTGGAACAGGGGTGGGGAACCTCAGGCCTTGGTGTACATATACACAAAAGCAACATTACTGTATCCTGCCTTGGTCAGACCACACGTGGATTACTGTGTCCAGTTCTGGGCGCCACAATTTAAGAAGGCTATTGACAAGCTGGAAGGGGTGTACAAGAGGACAACCAAGATGGTCAAGGGTCTGGAGACAAAGCCTTATGAGGAACAGTTGAGGGAGTTGTATGTTCGCCTGGAAAAGAGGAGACTGAGAGGAGACATGATAGCCACCTTCAAATATCTCAAGGGCTGTCACATGGAAGATGGAGGACACTCGTTTTCTCCTGCTCCAGAGGGTAGGATCCAAACCAATGGCTTCAAGTTACAAGAAAGGAGATTCCAACT
The DNA here is from genome assembly GCF_964234715.1 of Podarcis melisellensis. Taxonomy (NCBI): domain Eukaryota; kingdom Metazoa; phylum Chordata; class Lepidosauria; order Squamata; family Lacertidae; genus Podarcis; species Podarcis melisellensis. The sequence continues at coordinate 25,557,814 of NC_138537.1, read as the reverse complement.
AAACATCAGAAAGAACTTTCTCCTTTCAAACTAGCAATTCCCCACCTATGATATCTGTAAACGAAACAGACTGTACAATACTGCCTACTGAACATTTAAATTGGCTCTGCACAAATGTAAACTATACGGAGCAGCGGAGCAGCAGTTGTGGGCCTTTGCAAAGTCTGAGCAAAATGCAGAAGTAACCCACCAGGCTCCCTCACCCCCCCCATTATAATAATGTTCATAAATGCCCAACTGCTTATTATACAAACTCAGTTGTCTCTATCCATGGAAAGTACCGCCAAATGACTTTGTTTAAATTATACCAGTACTGATTCCAGCTTTCCTTTCCCCAGAAAATTGTGACCAAGAATAGCTATCCTCTAGTAAAACCGGGCTGGAGTAAAAAACTGGCACATCCAAAATTAAACTCTGAAGCTGCTGTCACTGTTTAATGCATTCCAAATTTTGGAGATGGTTTAAGCACAAATCTCTCATGGCTTTAGGCTACAATCTGATTTGCATGCCTAAATGGCAAATCTCAGCAAATCTCTGTGTACTGTAAACTCTGTGACTTTATCCCCTACATAAGAGCAGCCTCTGTCTAGCAATACGGATTGGCAGGAACGGTCGTTAGCCGTCTTTGTTTTTAAAAATTGAGTTGTTGTTTTCAACAAATAAGTGTTGAATGCAATGATTTCTGTACAAAAGAAAATGCAGAATTCCTATAAACATACCGTATTTTTCGCCCTATAGGACACACTTTTCCTCCTCCGAAAATGAAGGGGAAATGTGTGTGCATCCTATGGGGCGAATGCAGGCTTTTGCTGAAGCCTGGAGAGCGAGAGGGGTCGGTGCGCACTGACCCCTCTCTCTCTCCAGGCTTCAGGAAGCTCTGCGCAACCCTTGGGAGCCTGGCACGAAGCCGCGCTGGGCTCCCAAAGTTTGCACAGAGCTGCCTGCATTCCAAAGCCTGAAGAGTGCGCCCGGGCTTAGTGCAGCTCTCTACAAGTCTGGGGAGACCGGTGCAGCTCCCTAGGCTTGCGGATAGCAGGCTGTTCTGGGGGCTGGGGTCGGGGGAAGCTCGAGCTTCCCCCGTGCCAGCCCCGTGCCTGGGGGGGGATGGATAATTTTTTTTCTTTATTCCCCTCCCCCCAAAAAACTAGGTGCGTCCTATGGGGCGAAAAATAAGGTAAGTTTTGAATTTCTGCAGTGTGAAGTCTGCTTGAAAGTCATATTCTAAAAGGGTAAGGATTGCTTTGCTACATTAGCTAAAGGTACATCTAGTGTCCTGCTTCCAATAGTGGCCAGTCTTGACACACTTAGAATTTTCTCTTTCATTTCTGTATATGCTGGATAGACCCAGACAGTAACAAAGGGCTGGGCTGTAATGGGAAGATGGGTTTTTTGTATGTGCATACATATCACAGTTCAGCGATAGAGCATGTGCTTTATATGCTGGCAGTCTCAAATTCATTCCCTGGCATCTTAATAATAATAATAATAATAATAATAATAAATTTTATTTATATCCCGCCCTCCCCAGCCGAAGCCAGGCTCAGGGCGGCTAACAACATTAAAACAGTACAAAGGTACAGCACAAACAACACTCTAAAATCATTCATTATAAAATTGATTCAAATCAAGCCACTGGCAACCATTGTGCCAGAGCTCCACGAAGATTGCCGAAGGAGGGAGTCAGGCTGTGCCCTGGCCAAAGGCCTGGTGGAACAGCTCTGTCTTGCAGGCCCTGCGGAAAGATGTCAAGTCCCGCAGGGCCCTAGTCTCTAGTGACAGAGCGTTCCACCAGATCGGAGCCACAGCCGAAAAAGCCCTGGCTCTAGTTGAGGCCAGCCTAACTTCTCTGTGGCCTGGGACCTTCAAGATGTTTTTATTTGAAGACCGTAAGTTTCTCTGTGGGGCATACCAGGAGAGGCGGTCCCATAGGTACGAGGGTCCTAGGCCGTATAGGGCTTTAAAGGTTAAAACCAGCACATTAAACCTGATCCTGTACTCCACCGGGAGCCAGTGCAGCTGGTATAGCACCGGGTGAATGTGGTCTCGCAGCGAAGACCCCGTAAGGAGTCTCGCTGCAGCATTCTGCACCCGCTGGAGTTTCTGGGTCAGTCTCAAGGGCAGCCCCACGTAGAGCGAGTTACAATAATCCAGTCTGGAGGTGACCGTCGCATGGATCACAGTGGCTAGGTCAGGGCGAGAGAGGTAAAAAGGACCACAGACAGACATGAGTACTGGAAAAGACCTTGGACTGAAGCCTTTCAGAGCCACTGGCAGCTGGAGTAGGCAATACGGAACTAATGGTTCAAGTGTCTGGCTTGGTAAAAGGCAGTTTCAAATATATTTGCATCCATTGCTGTGATTGATGCTGGTGATTGATTGCAGGTGGTTGGACTAGACAAACCTTGGGGACCCTTCCAACTGTACAATCCTACGATCTATGAATATGTCTACATAAATGGCAAGATCCAATGTCACATCAGCAGATTCAAAGAGATTCCCTTTAACTTTCTCCTCGCTGCAGCCTCCTGTACCCCATGCAATCTGCTTTGCACTCCCCCCCAACTACCCAAAACAGATTTTAGGGCCTCTCAAGACAGGCAGGAGAAAAAGGAGGGCCAGGAAGTCCTAACTGAGCAAGCAGAAGTGCTTTGCACAAGTGGTATGTCACAACTGAATATATGAGCCTTTCATTTTAATTTTTTTTTCATGCTACAAGGTGTGACCGGAAGGTTCGGTGAATGGTCACAGAAATCGGATAGCGAGAAATATTCAAATATACATACCTTACAGGCCTTCAAAGTAGGCCCCCTCTGATACAATGCACCATTGACAACGTTCGTAGAACTGTTGGAAACTTCTGGAGAAGTCCTCTTTTCGTACTGCTTTCAGTTTCCTCGTCACAGCAGCTTGGGCGTGTGAAATGTTGGGAAATCACTGCCCTTTCAGTGCAGATTTCAGTTTTGGAAAAAGAAAGAAATCTGGTGGGGCCAGATCGGGAGAATACGGAGAGTGGGACAACTCAGGAACCTCAGCAATGATTTCACACAGAAAATGCAATTCTTCCGCCACCATTCGGACAGACAAACATTGATCCTGCATCAATAACTCACGAACTCTGTCAACATTTGCCACCGTTCTGCTCAGCAACGGTCTGCCAGACCAAGGGTCATCTTTGATGGTTTGCCGCCCTTTACAGAAACACTTAAGCCATTCATACACTGTCTTTTGAGTTACAGCTTCATCTCCGTACACAATTGTGAGCATTTCGTGGGTTCTTGATGCCGATTGTATGTTCGAATATTTCTCGCTGTCCTATTTCTGTGACCATTCACTGAACGTTCTGGTCACACCTTGTATATATGCGACATCCCACTTGTGTAATGGGAGTTCCCCTTCGTCAACCCTCTGGAGCTGATTTAGAGGCTGTGCAGGAGCTGTAGGGAAGTGGAGAGAAGTGAGAAGTTTTGTCGAAGAAGCAGAAGTCTGTTCCGCAAATGGAAAAGCAGTGTTTAATACAGCCCAGTGTGTGTAGGCAAAAAAAGTTGCATGGCAACTGTACACCACAGTAGTATTGACATTTGGGGACACATAACAAGCCTGGTCCACACTTGAACTGGAAGGAATCTATGTAATGGTTACATTAGTTTTTGTGCAAAACCTAGAATGCAGGGCTGGGAATAATAATAATAATAATAATAATAATAATAATAATAATAATAATAATAATAATAATTTATTTGCACCCCACCCATCTGGCTGGGCTTCCCCAGCCACTTTGGGCAGCTTCCAACAAAGATTAAAAATACATTAAAATGTCACACATTAAAAACTTCTTCTAAATGTCAGGTAGTTGTTCATCTCTTTGACATCTGATGGGAGGGCGTTCCACAGGGCAGGCGCCACTACCAAGAAGCTCCTCTGCCTGGTTCCCTGTAGCTTGGCTTCTCGCAGTGAGGGAACTGCCAGAAGGCCCTCGGTGCTGGACCTCAGTGTCTGGGTAGAACGATGGGGGTGGAGACGCTCCTTCAGATATACTGGGCCAAGGCCGTTTAGGACTTTAAAGGTCAAAACCAACACTTTGAATTGTGCTCAGAAACGTACTGGGAGTCAATGTAGGTCTTTCAGGACTGGTGTTATATGGTCTTGGCAACTGCCCCCAGTCACCAGTCTAGCTGCCGCATTCTGGATTAGTTGTTGGGAAATATTTTAGTGTCTTCTAATTCATTTCTTTTTTAGGGGGAGAGTCTGCAATTGCCAATTTGCTTAGTATTTTAAGATGTTCTGTGAAGTTAAAACAACATATTTTCATTATGCATTTCCAAGTGCTTGAACTCTGATATCAGAGACCAGCATTTGTCGTGATGTCTTTCTTGCTGAATGCTTGGGTCCCGTGTCTGAAGCTTCAAGTTCTGCATATTAGGAGGAAATGGGAACGGACAAGAACAGCCCAAACACAATAGTTTTGTCTTACATGATTATAATCCTAGGCCACTATTTATGAAGAGCCAACATCCAGTGGGAAATTAAACTAATCTGAAAAGCATAGTAAAATTCAAACCATGTACACTGGGAGAATTCCTCCAGTGTTTCTCTCTCTTTAATGCTTATTAATAGAGACAATAGTAAACCTAGAAGGAAGCTGCTGATATCCCTTTAGTTTTCATCATAACACGGGCTTTTGTTTAGAAAATCCTGTGCCAGATCTTGTCATTTAATTACTGAGCGCACATTGTGACTAAACGTGAAAAAATAACGAATAATTTCCCTTGGAATTCCACTAAGTAAAATTCGTTACTGGACTTCTTCTTTTTTTAAAAAAGTGCTTTTAAGGTATCTTGGTTTCCATGTTTTAGTTTACAGTATTTTTTAAATTCATAATGTTGCTTATCATAACTAATATCTGTTTTTCTGTTCCGTTTCTCCAGCCTGATACATTTAAAAACACATGTTGTACATGCTATTGGTCTAAATAAATTGAAAAAAGGGGTATGTGTTTGGGGGTATGGGACAAAAAGTGTGGAGTGGGGGCACACGTGTCATTGCTTTCAACAAGGAAGGTTCATCAGCAGCATGAGATTAATATACAAAATTCAACAGGGATAAGGTCTGGAAAAGTTGGCATTTAAAAAGAAGTTGATTAAATGAGTCAAAATATCCCATTACCTAGAACACATCCACAATCCAATTAAATTCAAGGAATGTTTATACACCAATCTGAAAGTCTTTTGAATGGACGTTATCCTCTATTAGCATGCTTAGAGTTGCAGCTATGCTCCCTTAAACTGCATCAGAGGTAAATCATTCCAAGCCCAAATCCCTTGGCTGCAATGGCAGCACCTTTGGGGACTAGTAGTCCCTTTAAACATAAATCCCAGCATCTTTTCTCAATGGAGAAACGGGCTCAGCCTCTGGTGAATGGCACTCAGTAGGTTTCTCACTGAAACTACACTGCAGAACAATGGCTCAGGTTGGTAAATCTTCCCCTGAGCTTTCAGTACTTTTTGCATATCCTATACTGGACAGTTTCCATTCATCTTGGCACTCAAAGCAAACAAATGTAACTATGCATCAGAGATGAAAGTGAAAATGCATATGTTAAATCCCAAGTGGGAACAGGCAAGTGAAATATATACATAGTGTTGCTTAGCAACAAACATGTTTCTTTTTTGGCCACAGGAACTGTGACATCAGTTAGAGAAGCCAGGCTGCATCACTTGTCAGAGATCTTCATCAGCTTCTTCCTTTATTTTGCTTGTGGTTAAAGATGAAAGTATTTTTGTGTGTCTGTCTCTCTCTCTGTGTGTGTGTGATGAAATAAGGTTGCAAACGTAATGCACTGGCTCATTAGTAAAAGCTAGCAGTCAGCTGATTTGCAGTGGGCATGCATTTGTAGGCAGGGTGAGGCACAAGCAAAACCAAACAAAAGCAAAGGCATCAGTGTGGCAAGTAAACATTTAAATCACTAGTGACATCACATAATAAACATACTACAGTGGTACTTCGGGTTACATAAGCTTCAGGTTACATACGCTTCATGTTACAGACTCCGCTAATCCAGAAATAGTACCTCGGGTTAAGAACTTTACTTCAGGATGAGAACAGAAATTGTGTGGTGGCGGCGGGAGACCCCTTTAGCTAAAGTGGTGCTTCAGGTTAAGCACAGTTTCAGCTTAAGAACGGACCTCTGGAACGAATTAAGTACGTAACCAGAGGTACCACTGTACAGCAAAGGAAGGAAGGAAGGAAGGAAGGAAGGAAGGAAGGAAGGAAGGAAGGTCCATTTGGTGTCCTTGTACCCATGGAAGTGCTTTTGATCCACTAAATATCATTACTAAGGGGAGGCAAATTTTGCCAGTTACTCCTTGAGGTTCCACTCCCCGCCAATGCTACTTCCTACCCTGTTCTGAAGTGTCCATAATTATCTGGAGCAAATTTTAAAGAAGTACTGGAGTGCAGGTGAAGGGGAAGAGGAAAAGGGACACAGCAAATATTGTCCCAGCTCCTACTCTCAGACATGGTACTCTGCTTCTCAGCTAGATTATTCCCGAATGCTTTATACCACAAGACATTACATGGTTTAAACATAATTAGGTTACGGGCTACACATAAACAGGGTTCCAAGATACATGGTTAGGGCTTTTTTTCCAGCCAGACCTCATCGAAACTCAGTTCTGGCACGTCTCAGGTGGGCGCCATTGCTGTTCTAAGAAAACAAGAGAGGTGTTCACGATGAGTTCTAGCACCTGTATTTCCAGAAAAATAGTGTTAGCACTAACTAATGTTATCTCCAACCCCTGACACATGCCCATGGTTTCTATTTTGAAGAGTGGGATGGGCTCACAGTCACTCATCCCAAGCAATGGAACTGGGCAAGCAAGCAGGCACTCCTGTGAGTGAGGTGGATCTGCTTGCACTGGCACATCCAAGGGCATGTCCTGGGTGAGAGATGCTGGCCTGGTTCAGCAGGGTCATGGTCCGACTCAGGCTCACATATCTCCTTGATTCCCTGAGCATCCTTGTTGAAAGGAGGTGGAGGGCTGGATCAGGTGACGCCTCCTCCGCTGGGATGTCTGGCTCTAGCTGTTTGATTATGTCTCCCAATGCAATATTCATCCCCTTCCTGACATCAGACTCAGTGACCTCATCCCAATCCTCTTCCACCTCCAACCAGTCCTCCCAGGATGTCCCCACGGGGCTCATCAGAGGTATCACCTCTTTCGCTGGAGAGGCACCCACTCAATCAAATCCCCTTCCACTAGCACATGAACACAAACTGGATTCCAACCAATAAAAACATTTCTAGAGAGGTAAGAATGGCATTTATACAGCCTCATTAATCTTCACAGCAACACGGTAAGGTAGGAAAGATTCATTCTGCCCATACTTCAGATGGTGCAACGCTCTGTGCTGCATAGTTACCATACACTTAAGGCACCCCTCCAAGAAACTGGGGAACTGTAATTTACCCCTCACAGAGCTACAATTCCCATGATTCTTTGGAGAAAATAATGTGCTTTAAAAGTATGATGTGTATGAAGATTAAGTCTGAGAGAATGTGCCTTGCCTGAGGTGAGATCTTGGCTGAGAT